>NC_066314.1:48162148-48515553 GCF_022539315.1 Serinus canaria
CGTGGTAGCAGCAGAGAGCAATGAGTTGCTTGCAGATGGGGCACCCTCCGTTGGTCTTGCGCTTGCAGCCTTTGGTGTGTTGGACAACCCGTTTCATCTTCTGGCAGGACGGCAGTGAGCAGTTGGCATTGCGGCACTGGCAGGCGTGGACCAGAGACTGGATACAGCGCTGGATGCTCAGGCGGCGGGAGTCGCCGGGGCTCTGCGTCGTGGCTGTCTGCTGGTTGTTGCTCTCATCATCTAGACCGAGGCCTAATTTTTCCATCTTGTGGTCATGGTTTTTAGTGTTATAGCAGGTGATGCACAGGTCATAATCCTAAAAAGACAACAAAGGATGAGTTATCAACAAAGGATGAGTTTCAGTGTGCCCGAAACTCCATAGGATAAAGGAAAAAATGATGTCCTGCCACCTCAACAATTACTCCCAGTCTGTTCCAGGCCAATTGTTGCTCTAGGGAAAAATTTAATCTTTTATGCCATGCTGAGGTACTAAATATAAATTATAGCCAGGGAAAGTGTGTGGGTGTAAGGGTGTCTGAAAGCTACACAAATATATAAACCTTGAAAAACAAGTTGGCTCTGAGCTAGTAAATCACACATTATTCAGCTGGGCCAGAAAAATCCCAACAGGAAAGGAGAAGAAATAGGCAGGGGACAAACAGCTGGTCATCTGCTCCTTCTTCAAAAGAAGAGAGCAGGAGTGGCAGAAGAGGTAGCAGCTTTCAAAAAAGAATGAAAGCTGCATTTTCAGTTGGCAGATGTGAGTTAAACAACAGAGTGCTAAAAGAACAGAATGCATTCTGTGAGAGCAACAGCACATGAGTTTGGGTTCAATAATTGATCTTTAAGAAAAAGACCTAAGTTTTTAGGACTGACTAAACCATAGGAAATTTAGAATTTACTTTCTGGTATATAACAAAAAAGTAAAAGCACATGTGTGTGCATCTATACATATATTTGTAACCAGAGGAAATGGAAGTATCAAATTGTAATTAGGATCAAATCTGAGTCAGTCATTCACTCCCAGCAGGCTAGAAAACTAAGTAAGAAGCCATATACAATGATAATTCAGCTTCCAGTGGGCATTGAACCAAACCCCTTGACCTGATCTTCAAACGCACTGGTTTTGCAAACACTTCTGAAGACACAAATGCTGTTTGCAGCATTCTACAGAGACACAACAGAGTAGTGAAGGAGTCACAGGGGTATGGGGATCTGACTTACAGCATAGCAAAACCTCTTTGCCAGCAAACCAAGAGAGCCCTCTTTACAAAAATACTGCTGCCCCACACTTCTGACTCTGGAAGGAAAATGTATGCATTGCTCTTCAGAAAAATGAGCTGATCCTACCATTCCAGTTCAAGCCATGGCTACAGTTCCCAATTTCTTAGGCAGCAGCACCTTAAATAAACTTCAGAAAACGCAACTCTATTTCAGATCTCCACAAGGCAGAAATCACACCAAGCAGCACATTAGCAGAACCACTTGTTAAGGAAAATGTTCCCCCTCCTTTCTAAACTGCCAGCAGATGAGCTGCACATATCTTTTTCAATCAGTTAATAATGAGAAATCAGTTCAGATAAAGAGCACTCTGGGCAGAAAATACAGGAGCAGAAGCAGGGAAAACTTCACCAAACATACCTCACAGACAGTGCAATGCCATCTGGTCTCCACATGATGCTTGCACTCATTGCAGGTGTAAACAAAGCGGTCTTGGCTCTGGGTATGCAGTTCCACCAGCATGCACATGGTTGACCACTGAGCCCTTCGCAGTGAGGAGAACTCCAGGTGCTTGTCTCTAGCAAGGGTTAGGAAAGCATCACGCCCATCCATCAGGTCACATGGAATGAGCGGGTCAGGCTCAATGATGGGGGGCAGGGAGTTGGCTGCAGGGCCAGCAATGAGACGGATGACAAAGAAGACCTGAAAAATAAAAAGGCTTAATATGCTAGCACTCATCAAGATGCTTTGGTCACCAAACCTCATTACAGAGTGTACAGTTCCAGGATCAGCTATCATTTGAATGACCTGCTGCTTGGGGGGGGTGTGTGTGTGTGTGTGTGTGTGTGTGTGTGTGTGTGTGTGTGTGCGTGTGTGTGTGTGTGTGTGTGCGTGTGTGCGTGTGTGCGTGTGTGCGTGTGTGCGTGTGTGCGTGTGTGCGTGTGTGCGTGTGTGCGTGTGTGCGTGTGTGCGTGTGTGCGTGTGTGCGTGTGTGCGTGTGTGTGTGTGTGTGTGTGTGTGTGTGTGTGTGCGCTTGTGAGGCCTGGGAAATCTCAGACCTCTGGGTGCCCTGCAGATTCACTTTCCTCTGAAGAAATAGGAAAGGGGCACTGGACTGAACAGCAACAGTAGAACTGCTGTAGCAATCTAGACTGTTAGGAAGTTCTGCACGAGCACAGCTGCATTTATTCCCACTGCCCTTGCAGCAAAGAGCACCAGACTTACTGGTACTTGTCTGTCTGGGTGAGCCACTCAATTCTCCAGCCTAACCTGTATAATTTACAGGGCATGACTCTAAGTATCTAAGCTTTGTACACCTCTTTACTGAAATAAAAAACATTTCTCATTCAATCAACACTTACCTCCTTGTGCTTCTCCATAGTGGCATACAACTTTTGGGAGAGGTCATTGGACACGTTGGGCATGCCAGGCTTCTTCTTATTGCCACGACTCAAGCTGCTCTTGTTTTTACTTGTCTTCTTATTGTTCTTCTTTTTGGCATTTTTGCTGTCTCCCTTGCTCACCTAGCAATTTTAAAGACATTTTATGTCAGGTGTCTAAGCAACACCACGTCAAAATTTTATTATTTTTATATATTCTGTAACTGCAGGACAAGCCACACTTCACAATCATTTACTTTGAAGACACATACTAGTGTCCCCAGAAACATTACATTAACTCCATTAGAATTACTCCAAAGGATACCAAGATCAGCAATACATACTCCAAAAATATTAAAAGCAGAGATGCTCAGGACGTACAAGCAAAACAATATATAATGAAACTTGTTTGTCCGTTACAGCTACACACTCTTGGACAATCACCAAAGGGTTCAGCAGATGAATTTTCAATGCAATTCAAAAGTAAAAATAACTGCAAAGTGCAATTGATATTGCACTAAACAAAGGTAAGAAAGACTTAAACCACTTCTGCTACAGCTCTGACAGATTTACTTTTAACAGACTGCATTAAACTGATTTTGATATGAAGTTGTTGTTCTGAGTCCAAAATGCATTAGTAGTGCAACTTCTAGCATGCACCTGTCATACCCTGCAACACTCAAACAAAACAGGTCAGCTTAATTTCAACTATATTCTGTTAGCAATGAACAGTTTCTTGCTTGCTGGGATGCTTAGAGAGCCCCTCAAAATCTCACAGCATAAGATGATCAAGGAACAAAGTAATTGTTAGCCTAACAAGCATTTTTCCTAAGCTTAAAATAACTTTGTCAGAATGGAAATTCCCAGTGAACATGGATGACTATTACATCACTTGACAGTACAATTTATTACTGCCCCTTCTTCAAGTATGAAATATAGGATCAATAAAGAGTTACAAATATTTGTAATAATAATAATAATAATAATAATAATAATAATAATAATAATAATAATAATAATAATAATAATAATAATAATAATAATAATAAGTTTAATAGTAACGTACTGCAAGTTGGCCCTATGTCAGGATTTTGGGGCCAAACTGCTGTGAAGGCTCAACTGAATATTGACCAACCTCACAGAGAGAGCTAAATAATCCTTCACAGGTGGTTTCTGGGTATATTAGAGAGATGAGCACTTGAAGCTATACCTTGTGGAAAGCAAACAATACCTTCCAAAGAAAGATGCTACTTAATGCAAATTTGATATCATGTTGCCTACTTTCCTGCACTTTGATTAAACAAAGTCTTTGAAAAAAGGGATTGCAAGGAGCAGCACAGCAGAATCACAATTTTTAATTGTAACATTAAACCTAACTTTTTTTGATCCAAAGATCTCTGGGCAAAAAAATTCTAATCTACCCCCAAAAATCTAGTCTCTGATAAGGTGATGAAGCAGCAGTGTTTAAAGAGTTAATTAACAAGTATTACTGCATGAGCCCTCATCCTAGATTCACCACTTCTTCCATAAAAGTTCAGAGCATCCAGGGATAGGCAGATGCATAAATTCTGCATCTGTTTCACTTTCAAATTCTGCATTTGTTCACTTTCACTTTATTGTTGAATGAAGAGGCATCTCTTATTTTTGAGGTTTTTTTTGTTGAACTTGATAACAAAGTTTTACATTCTCAAAAAAATTGCACAAGACACCAGCAAGAAATTTCTCTAGTTTAAAGCAGCCCAACAACAGTTCAGCAGTAATCTTGCTGCAGATCCTCAGTGCCTTAAAGCTACTAAACAAACCTATTGAGAGTCAATTACTAACTCACAGCATTCCATTACTTTCTCAGAACATTCTGCTAAGATTGGTCTTATATCATTTAAGTTAGAAAGAAAAATGTGACCCACTATTTAAAATGCTTAAGGAAAAAACTTCCAAATCAGGCTGAGGTGGCAACATGATCACTGATAATAACTGGATTTCAGCAACAAAATTTTCAACTAGCAGCTGTTTCAACAGAATTACCTTTGGTAATTAGACAGTTTATAGCCCTATGAACACCCACTGTTCATCCAGATGTACCTTATGGTATTCTGACAGCTCTAGTTCATAAACTGTAAAACTGAAATTTATTTTAGAGTGGAAAGTGAAAACCCCAGTTAACCTAAGTGCCTTGTGCCCCTCTTTTTTTTATAATTAGCCTTATCTAATCAGAACTTTTACATTAGATGATGAAAAGCAGAAGAATCCTTACATCTGTGCTTTCATTACTAGTGTTTTCTTCTCTCTTCCGTTCTTCTTCCTCTTGCTCTAGTTCCTTAATGCTCTCCTCCAGAACATTAGGCCAGAAGTCCCCTTCAAAGTAAGGGAGCTCCTTTGCACTGGTTAGACGGTCTTCTGTTGCCTGCTTAAATATATCCTAAAAGAGAGCAAGCCCACTTTTGGTTATCACTATTACAAGTCACATAAGGAAAGGCAAGGTTCTCAATGAGTGACAAGAAAAGGCATCAGCAGACTAAACAAATGAAAGCTTAATATTCTAATTCATTTTACTAGAACACATTCTAAGTGCAAGTTTAACACAGTATCCATTACAGTTTGTCAAATACATTTCAAATATTCCCACTCAGAAGAAAGAAATTACTGTGTGCTAGACTTCAATACGCATTCTTACCAACTGGGACAATGTTATCACCATAATCTCAAGATTCGTTTAAATCCTTATAATTCCAAAGATTTTACATACTTCTAACTGCATCAGCATCCTAACCCTGCAATTTGATCTAACACAAGGAGACTTAAGATTCCATATATGTTTTTTTTGCTCTTTTACAGTATTCCTCAAGAAGTTAGCTTGTTCTAAGGAACCATTTCAAGTCTTTTGCCAGAACAATTTCAGAAGCTACATGTTTTGAAGAGAGTATGTTTTAACTCTAAACTTTTGGTGCTCAATTCACTTAAAACTAATGCAGTAAACACCAAGAATCAGACACAATGCATAAGGCAAGGAAGAAATGAAGACAAGATTGACCAATCTCCCCCAAGCACACACGTAGCACACCTTGTAATCGTGGACGATGCGCTCCGACACAGACTTGTCCAGCATCTTTTTGTACCACTCTTGCAGTCGCTTGGGTTTGGGTATCTTTTGGTCAGGAGGATGGCAGTGGAAGATGTAATCATCTCCTTCACTGGGCGGGCACGCCCAGATGTGTCCAGTAGTATACCTGGCGTGGTCACAAAAACCGGGACATGTGGACGCGGACAATGGACTCCCGCGCACTCTCCTCTCTGACACCAGGTGGCGCCACCGCCGAGGTTGGCAGCTGTTCTGGACCTAACACTTCCATCTTTTCACTAATTTTCTAAAACCCAGCGCTATATATGGAGCACTTACATGTAAAGGGTGCACATTTTACAGCCTAAAAAACAAAGCCTGACACAAACCTGCAACTACTATCTCCCAATTAACTAATGGGAGAAAGATGGAGTCTAGGTATTTCAGTAGTGAAATCTTGAGACAGAGCAGCAGTACTTTATCTAGCAACATTTTAAAAACAGATTTACTTAAAGAAAGAATTCACTTTTCTATTGTAAATCCTCTGGTTTTTGAGAATCGGTTTGAAAAAATTTAGAATTATATCTGGGAATAAACAGGCACTGCCAACCTGTGGTATAGGGTGCACAATCTAGAGTACTATTAAGAGAGATGACAGCCATTAGTAGCAGCTGCAGCAATTATGACACCTAAGATCACTTCTTTATCCTCAGTTCTTCTCTATAAGTTTTTGAAGAGGACTCTAGTAGGAGGAATAATCAGTTAGGGAAAAATAACCATCCTCGCCCCATTGGGAAACAGCTTTGCAGAACCCTTCCCAAGCCCAGGGAGCTGCAGCCAGTTGTCATTCCTTTTGCCTGAGAATGGAGAGATGATACTGCAAGACCAAGATTCTTCTCCCAAAATGAGAACCTGATGTTACCCGTTAGCACAGAAAATAGCATTAAGTGAAGCTGAGGCTTGAGCTCTATGCAGCAAATGTACAGATTCATAGATTAGAAAATAGACAATAAAAAAGCAGAAAGAAGCCTAATTATGCTTTTGAAGTAATAAAAAAACCACACCACCTCACTGAGGTACTGAAGATAGTACTGCTTACCTCCACTTCAACTGCCCTAACTTTTCTTATCAACTGCTTTAAACAGTACCTAACAATTTCTCCACAAATAACTTAACCAACCTACACTAGGTACCTTGACAATAGAGTGAAGGTTACTTCACTGGCCTTTCTACTTCAGTAATCATGGTAATTTAATTTCCACCTTTCTTGTTATGGTAGTTGTTCTGTGTTCTTCTGTGCTGTCCAAGTATGTTTTCCTCTTTCCCTCCTAACTCTTCAGTTTCTCACGTTTTCAACTACTCAAGATTTCTTCGTGGCCATCTACAACTGTTACAGAGTTGACCAGTACAGACTAAACCCACAACTTTCTCCTTACAAACAAGGGTAAGAACTTACTTGCCAGCCCAAAGGAAGGACCTAATTAAAGCCGTGGCATTACACAATGACAACAACATTTTATGGACTGGAGAAGGGGCTCACTGTTTCTACTTAGACTTAAGAAAGTTTTACATAAATTTGGAAACATCAAAATAGGTGAAGCAGAGGCCTCCCCTGAAAAGCCTGCAATCCCTTCTTCTCTTCTCCTTTTCAACTGTACACAGCTGTTGTCAAGTTATTCTATCACGGGTTGATACTTAGGCACCATATTCTTTACTGTAGGATGTAGTAATTTAATTTGCAGCAAGAACTGCACAAATGCTGTACAGAAGAAAATGTTTTAAGATACTTACCCTAGTTTCTTAACATATTCTAGATATCCAATCAGTATTTCATGATAGACAGCAGTCCTCAAGCATTTAGGGCGGAAGAAATGAACACTGTCAAGGTACGATATATACACTCGCCTAAAAAAACCCCAAAAAAATCATGAGAAAGAGAAGAGATTTTGAAGTAATTTTACAAGTTTATTAATGCTATTTTATTCATCTGAAGCATCCATTACAACAGCAATCTGCAAAGCCTCTGATCCTAATCTACCTCCAGAAACTTGGCCTTCTTTTGATATCCTGTCCTCATCTCCCTAAAACTATTCAACCCCTGCCTTGAAAACACAGATCAGTGATCCTTAAGGCACCTCTGTCCTCCAGCCATCATCCCCAGTAAGAAACAACTCTAACATTACAGAAGCTACTTTGTTTCTAGAATCTAACAGCACTCACATAAGGGTCTCACATAAGCAAGGGAGAAGCTCTATACAGAACTACAGGAGGTTCATCCAAAGGAGAGAGCACCAAGGTAAAATAGACTTTTGTGAGGTTCCTCACCTTTGATTAGGTGGAGGGCAGTCTGAGCCATACTCCTGCACGTGCATCCCAAAGAAGCACAAGTCTACTCCATCAATCTCCTCAAAAGCAAAGAGGGCTTTTGTTCGGTATGGGAATGACTCTGCCATCTCTCCACTGTCTACGAACCTGCAGACCAGAGGGTGAAGTGGAATACCAAATATATTCACTGCAGACCAGAGGGTGAAGTGGAATACCAAATATATTCACACATCAGAGACTGCATGTTACTAGATGAAAGCAACAAACAACAAAGATGAGGGCTACTCTAAGTGTAATTTTAGTGTCATTTGAAAGATAAATGTTTACAGACTACTCAAATATGGGGCACCCACTTTTTACTGTGAAAAAGACACTCATCACAAAAAATTATTATGCTGCTGGAACACCTCTTTGTCACTACTTGGCTGGTGATGAGGTTTTGAATACAAAAGTCTTTTTTGACTGGATATTAGAAAAAAATTCTTCATGAAAAGGACTGTCAAGTATTGAAACAGGCTGCCCAGAGAAGAGTTTGAGTCACCATCCCTGGAGATATTGAGATGATGTGTAGATGTAGCACTTGGAGATATGGTTTAGCACTGGCCTTGGCAGTGCTAGGGTAACAGATGGACTCAAGCCTAGAACTATTTTCCAACCTAAATTATTTTATTTAATCAAGTGCATCACGTAAGCACAAAGAGCTCCCACTTCCACAAGAAGAAAGAAAAATTAGAAACAAACATACCTTGCTTTCATTCCTGGTTTTACTTCGACAGTTTTGTCAGATGCATGTACCACCCTAACTGTGACCTCTCCTGCCTCAGGGTGATTCTGTCGTCTTAGGAAATCATTGACTCTGTTCTCCAGGAAGGTACCAAGTCTTGTAGCTGGTAATCCTGCAGGAGGAAAATACAGCTCTAAACATGTACAAAATTGAACTGTTCATTTGTGATTTCTCTACTCAGATGTTAGATGAAAAATGACATTTAACACATGCAGTATGATAACATAAATTAAAGCCTTATCTTTAAACAATACCACTTCTAGATGGGGAGAGCTGCTTTTCCCCTGCAGGCACATTTATGGCTTATACATTCTTTAATGAATAAAGATTCTGTATTTCAACCCAATTTCTATCTTGTCTTAAAAGTCAATCACAATTAAGGTTTCTCCTGACCAGATGTTATTAAACTAGATTACAAAACACTGCTTTCAGACACATCTTCACAAGCAGACATTGCATTTGGAAGTATATTCTGTCTATAAAGCCATACTAGCCAAGTTAGTATCTCCACTTACCAAAAGAATATATTTCAATAATGGAAGTGCTCTAAAACAGTTTCTTAGCCCTCTAAAACAGAATGTTAACTAACACTACCACCTGTGAATGCAAACACTCTGAACACTACAGAACTGATGGCCAAAACTGACCAAAAGTACCCTCCTTGAGCTCTTAAACTTAACTAAAACACAAGCATAAAAGCCACCTCTTCCCCATTCTTAACATGTTATTTAAAATTTTTGGTGCAAGTGTTAGAATCTTACTTTTAGCAGAGAATTTGTTCTCTTTCCTGGTTCGTCCTGTTTTCTTTAGGCAGCCATCACAGACGAAGCTGAAGCAAAAAAAAGGAGAAAATGAAGTCACCCCAAGTCAGACCATCAAGTTCTCTAACATCCTACCATTAGAAGCAAAATCTTTTACCAGATCTTATCTGATCTGGAAAATACCTTATCTGAAATTTGAAATAAAAGCATAAAGAGCAGCCCAACTGTTTCAGAGCTGCAGAGGAGGATCTAAGCCCCAGGTGCTGCACACCCTATCAGTTTTTCACATCTCCACTGGAAAGCCCAGGGAAGTCTCCACTGGCAGGTCTGAAAATATCAGCTTAAGGTATTCTTGGTGCAAATAAGCTCAAACTGCTGCCTCTGATTATAAAGACACTGCAACATCAAGCATAAGGCTGTTTTTTTTTCCTAAATGCCCAAATACACTGTAGACTGAAATGATTCTATGATTCTTCTTCACTTACAGGACATCCACCCTCTCCTGCAGCAATGTGGATGGGACAACAGAACGCTAAACTGACACTCTTTGGACAAGAAATGGGACATTTAAGCTGTTATAAAACTTAATCAACATATAATTCATCATTATATGAAAAGTTTTTAAATCAATCAGAAGAAAACCTATTTTGATCAAGAACTGCGGAGCATCTAAAGAAAACTGTATTTTTAAGATTTAAATTTAATCTGATCACTGAGGTCAAAAAAGTTGATTCACCTGTTACAAAAATTTTTGAAGACGAAGCAGTACGATTTGTAAAGAAAACAGATCAATCTGAAACCGTTACCAGAACTAAAAACCATCTTTTCATAAAGAGCTAGCATGTCTAAACATAAAAAGCTGAAATGCTCTTTTCCATACAAAGAAGCATTGGAAACATTAAAGATTAGAAAACTTGACACACAACACTGTAAGATATACTGTCTAAATTTGATATTACCCTATAGATTGTATAAAATTTTCAGGAAATGTAATTTCTTCCATTGAACAGTCTTTTAAATGTAACCAATATAAGGAAGTTTATACATGAGCTCTACCAAATAGTAAATATGCTATGTACTTAATAAGGAGAAATTCCTCACCCAGAAGGCCAGATTATCTCATTATGAAGAACACAGATCTGGTGCATTTTTCTTCCACACTCTATACATTCAACAAATCTGTACAAGGCAAAAAAAGGCAAAGGGAAGCAAAGGTTAGTAGTATCATTGCTTGCTTGTATATTTTGTAGTACTTTATTAGAGCACTTCTAGCATTTAGGCTTTTGAGTCTATTTAACACAGAGGGAACAGCTATGCTGAGAACAGCCTTCAGAACAAATTAAGAACATGCCAGCTCAAGTCAGGCAGACTATGCAGGGACACTTTATTAGCATTTGCTTGTCTTACCACCATCCACTCATTTTGTTTTTTTCAAGTGAAGCCCTTTTCAGGATAAGATCTGTAAACTGCTTCTTGCTATAGAGAGTAGAGGAAAATGGATTCACCCATGTCAGAAAGGAAGAACCAGGTGAAATACTTGGCTGTTAGTTGCCCCACTATGCTTGAACCCTGGGGTATATTGCAAATACACTGCAGAAAGGTGGGAAGGAAGAACCAGAAACAAATACCGAAGTCACCTTCAGAAAATTAGCAGAGATTTAAGAACAACTGAGATATGTCACATGGTTTAGTCAGTTCCCAGATGCTGGTGAACATAATCATCCAAAATACTGAAGGTTGCTTCAGGTATTGGGACAATTTGACCCCTTTTGAACATGACTGTCTCAAAGTTTGAGACTTTGAATGAATAGTTGTAATCTATGTAGAGCATGTGGTAACACACTGTAACTTAGGCTTATATTCTATCTTCACTTTAACAAAGGGAAAGAAAAGTTATGAATCAAGCTACTATTCTCTCCTTCCACAGCCCTCATAAAACACAAGAACTGGCTGCCCCTTGTTCCTTTAGAAGGATGGTGTGGGAACAATAAATATCCTTTTTCCTCATTCGAGAACTGAGATGATGTTTGCAAATAGCAGCATAGGTGTATAATGCGGGACCATGTAAAGCAGCTTCGAAAAACTGCTCAGGAATATCAAGAAAAGCAGCTGAGTCACCATCATCTCAATGTTACTGAATGACTACAGTTCTGCTTTCAGAGCAGTACAGAATAACTGGCTGATTCAAAATACAGCAACTTTTCCTTCTACTACTGTGAAATGCAGCAACTAGAAATAGCAGCAACAGCACTAAGAGCTACTGCCAAATGACTCAAATCAGTTCTGAGATTTGACCATTCACCACAACCAAGTTTCAAAGCAGAGCTATCTGCATTCATCCTTCTGCTGAATCTACATGCAAGACAACAAAATGGAGTCACTTCAGCCCATACATCCAGTGTTAGTGTTTCTCAAGCACAGCCACAGTGATTCGTGTTCTCAGCACTGAATGCCAGATCTGCTGATTACTGAGCAGCCCCTACCAACTACATGAAATATGCAGAGCTACATGAAATTGAAAACATTCAAAGACAAAGCTGATGGTGAACGAATAACATGTATCTTACAAAGTTTTTATAATAAAATAAGGATCATTCAAAGAAAGACAGAAATACTTACAGCTCAGGATCCAGTGTATCATTTTTCCTTTTTGAAAACTGTTCTTTGTTTATCGTGCTATGGAGAAACAGGCAATAAAACTCAGTTTTAACACACCTATCCACAAACCAAGACAAAACTTACAAGCAGAGTTTTTATACACTCACTGGCACTACAAGGAAAGTAATTATATTTTACACAGTGACAGACAACTGAAGTGTATGCCACTCCACTTTGTCTGTGGAAAACACTATTTTTCTCTTGTAGAGAGCAACATTGTTCCCTTATTCAGTTTTACTGCAGGATTAATATTAAATCTGGCTGACAAGTTTTGGATAGGTCTGATCAGTGTTTAATGGCAAAAAGACTACTTGATATGCCTCTCGTATTCTCTAGGCAGAATTCCAATTATCTTTGATTACTGAGAAAGGTAGGTTATCTTTTTTTGAGATTCTCCTAGCCCTCCTCCTCCATCAACTTCAAAGTACAAATTTCAGCTTCCAAACCCTCCAACCCCAGCCCAGCCACTACCACACATTATTTCTACCTTCTCTACCATCAGTTTCAAGGCCTAAAATTTCAACTTTTTGACAGAAGTTTTAAATTACCTGGTTCAGAACATTCAATACTTAAATCTGTGTGAATTTACCCCAAAAAATGTTCTGCACAACATGAGAAAATCAGTATGTCCCTCCCTGAGAAGTAATGACACAGACTCACTCCTACTTGCATAAGATTAATTAACATTCCTATCTCCTCTTATTTCAGTATTCATTCTGAATTGTGCCACCTGCAGAATAAATACTTGAAGGTCCTTATAAAATAAATGAAGTTAAATATCTAAATTACCTCAAATTATTCTTACAATATGGCGCATGGGACTTAAACAGGACCCACTGTGTATATTCCTATTACGTACTCCATGACTCTATATTGAATTAATTTTGGATCTTTGCTCCTACTAGAATAGCAATCCATCTACCCACAGGGACATGAAATGGCCCATTGTACTGACCAGCACACATTATTTCTTCCTTTTTCCTTCCAGAAAGGTAGGTCACAGAATCCTAGGATGGTGTGGGCTGGCAGGGACCTTAAGAGATCATCACTCCCCGCCATTGTCAGGAACACCTTCCACTAGACCAAGAAGCTCAGAGCTCCATCCAACCTGTCCTTTAACACTGCCAGTGATGGGGCATCCAAAGCTCCTTTGCGCTACCTCACCACCCTCATAGTGAAGAACTTCTTCTTTGTATCTAAGCTCAATCTACCCTCTTTCAGTACACTTCAGTACATCATCCTTAGCCCAAACAGATACATCCAGTACTGTTCTGTATGCATCCATTAGTGCATCTAGGATCTAGTTCCAAATGAAAGTTAACTTCATTACAACTTCAACCACTCTCCCTTTGGCTTCAGACTTTTCCTGAATTCCTCACGTTGTTCTACCTGAAGGGTTGTTGCACTGCTTTCCTCCAAAAGGATTTCTTGAATAGCTCAAAGAGCTTGGCACTCATTTGTCCCTCAAGGAGTTCCTTAGCCTCAAAAAATTCTGTTTCAAGATCTTTTTGAGGTATGTGGAGGATACAGCAAAATGAGAGACTGTGACAACAGTTTGCCACCAACATGGTAAAATCCATGCACAGCCTCTCTCATAGGCAGATGGCACTCCTGTAGCGAAATATTTGTATGGCAAAAGGAGGTTGCCTCCTTCTGGTTTGGATTAAAAAAACCCCTGATGTTGAATACAAGTTTAATGGCAGAGCTAGGGTATAAAGAAAATGGTACTTTTGATATTTCAAGCTATGTCTGTCACACAACTAGACTGCAGGCATGGTTATTTTTCTGCAGTAGAATACTTCCACTTTTTTTTCAGGGAAAAAGCCATTTTCTTATTTCTCTTCTATTGGTACAGTTGCAATTTTAAGCACTAAGTGCTTCTTTTTCTCTAGTTTAGTCAGTCCAGGTTTGAAAGACAAGCACATGAAGGATGTATCATCCACCTTCTACTAGCCTAAAAACGTAGAGCTGAACCCCCCTTCCCTACAGAAGGCACTGTAGGCCATGATAGAGCTCACAAAAGCACAGCCCAAGCAAACACAAAGAACTCACGTTTGAGGTTGTGATGGGTCATCTCCCAGAGAAACGCTCTCCCCTTGGATTTCGTTGAAGCACTTCTCACAGAAATGATACCTGTCAGCAAGAAGGCCATATTTGGGTGAACTGCTCCGTCCACACAACACAGCCCAAGTCAAGCAACGGAGCCACCAATCACAGCAGGCCAAGGAAGGGACAGGAGCAGAGAGCAGGTCATCAACGGCGACAAGGATATTCAATGATGCGGATTTATGGGCCCCACATTGTGTTTGGTTGGTTTGGTTTTTTTGGTTTGGATTTTTTTTTTGCGCAATCAAAGCCAAGTGCAGACAATGACAAGCATGAAGGAGAAATTAAAAAAATAACACACACACGAACAAAGAAATGGGGGTTTGCAGGACAAAAACAAAAACATAGAAGCAAGACAAGACAACACAAAGCAGAAAGCCAAGGCAAAGCACAGATTAGCATTAAATCTCTCAAATGGGTTCACAAGCAGCAAACGATAAAAACAAAATAAACAAGAGTATTCCATTTTAGCATACCCATACCCTCTTCATTTTAATAATCCATGCCACGTACAGCAAAGAATTAAAATGAGACAGGGGAAAGAGCAGAAGGAAGGAGGAACTGCTACTCTGACTCGTACATCAGCACAGCAGTTCTGTTGGGAGGAGGATCTGCAGAAGATCAATGGAAGAGAGGTAGTCTTCCATCTTAAATGTATAAATGCTAAAAGGTCACAGAATTCTCTCCCAGTTGAAAGGAAAAGCTAAACACCAGAAACTTTAGAACAACAAAATCTGTCCTTAAAATTCTTACAGACTAATAGAACAGTCAAACTCCATGTTAACTAACATTAACTAGACACATAATGCACTACATGGATATGACTCTGCCATAGCCCAGTCTGCACATAGAACAGTCCAGCCATCACTACAGCAAGCATTACAGAGAAAGATTTTATTTGTACTTCAATAAAATAGAGATTAATTCAAGATTCTACCCTAGCCTTCAAAAATGTTCTAAAGCTGTGGCTTCTCCATTATAAGGCATGCTAATTGAATACACAAGACAGCTAAAAATACAAATAAAAGAATTCAAACAAGTTATAAAGCCACACTAATCTATGTTATTAGCAACTGTAGGCTAAAAAGACAAGTCTCAACCTCCTTTCCTAGTTTTCATTTGAGATAATGCAGAGAACAGTACTTCTGGCATTATACATTTCAATCTATAGATATATGCATCTGTATATACGATGCAATCTACAAGTCACACATAGGCACCTGTTACAATGCAAACATCCCCTTCTAACATTTGCAAGCATGTCAAATGTCAGACTTCTTAGCAATAGTCTTTTGGTTCATCTAGTACTTGCCTATGGACAAACATAAGCAGAAGATACTGACATGACATGACAAGCTCTACACTACATGCATGTCTAAAACTACAATAGCTACTGTGGGGTATTATAGGACTAAAGAAGTAGGAGAAGCTTAAAAACCACCATTTGCTGCTATAAACCTTTATGAAGTTTTAAAAGGTTAAGATGTAACTTGTATAATCTTTAATTACTTTCATCTGACCAGTAGTTAAGGAAACTACAATTCTTGGAAAATTTTGGCTTTCAGGTAAAATCCTTCATGTTTTTGTAATTCTGGTTTGTTTGGGGGCTGTTTTTTTTTTTGGTTTTTTTTTTGTTTGTTTGAAGTTTTGGAATGAACAGAGAGCAGGAACTAAATAAATTGATGGATCATGGAGTTAAGCAGTTCTCTGCTCTAACAGGTTCATTCTGAACACAGGCAAGGGAATATGGCAAAGTTAAAGCATGTGTTTGCCTCTTTCTTCCTGGCTCACTTCCCCAGAGATGACCAGCAAGAAACCTTCTTTCAGAAGTCAAGTAAGTTTAAATGCTTTAATAAACCGCAAGTAAAAAAGGATACTCAAAAGAGCTGTAGAAGGGACAGCATTTTACAGAGCTACCAATAGCTACTGCCAAGAAAATTCCCTTTAAGAAACTCTGAGAGAAAAAGCAAGCATCAATTTGCTGAAGATCTGAATATGCAGATCTTCCAGTTAAGATGTGCAATACAGAAGTAAGTTTGCTCCTCTGCATTAAAATCACAAGAAAAACCAAAGTCTTGCCAAAACCAGTATGTATTATGAGCATTAATACACCTTCTGCATAGCCTACTCAGTGTTCTGCATGAAAAATACTGCTGCACAGTAGGAAGTAAAAGCAACAGAGTTGTATATATGATTTTTAGGTAATTGAAGATTTAATTAAATGCAGGATCAAAATGTAGTAAGACATCACATTTCTGCAAACTAAAGAGGGAAGAGCAAAGCCTGCAGTGAGCTTTTGCTCAAAGAAATAATTATTAGCACACAAGGCAAACTATTCAAGAGCACTTCCAGCAAAAAATTTTATATTAAAACATAAAGGTGTACACATATAGAGAGGGTGTCTATGTAAATACATGCATGCCTATAACAGATTGACTGCAGCATGCACAAAACTGCACCAGCTGAGTTTTCCTTACCTGTTCTGGTAACTGTAGTAAGTGGCATCTCGAGGGATCGTGCATAGCTGTTTGCCATAGCAACACAAAGTCTGTGGCGAGAACTCCAACTGAAAGAGAATGGGTCACCTTAGTACTCACACATTTTCACTTGCTCTCCATGGGAAGCAAGTGTGACCCAGACAGTGAACACTTCCACCTTACTCTGTGCACAGATCTATCTGTACAGCAAAGTGTACAAAGTGCTAGTCACAAAAGACCTTGAGTGGGCTGTTATTCTCAAGTTAACTCTTCTCCAAAGACAGAAAGCACGTCAAAACAAGTAAAACAATTTCAACATACAGTGAAATACAGAACTTCTGAAGGAATAAAACCACACCTGTTTAATTTGCAATAGCAAAAGTTTGTCCTAAACAAAATAAGCCTTATGTTGCTGACTTTTTTTCCTCCAAGGGTTTACAAACAAATACATTATTTAAGGACTAAACAGAATTAGAAGATCCACAAAATGCTCAAATTCAGATTATTCAGGATTGCTAAATCCTGGAAAACTTCAGAAATGTGTGACATACCATAACTGATAACTGCAACTGCTATATTTTAGCCCTTCAATTCAAGGAAGCAAGAAACAGACTAAAGATATTTACTTTCTTACCTTTCTTCCACAGCAATAACCAAGGCTCTGCATAACTGGGTCAATTTCTTGCTCAAACACCTCTGCCAGTTTGGAACAGTACTTGTACACCCGGGATGTTTTGCGGTTATACAACCAGGCATTATTGAACATGAGCCAGATGTCATCTACATACTGCCATGGTTCCTGATACTGTCCTGTGTCCAGCTTCCTCTTGATGGTAGAAAGATCCATGGGGTTCTTCACTATGTCAAAATAATCCTGCAAGAAAACACAGCACATCAAAACCCTCCTAGAGAACTATGTTGTAACAGGACAGCATGTGCATTCTCAACATATAAATTCTCATCAAGAAAAACAGGTTCCTCCCTGACTTGATTGTCAAACTGCTTGTGACACACAGAATGCAATCCCTAAGTAATACCATAGTGCTTTCTTTTCATTATTCCTTTATTTCTCGGGTGCTGTTGCTCATTCACAACTAATGAAATCAAGTCACTCTAATTTTAATCAGCAAAACAAGTATTACAAATAGTAGAAAATGCCAATGTTTTTGCAGCCATAGTGATCCAAAGACTTACACAAGAACATTAATATAAAGCAACTGTTTCAGTAGCCCAGAAAACCTACCAAAAATAAATAACTTTATTCTATGATAAAACTTGTGTCCTCTAAAGAATGCCCTTTTCCAATCCACCATTGATTATGGTGCAAAATCTACAAAAGCCAGCAGAATGACAGTCAGTTGAAAGCTTGTTAAAAATACTAGCAAGTATATAAATGCTTGTAATGCAGCAGGCCTTGAAATTTTGCAGCATCTGCCTTAAAAAAAACCCTACACCAATAGCAAATAAAAACTCTTTCAGGCAAAAAAAAAAAAAAAAAATCACCTGAAGCACCTAAAAAGGACTTCTCCAACTATGTATTTGTTTATATATTGTAAACTTGTGTGGTCAATTCAGAGAGCTTAAAAACACAGATACTTGAATGATAGCTGTCTTCTCAAGACAATTCTAAAACAAGCAGAAAATATAACATAAACAAAGCTCTAATTTAAATTGTTGCTTCCTTTCCTATAACAAATAACAATCATTAATGGACATTTTTAAGTGGGTTTTATCTGCCTAATTTCCCACATCTTCAGGAAAGATTTATACATGATGAGAAACAGCTATGAAATTCAGCAATCAGAGCATTACAACATGTAGCAACAACCATAAAAATGCCACACAGCACTGGGGTTCTGTTGGTAAATCATTACAATGAATGCTATATCTGCTTTTTTAGTAAAAGTAACACAGAACCAAACAAACTTCCCTAAGTCACACCTTGTCTTCTCCACTGCCTAAGTTAAACCTCCCCGAACACATCAATGTGAAGATGTTAAGAAGACAGATGTAAGCTGTTCTCAAACAGCTATGTCGGAATACAGTAGTTTTGAATTAAAACCAGGAAATGATCTTGCTAAGACACTCACAGGAATTCCTAGTAGCTGGGGATCCACAGGCTGTCGAAATGGAAGAGACTCCGGATCCTGACGGTAAAGTGCCTCCAGTGTTGGCATAAGTGCCTGCCGCAACTCTTCTGGCTTGAAAACTTTGGAAAACAATCAACGTTAGAAAGATAGCAGAAACAGCTGGAAGGAAGAAACCTGCTAGAAAATGTCATGTCTGTGGAAAAAGACAGACAGACAATGGGTTTATGGTACTTAAGCATGGCTTGTTTATCCTCTGCAACACTGAATCCCCAGGAGGATATTAGGATGATCACCTGAAGAAAAGGCGATCATAAGATAACATTGATGAGTAGAGATGGTTCTCATTCCAAATATATCCCTTCTTGGAGGCCCTGAGAAAAAAAACTGTCTACAGAATCTGTAACTGA
This sequence comes from Serinus canaria, assembly GCF_022539315.1. NCBI lineage: Eukaryota > Metazoa > Chordata > Aves > Passeriformes > Fringillidae > Serinus > Serinus canaria. The sequence continues at coordinate 48,181,415 of NC_066314.1, forward strand.
GTATTTCAAATCTCCATTGTATTGACAATTTTACCAAGGCTTAGTGTCTAATTCTAAAGGCTTAAAGAACTTGCCCAAAGCCAATTATAAGCACATGTATTATTAGATATTTTTGTCCAAAAGCCACAAGGAACAATCCATATAAGTACCACATAATCCACTAAGTACCAAAAAGGAAAGCCCAGGTTTTTTTCCTCTGCAGAGATTTCTCTAGGGAGATGCAGTGCATTTAAGTAAAAACAGTCTTTCTGCTTACTTTTTTTCTTAGACTGCCCAGCTGCTGGAGAAGACTGAGTTGCTGGAGTGGTAGGTCTTTCTTCCCCCTCTGGTACTTCAGTCTTAATTTCAGGTTTCTTCTCTTCTTGCTCCATTGGGTCTGGTTTACATTCCTCCACGACTGGTTCTGCTTTAGCCTGGAAAGCAGTTTGGAGCCTGTCACTTAAATCTCCTGGCCACCAATCCACATTTCTGTCCTTTAAACCTATCTGTCATGCTGCCCACCCACTCTTCTAGCTCCTTTGTAGTCAAAACTCGCCTAAAACTTGAGCAAATTTGTTGGAATGCATCTTTAAACACTGCTTAGCAGCATTGACGAGCTGCTAATGAGTTCTGAGTGCAAGTAGACACACGGGTACCTCTTCAGGCAGTTTTAACAGCCTCTCATACAGCAGAGCTGCCAGGATGATGTGACTGGCAGCCACACTCCTGGCCGTCCTCAGTGACAAGCTGTCAAAGCCCAGTAAAGCAGCCCATCATGTACATATAGAATCATTTAGGTTGGAAAAGACCTTTAAGATTAAGTCCTATATTAATGTGGCACTGCCCAGTCCACTGCTATGCCACATCCTAAAGTGCCACCTCTACACATCATTTAAGTAACTCCATGAAATGGTGACTCAACCACTTCCCTGGGCAGCCTGTTCCAATGCTTGATAACCCTTTCAGTGAAGCAACTTTTCCTAATATCCAGTCTAAACCTCCCCTGGCACAACCTGAAGCCATTTCCCCTCATCCTAGTATCTATTTTAACAGCTGTGGACTGGCCCAAGTGCATCCTCACACTGGCATTTACCAAAGCAAAGCTTCATAGCAACCACATTATAATGGTCCTTTCTGGGGCCACTGACTTCTACTACCACAATTTCACAAGAAAACAGACCCTTCTTTAGGAATAAGACAAAAGACAACAATCAAAACTGCAGCAACAGCAGCAGGTAGCACCTACAGCTCTTAGTGAATTCTGAAAGGAATGACAGAAAGCAGCACTAGATTAAGGTATTATACTCAACATCTGGTCAACAATCTCACCTCAGATTTCTCCTCCATTTGCATCTCTGTTTGTTCTGGTTCCCCTTCATCTGTTTTAATCTCCATTTTCACTTCCTGCAAGGGTGGTTGCTGCTGTTCTGGAACAGTCTGCTGAGAGTTCACCTCTGTGCTGCTGGTGGATGGGGGGTTGGATACCTGCCCATCAATGCTCACAGCTGGCTGTGAAAGCTGAGGGAACAAAACACATTACAAACAGGCTTCTAACAAACCTATTTTCCTTTTCTAATCTACGTTTCACCTATGCTACATTTCCACTGTGTTGAAAAGCACTCTAGTCCTATTTGTTTTCCCTGAAGAATACAGTGGTCCCACAACCTCAGCTACTGGAAAACTTGTATCAGAGGCATGCACTAGAAGGTCTTGTCTACAGAAAATAGCATGGTTTCCCTTATTGTATAAGTATTATGCATATGTATAAGTAACCAAAAACCTCACCCATGTTTCAAAGTGAATTTCAAAACACGTACAAGAATTCTGTAAAATACTTCCTCTCTGGAAACAGCAGATGATCTACAGACTTGTCTCGATGGAAAAAGTTTTCTTCCCAAATACAAAAAAAACCCTATTTTAATATTAAACATGCCAGGAGCACACAACTGATAAAGAAACCTTACACACAAACATTTGCAGGGAAAGCACAATTAAAGTATTTCCTTACAGGTGTTGTAGGGTGCTGAGGTTGCAGCGGTGCTGTTGGTGTGGGAACAGAAGCAGTCGTGCTCTGCTGTGACAAGGGCTGCTGCTGTTGCTCTGCAGAAGGGGTAACTGGAACTGGAGGCTGCACTTGTGGAGGCAGCTGTGCCTGTGGAGGCGTTGGAGTCTGCCTTTGAGGGGGGTGCATAGTTTGGGGCTGCGGCCCAGGCGGCATTGCCTGAGGAGCAGGTGTGGGGGCAGCAGTGGCCGCCTGCTGTTGCTGTGATCCCAAGCCTGGGGGCGTGTGGTGAGGTGTTGGTGTTCGGCTGGGTACCGGAGAAGGAGAATTTTGGTGCATGGGAGGCTGTGGAAGAGGTGGGCAGTGAATATGGCTCCCTTGAGAACCTGGAGCCATTGCAGGAGAGTTCACAGGACAGGAAGCGCTGGTCATTTGTGCCTGTGGGAAAACAGGTACACATTTGCAGTGACTTGGAATAGACAAGGAAGAGAAATTACTGTCAAATGTCTGCTTACCACAGCTTACTTTAAAAACGTGACAAAATATCTACTTCACTTTTAAAACCTCTTTCAAAAGCAGAAATGGTCTACTAGATTTATTTTGTTCTACACAAACATAAGGCTGTTTTATAATTTATTCAACTCCGAGAAGTTTCAATAGAATAGGTTATACTTGCTGACACACATAAAGAATGGCACACCTACTCTCCCGGTTCGCAAAACATTTCTTTCTAAAACTGGAGATTTGTACATCCTGAATATGGGAAAATGCACCACAGTGGAAAACTGCATTCAAATACACTTAGCGTGCCCATGCCTCCACCCTCAAGACTAGAAACTGAACTCATCATCACAAATAAGTACATCTGTAACTCTACCATTATAAAATTACAAAAAAATTGTATTGGTCAAGATAAAAAACTGTAACTCCACAATAATCTTGCCTGCAAACTAGGAAGAAGCATCAATGAGAAGCAAACTGACGTTCCCTACTTCTTCCTGGCCTGAAAGGTTCTTGCTGAAAAGGGAGAGGGAGAGGACAGAAAGGAAACTGCTAGACTGTAAGTTCAGATCTTCAGTAGTGATACCCCTCTTAATCCCCAAAGCCAGGAACACACAGGCCTGGATAGACATTCCTTTTTATGACTAATTCTGACACCTCTTAATTTCTCAGGCTCTGCTGTTTCGCTGTTCAGCAAGAGAATCTTAACTACTGCATCCTGAGTCACAATTCTTCTTTGCTCCATAAAAACAAACCTAAAACAATTCCTCTCTAACACCTAAATTTAAGCCTGAGAACAAGTCAACAATATTTCACCCTTGCCATTCCCAGTGCTACACCAGGAAAATGAAAAGTCTCAATAAATGAATTTGGTTGATCGTAATTCCAAAAGTCTCTCAAGGAAACAAGTTGTTCTCCATTACTACAAACTGAACAATCATAACCAGTTTATGACAAAGGTCACTGACGCCACGTCAAGAAATCAGAAACTTACTTGAGATACTGGTGTCTGATTGCCAGGCTGAGTCATAGGCAGGCTCGCTGTGTTCATTCCCGGGGAAGAAGCAGGGAATTGAGTCTGTTGTAGAAATTGATTCTGACCAGAAGGCTGGCCAACTCCTGGCTGCTGCATACGTGAAGGAAATCCCATCTGGTGGAAAAGAAAGCAACTCATTTCACACAACGTGTATACACCTTCATAACATTTTCCAAAAAAAGAGAAAACAACAAAACAAAACAAAAAAATAAAACCATTTTTCTTGTTGCAGAAGTTGATGCTTGCCACTTATCCGTAGGATACAACGTGAAAAGCCTGCTTACAGCACCTCCCAAAAGACAGAATTTATGATGATTTCTTTAAAAGCTAAGAAAAAGGATATTGATTTCAGATTGGGACTGTGACTTAAGATTTATTTTGGCTCCTTGTTGTAGGAATGCTACAAAAAGCCATTTCAACTTAATTTTTAGGCAATATAAGGCAGATCTTAGAGGAGAAGCAAAAAGACAGAAACCAAAGGGCCAAGAGAATGAAGAAGTGATGCTTGATTTATTTTCAAATTTCTTTTATTTATTGCTTTTATGGAAACCACAGGCAAGAGAAGCAAACCTGTGAACTCAACCCTGGAGGGAAGGCTCACTGACCTGGTTCATGGCCCCGGCCTGACTTAGCTGTCCAGGGTGCTGAAGAGGAGGGGTTTGTCGGGGTCCCATCGGTGACAGCTGCATGTTCATCTGCCCAAACTGATTCATTCCTGTGAATTTGTGCCAAAAAACCACATGTAAACAAAGACCTGAAATCTTCTTTAGGCACCATTCAACATTTGGAGAAGAAATGCTGTTTCTTTAATTTTGCTTTCTAGCAACCAGCTTTCAATCAAATATTGCCTTCTATAAACTAGCTACATGGAATAATTTTAAATATAGTGATCCAGCTACCTACTCTTTCAGAATACAGACCAGCTTTTCCCCCCTCAAGACATCTGTTTCCACTGTTATTAAAACTCATTAAGTTTGAGAACTACTGTAACACAACAAATACTGATTGTCACACCTGCTGCTGAGGATCAACTTTCCACAGAAAGTTGAATTATTGAATTACATATTAGAAATCCATTTATTGAATCTCCAATTCTATCTTAACTTCAAGTACTTTGCATGTTGGCTATAACACATCTTGAATTTGTAACAAAGCTTCTGCCCTTTTTCTGAGCAATAATTTTCACCACATTCCCTCTGCCACCAACATGTCCTCACCTGAGCTGGTTGGCCTCACCATGCTTGTCTGATCCCACCACCCTATGCACACACAATGAAAAATTCCAAAAGTATCAAGCTCTTTATTGAACAAAGCAAGCAGCTAATGTGCAGCTCAAAATCCCATGACAAAATGCTACTAGAGATAGTGGTTTATATTTATTAAATAGTTATGTAAGAATTATGCAATATAGATAGCTATTTTCTTAACCAAATGTAAAAACTGCACGATACAAGGTCTCCTATGCTTCAGCAAGAGCTGTCCAAATCCAAGATTCCTTTAAAAATCTTTTAAAATTAATTTTAAAAAATTTAAAAGTAGCAAATTTTCTTCAAATATTTACCTGGCTGTGCCTGCATGCGATTCATCATCTGGTTTGGCACATTGGCACGTATCAGGGTTGGGTCAGGAAGAGGACCATCTGTAAAAAAAGACAATGAAATAAGATAGTGTTATTCAGAAGAATACCAGAATTTATCCACCAAACATTTTAGTGAGAATTACACATTAAAACTCATGTATAAAGACAGTAAGTAGATACAGTAACTAAACATTATTAAAGAGTCCTCAAAGGGCAAGGCAAACTCAAGAACTTCCTTGAAAACAGAAGTACATTCCAGTGACAGAAATATCCTCTTAGATTAGAGACAGCTTTCAGAAACTGGGGACAAATTTGAAGCTTGTTATCAGGGTACACAATGAACAGTAGCTCACAAACAAGTCAGGTATCTACGAACAGCTAAATAGTCACCAGACTACTAAAATGACAGTACAGGATTTCCTACACCTGCTGATCAGTAACCCAAAGGTTCTTACTTGCAGACATTCCTGGCTGTGGCTGTCCCATATTGGGCCCTTGATTCATAGGAGCTTGTGGCATGCCTGGAGCATTTGGGATCATATTTTGCTTCTGCAACCTGGTTCTTCGTTTCTCCTCCAACTCCTTCTGAATCTTGTAGATCTTCTCTGCTAGCAAGTGATAGTACTCTGCCTGTTGGGGAAGAACAAAAGCCAAGAAAGGAGATGAGACACACATTAAGAAAAGGCAACTGGTGTCAATGATTCAAACTTGCAAAGCAGCCTTACAGACACACATTTTGGTTTGGGGTGGGAGGAGGTTTTCCCCTTTGCAGGGACTGTCAGATAGGAGGGGGAAAAGGGGCAATGCTAAGGGCACTGCTCTCAATTATTAGACCAACACCAGATATTTATCTTCTTGTGTCCAACATTTCTCTGGGACAATCACAGTGAAGAGCTTCAACACGGCCTTTAGGGGACTGTGACAAGTTTCAGGCACTGCACATCTCAACTCCTGGCACACCCAGGCAGCAGCCTTCAACTGGTTGGTTCCTAGACCCCATCCAGCAGCCCCTAAACACTTGTTTCCTCAGCTTGGAAGTCCCATCTGTGCTTTCATTCCTCTCCCTCCCCAGTCAGCACAGGATCAAGGTAGAAATACACAGAACTAGACAACAGGGGATGGCACCTCACCCTGCTATTTGCTGATTCGTACATATCCCCTTCCACTTTCCGAGCATATGCCACCAGATTCTCCATACGTCGATCCTTCAGTGCTGCAGGGTCAGGAGTAGGAAATATGGCTTGGACTCTGAGTGGGAAGAAAAAAAATATTAAAGGAAAAAATATTTAGGAGACAAACAATATAAATATTATCTGTTCCCAGACCGGCATTAACCCCAGTGGTTTGAACACAAAGCAGAAAGCAAATGCACTGACAGACTGCAGCTACTGCTACTTCTTTCAGGGGCAGTAGATGTTTGTAGATGGCTTGAGCATGGAGTGGGAAACTTCCAAGACAACAGCCACAAGCCAGTGGATGCAGCTCCATCTTTCAGCTTCTACTTCCCCTTCTCCATGCATCCTGACAAAACTCACTCCTTGGACCTCTAGTTCTGCAAGTCAGGCTTCCTTCTGCAACCCCTCTGCCTCCAATACACCTCTGGGGCAGCAGCTCACCTAACAGGAGATTGTTTTGATATTAGCTACTCACAATTTATGAACAAGGTGGTTTCGGAGATCCTGAGTAATGTCCTCATGCCACTGCTTTCGAATTCCGGTATTCGATGGTTGAGCTGTTGGCATGGCTCCCAAACTGGCAACGTTGGCGCTTTCACTCATCATGGGGCTGCAAAAACAGAGCAAGAATTGAGTGCAAAAGTCTAGCCCCAGCTTAATCATGTTACAGTCATAGCATCTTTTAGAATAATGTTAGGACAAAGTGCTAGTTCAGCCATTCCCTAATCAATGGACAAACTGCAGAAATAGTTGCACGCACACACCAAACAACGCAGTGAAAGAGTACATGCTGTTCTACCCAAAGATTTGGAAAACTGCAACAAAAGCTATGAAATCCAAAGGGAGAGATAGCCATCAATGGCATTTACTCCACTGTTTATGCAAGAAATGCCATGAGATCAAAACAAAACCACTGGGGTACAAAGCATTCAAACTTACTTTTGAGAATTCATGGTTGAATGTAACATTGAGTCAGGCAACAGATTAGGAGGTTGAACCCCTACTCCTCCATTCACTCCCATTGGATTTGCACCTAGAAAACAGAAGAATACAGAAAAAATGAAGAGCCCATTTACCACACAAAATCAGTAACTGTTCAGCAATAACAAGGGTTTAGACTTTCAAGTACTTGGACTTTTGTGAAGGGAATTTAATTACCCATTGCTCTCTTCACCCCCCTTTCTTTTACAAACTTAGAAAAAGCCCAAGGCACAACACTAGTGACCTCCAAGTGAAGCATCAACCCCATGACTCCTCTGCACATCTTCCTGAACTTATCAACAAAAAAGTGATTTCATTTGGCTGCAAATATTATGTTCCAGAATCCTTTCCTGTGACTCTCTGATAAAAGAGTCCAACCACTTCTGCTTTTTTGTTTAGAAGCAGTCAGGTATTTTTTCATTCAGAATCTTAGGATATTCACAAAGGCTTCAAAAACTTAAAACATCAGCTACCACCTACATCAGACAAAGTCCCTTTTCACCCACTCCATAACTTAATGATCCTACAACTAACTCAAATGCTTGTAAGAAGGAAAATCTGACAATCCTTTGCAGGAAACATCTCTAATTTGTTGCGTAACAAAATCTGGTTTTCTGAATCATATCTTAATCACCATAAAAATTGCCTGTTTTCTTCACACACTACAGTTACCTCTAAACTAGTAAAGAAAAATGCAGTATATTTCTGTCTGGAGCTTCAAAACAGATAATTTTGTGAGACTGCAAGTAGCATGAAAACTATTACCAAGCTTCACGTGTATTTAGGACATTTGAATCCTACAGAATCTGTATTTCAAGCAAAATTACACACTGCACACAAGAGAAGCCCACTGAATTTAAGTATATCGAGCCTAATACATACCCCTAATATCACAACCAAGTACTTAACCAACTTTTCATAAATCTGTTCCAAATCTCCTTTCCTTTAGTCCTTTTCTTCTTCCCAAATCCACTTTGCCATCTGAAAGCACACTGGCGTGCAAGACAACAGTCAACCTTTACCTTAACTCTTCCTTTTTCAACTGTCAAAACCCACCATTTGTTTGAGCTACTTAGGACTGCATCTTTTCACATACCAGTCGTCAACAAATCCTGCTATTTCTCCTAAACTAGCCCTGTTGTCCTGAAGGCCATGACCTGGTAATTCCTATCTCACCTGTTGTAATTCCCTCCTTAGCTACCCACTCCTAATAAGGAAGCAGCAGTCAAACATCTACACCCTCCATGCTTGTCCTTTTTACATTAAGTTGCGGTTCTTCACGCTCCAAGAGCTTTTTCAATCCCATTTCATTGGATTTTCTTAGCAATTGCACAAAATGTCCACTGTTCTGCAAGGAATGCACAGGCGAAACACTGTCTGTAAGTAATTACATACATAAAAGAATAAGAATAATTTGGCTTCAGAAAAGACTGTAAGATGAAAATAACATGATTTTCTGTTGTGCCTAATTGCTTTAAGACTAAGCTCTCAGGACCCTTGCCCTTTACTCTGTTTTCACTCACTAGAAGGTAAAGTTTTAGCAAGTCACATGCAATCTGTGAGGGCCAGTCAAGTCTACTCTACCCAGCAGCCTTTTCCTGAGTAACTCAGGAGCAGCATTCCCTTTGCAGAGCAGAGTAGCAGTTGGCTGCAGGCTGCAGTTTGTGTGTTTCTGCACCATTCTGTACACAAGCTTCTCACGGGCCACACAGGCACGATCACTACAATCCCATTCAAGCTTGTGATAAATCACTACCAGCTCTTCTTTCCTCTTTTCCGCTAAAAAAGCCACATCTACTTATGCAACTCAAGCAAACAGCTAAGAGTGAGAAAAACTCCTGTGATGTAATCTCAAACTATCAAACTTAGATTTGGTGGTTAAAGATGACTTCATTTGACACCATTGATAGCCATGTTCTGATTAACTGCACTTTGAATTTTAATTGTTATCTAGCCCTACAATGCTGCTATAAGCCACTTCGACAATTTAGAGCTATGTGAGATCACATGATAGGATTCAGGGAGGATGTCAGTTATTTACTATTTTTTTCATTTTTTAAACAAACTTTACATATTTGAGAGAGAAATGTAAAATGATGCACTCGGAAACAGGGACGTACCCCTGAATGCTAGCACTCCAACGCCTGCATATCCTATTAAAAACTCCCCAATAGTCTGAAACTTGCATTACAATACAATTATAAAGAAAAAAAAAAGCCTTGAAAAATTATCATTTTTACAAGGAAACTAGTTTTTCCATAGAACTTGTTTTCCAGGAGAAGGGCACCTGGGCCCTCTAATGTTCCACTGAGTAAGTTGCTATTTTGAGTCTAAAACATTGCAAAGCCCTACCTTTTGCAAATTATCTAGTAGTATTAAGCTAGTAGGTTGCAAAAATTTGCATTAGATGTAGCATGGGGAAGTTGCCTGTAGTTTGCATTTTAACACTAAGAGATAAACTTACTCATAGGATTCATAGGGCGCAGGCTCTGGGGTGACTGTCCCTGTTGCTGATTCTTCACTTGAGCCTGGGGTTGTGTCTGCATCTGGTTCCCTTGATAGGTCAGTCCGAGGGCTGCATAGGCTCTCTCGATGGAGCTGGGGTCTATCTGACTGGTCGTGTTAATGCTGGGCGTTGTCTGCTGCCCCACGCCCACAGAGCCGGTATTGGCAAGTCCCACGGCAGCTCCGCCCAGCAGCGCTGCGAGAGACATACCGAGTTAGAGGGGAGAGCAGAAGGCAGCCAGAGAGGCCCACCAATACAGGGACAGACAGAGTGCACTGCCTGCTCAGAACTAAAACATCTTCTGGAAGCATGCAGGGAATAGATATGAAAAACCTGTCACGAAACAGAGAGACAAGTTCTGAACCAACCAGCCAATCCAACATTCTGTTTTCCCTTTAGGCTGCTCAGAGGAAATCCCACTCTTAAGTATTTAGGACACATCTGCTTGCTTCAAAGCAAAAACAGAGGCACAGCATGTCACAGAGGTTAAAGGCAGAACTGTAAATACAGTTTTCCACCAGCCATTGCAACACCTTTTCTGCCCTTTTTGGGTTTTTTTTAGTTTTCTTAAACCAAGAAATAGCTCACATTAGTCATGAGAAGAGGCTACAGTAACATTAAAGTAGGGAGGAAAAAAAACCCATACAGATAACACAATGACAAAAATCTTGCCAAACATTTTGTCAGGGAGACTAAGGGGACACAAAAGGGGAAATGACATCTGATGCAAAGAATGAAGACAGAACCAAGTATCAGGGCTGAAATGACACAACGTGCGTGCACACATCTGTCTCCAGAAACTGTCCAGCTGGAAGAAGCAGCAATGAAAAGCCAACCATTTGGTTGAGAGAACTATGATTTGTTCATCCTTACCCTTACCTTTGTTCTTGATGGAAAAATACAATAAAGCTAGAAAGCTTTCATAAACACTAGCAAACAGAGCCAGAAAAATACTGAGAGAAACAAGAGAAAAATCCCATTAACATGATCCCAGGTTTGAGAGCATCACCACTACCATCTGGGTGCAAGAAAGTTTAACTCCCAACATGCATTCTACAGTTTATTCAACACACAAAATTCCCCAGTAGACTTACATTGCTGATTTCTTTTGTCCCCAGCATTTTTGAGAGGCAAACATACAGGACAATCGTGTCTTGTACAATTCTTCCAGTGTGAGATGATTTGTCGGGAAGATGCACAATGTGCCACTGACAAAGAGAAGAAATGAAAAGCATTTACAAACTGCTCCCAGTACTTCCACATGGTCATCACAAACTGGATAGAGAGCAGCATTTTCTCTCAGGGCACACACCTATATCAACAGAAGTCAAAGTATTATTTGAAGTAGTTCAGCACTAACTAGCCCTGAAAATGTAGCCAGATTTCTTCTAGTACTATTGGCTCAACCAAAGCCTACTTGAAAACCCCATGTGATACACCCAAGCCTGTATCACTGTGGCTCGAAGGATAACTCCATCTAGCTCAGGTATCAGGTAGACTGTGCCAAGCAACTGAGATCTCAACAACTGGTACAATCCAGATGAGCCAAGGCTATTGAAAAGGGAGATTACATTTTAGTAGGACAGAGAGAGGTTGCATGTGTCAGTGGCAGTCAAATTCATGGCTTGGTATTGCTCAAGATTCATCTCTTCAGTTTAAGGAAGACAGGTAAACTCCTATTTGCAGATTCCTGGTTTATGTCTACCTTTTAAAAGAGGCAGAATCAAAAAGATTTTACCATGAGTTATGAAGTTAGGCAAAAGATTTTTATTCATCTCTTTGTTGTATCTTCTCCCCTCTAATTTGCCTAAACTTTAGAGGTTTAGAAGTTGCTTACAATTCCCTGTCTTAAGCAAATAAGACAGAATTTCTTTAACTTATTTCCCAAGTCACCCACTAGTCCACCTCTCTCTAGGAGCCTTTCTCTTCCCAAAAACGTTGACCACATTTACATAACCACTCCCCCACTTACCCTGGCAAGATTTGCCAGCCTGACAGTGTGTCATGTGGTTCAAGACATTCTTCATGGTGCGGCAGTGTGGGAGGTTGCACTGCCGCACCTCCCCATTGGCCTGCTCTCGGCGCTGACACTTGTGAGCGTGCAAGAGGAGAACGAGCTGCTGCTGAATGAGTTTGCGCTTTTCCGGATCTGCTGTCGGTGCTCCAGACCCCATTCCTTGAGAAGCTGCTGGCCCCATCCCAGCTTGCTGCACCTGGGGAGCCTGCTGCTGACCCTGAAGGTGAAAAAGAAATTCCTGGAAATAAATCTATTTTTCAAAATAATTCGTTTAGCAAGTAAACAGCAATATAAGAGAAAGTCCCGTAAGAGAAACAACTACTACCACATTCTCTGATTAAGGTAACAGCCCACTTATGTGTAGTTCTGGAGGACTCATTAAAATCACCTCTTAGCAACAGTCCTAGCAATTCTCTTGCCAGCCACAATTTCCTCCTCATATCACTCTATTAGTCCTAGCTCTTGCCTTATCAATAGCCAGCAGACCTTTGCACATGCTCACAGGTTACTTTGCAGCGCTAGACCAAGCAGAAAATATTAATAGCATTTGGATCTCAAATCTCATTTTGGATGCTAAAAGTTGCATCCACAATTCTTGCATTAATGGAAGCAAGCACATTTTAGAATGAACAGGGTTCTCCCTCACAGCAGAAGGTATCTCAAGTTGACTGCTCCTAGAAAAGGAGAATAAAAGTCAAGTTTTGGGAAGCTTTTAACCTTTTTCCATCAACAAACTTGCACATAAGCATTCAAAACAAGCATCTCCTAGTCTCTGCTAGAGATGAAACACAGCTTCAGGATAATGAACACTACAGAGCTAATGTCAGGTATAGCAACATCTAGTTTGTCTTCTCTGCTTCTGTTTATTTGTTCAGAACTCTTTGTATTCCTTTCAGGTGACATTTGAGGAATACTCAAATAAGAGAGGCTCAGGTACTCTATGTTGCTTGTATCACTACAGTTTAACAGATTTTAGTTTCTAATTGACTCCTCAGGTTCTACAGGATGTCTCTGGAGATCTCCAGATCTTTAGACCCCAGCTACCTGTATTTCTAAACCCCAGTTCCCCTATAGCTCTTGAGTACTAGTATTAACCTTTCATTTGACAAGGTGACTTCACCAATTAGTCAGGCTCCCAGGGTCTGTGCATGTTCTGGTATCACCCTAACTGCCTTGTTTGCAGCCTGGCATTCTAAACGACAGCTGAGACAGTAACCACTTTAAGTTCCTACATTCAGCTGGGTACCAGCTTCAAAAGTTGTATGCTCTGCACTGAATGCAAACTTGACAGCTGGGGCTCTGACCAAGTTTTGGCTACTTTTTTATTGATTCATACAACCAACTGGTTTGCTTGTCTTCCAATGTTTCATGCTCAACTTAAAAAAACATTAAATAAAACTCACAGGATGGAGCTCTTCTTAATTTAAAGGTACTAAAGTTAACTGGAAATGGTTTTTCAGCAACAGTTAGTAAGATCAATAGATGTGCCCTCCCAGAGGGCGTGTGGGAGTGAAATTTTAAGCAGGGAGAAACACAAGCTATATTCAGAAAAATGAATTTGTTTCCTAAATTTATATAAGACATGTTGCATGTCATACCCCTAACCAATTTAAACTTTGAAAATGAGGCATCAGCTTTAAGCTCAAGCCAGGGAACCTAACATTAAGGCACGTGGTGAGGCACTGGCTTTACAAGCTTGGGTCATCCACTTTTCCCACCATTCTTACTTCCCCTTTCCTTAAGTCCTGCTGAAATAAGAGTGGGGGCAAAAGGGAAAGGTACCAAGGCTATTACAGTTGCCAGGGAAACACCTCCAGCACCAGGACTACTGTGCATGTTCCTGTAATTCACAAGAATGAACTCACAGATGGGGTTTCTAAGTCCTATCACAGGTAACACCTGTTTGAAAAGGGACACCTCTCTACCAAAAGCAGGAGAACAATGAGTACAAGCAGGAAAACAACTCTCCAGACAGAGATACTCTGAGGAGAAGGGGCCCAACACAGCAACAGCAAAAGAAAGGATGGGACAGGAGAGCAGAGATGTCCAAACAGGTTGCAAAGCTCATTTCAGCTAAGGAACTCCATTCCATTTTCCCTGTTAACAGGGTTTGAAGGCTAAAAAGTGGAGATGCAGTTTATCCACACAGAAAGCACAACTCAGCCCTCTCCATCATATCACTCCTAAGGGTTGAAACAAGTGTGTTCTGTGTGGATTCCAAGCACATATTCACCCTGGGTAATACAGCTGCAAAATCTTACAACATGGCAAGACCAGAGCATATCGCTCCTCTCTACCACAACATTTTATCACTACACATTTCATTTTACTTACCATGTTCGGCATTCCTGCCCCAGGAACTGGCTTCTTGTCCATTGGAAACTGTGGTAAGCTATTCTGCAGTCCAGCTTTATTCTGCATCTGAGGGCCAAGTCCACTGGCTCCAATCTGCTGCCCAGTATTTTGACTATAGGGCTGACCATAAGGGCTGGGATTGCTCATCATTCCCATCTAGGAATTAAAATGGTACAGTGTTCAAGTAAGACAGTTTAAGTTCTCAATGTATAAGGCAAATTTATACTTCAGAGAAGCAAGAGCGATCACAGCCATGAGCCGGCTGCAAAGCAACACTGCTCCTTCATGTTCACAGATTCACCCATCACACAACACTACCTTTTCAACTAGACAGTTCCTGCAAACACAACAAAGCCAACTTCACAACCTTTGAGATCTGACTGGATGGAAGTGGCCTGATTATTTCTTTACAAAATATTTTCAACAGATTTCTCATTTCACCTTTGTGAATTCTACAAATTTCACAAATTTGTACCATGGACTACATAATTCTTCCAGACTTGAGTTCTCCTCCCTGCACTTGTGCAGACTCCAAATGGAGACAAATACCATCTTCATTCATATCAGCACAATTTATCCCAAAATCATCCTATCCAACTGCTAGCACTCCCATGGCTTGTCTCCAGACAGGCATAACAATGCATGTCTGCATTATCAGTACAGAAACATTTTCAATTTAAGAATACACCAGAATCATAGGTAACACCTCACAGTCACACCAATTCTTTTGCAGTACTAGAGGTCAAAAGAGAGGACAGGTAGAAATTCTGCAAACAAAACATATCTACTGAACCATTCACCCACAGGGGAAATACATTCATGTTTCATACAAGCCATATGCATATTCAACAGTTCTAGCACACCAGAATATATCATTGGTTCTCTTGGAACACCCAGAACCTAAAGAACAAGAAGCAATCTTGCCAATAAAGTTGTCTGTTCTCGGACATTTTTTTCCATTCCTTGCATTCCTATTTATTTTCCATAGGAAATTTGGCTTTCTAGGACCAAAAGAATTAGACAGAGAAGACCAGAAAAACCGGAGATTTTTCTTAAGATTACCAAGTTCTCACTATTACTCAGGCAGGATATTCAAGAAGCCATAACTCAAAAACAATGGCATAAAAATACTTTAAAGAGCTGTTGCTTCAACTCACATTAGCATTTGACTAGACATTGTCCAGTCTCCTTGATGCTCATTGATTCAAAGCATTTTCCTGCATTTAAAGAAGAACATAACTCCATGGTAGGCCTGTTTCCAATCACTTCTACATTTTTTCTCAAAGCATCCTCCCTTAGCAGAAACACCTTGTTTCTGCTCACCCAGCTTCTTCAACCTGCACTAGAAGTAGCCAACATGCTCTGAGATTACCTGCAGTTAGTCACACTTTTCTTTTTCAGGCTGTAGCAACCTTCAATCCATTATAATAGCCTCCAGTTTGCATTTACAAAATAAGGATCAAACTCAAGTGACAGGAAAAGGAATACAAAATTCACTAAAGAACCTGCCACTTCAGACATCCGATATGCACAAGTGAATTCACTTGAGGACAGCCTCCCTCCTCCACACATAAGCAACAATCATAATCACACAGCAGTAATTCATTAGAGAGCAATGAAAAGAACCTCTACACATGGCAGAAAAACAAACTGTGTAATGATCAAGCAGAACTAAAAGCCTTCCTTCCTACTGCCATGTCTCGACCACAATGAATACACCTATGGTGACAAACGAAGCAGTTGCTGCCAAAATCAGGACAGGTAAGACCCAAAGCCTTCCTCCCTCTCCTTCAGGCTAGTAAGATCTTATGTGCAAGTTAAGCTGAAGGGAAAGGGAAGAAGAAAAGCATAAGGAGTCAGCAAACACACTTTCAGAACTATTCCCCATCATCACTGTCTCCTCAAATTGACAGCAGGTTTTCAAGGCTTAGTGAAGTCCTGACAGTGAGAATTAGTCCCTTAAGAAAACAAGCTGTGTTTTCCTGTAAGATAGCCTTATCCCTCTGAGGCAGTCTCAAAACTCCAGAGAGTTTTGAAAGCAAGGACATCCTCAAAACCATAACTTTCTGAGCAAAGCTTTCAAGTTCATTAACAATCACAGCTCCCAAAGTCAGTTGATATCTGAGAGTACACCAAAGCACAGACAAGCTGGCTATTACTATCACCAGCCCCATTTGCCTTCTGTAACTTATGATGCTATCAGCCTTAAAAAACAAAAAACAAACCAAACATTCAGAATTAAAGGCTGAAGACACATTTTTACAACCTGGTGTCACATGGAGAAATCAAGACATCCAACTCAGACAACTGGAGACTTCACACACTGATATCAGAGGGTTCAGAATAACTGTGGCCTTGTGAGCCAGCTCTGTCCTGACTACAAGGTAAGAAACTCAAACCTAGACTTTAAGGGACACTTTTGCTACGTCACCCAAAACAACTTTCTAATGAGGTTTCACCAAGCCAATCAACATTTATATTTGCAACAAAGCTGAACACAGACTTTATGTGAAGTTTCTGACTTTTTCAAATTACTCATCAAGTTGGCTCAGCACAAGGATCCCCTGATGTTTTCTCAAGCATCAGCCACTGGCACTGTTTGGGGTGCAAGACCAGCCCCCTCCATCAAGGCTCTCTCCACAGCAGAAACACAGGGCTCCCCTCCACCCACTCTGCCAAGGGACCTGGAAGCAGAACACCACATGCCTAGCTCTGCCTAGCTGCTCCTTACAGGGGTAATACTTTCCCATTTCAGGTTACAGGAGAGGCAAAGACCTGAGAAGATCAGGCCAGGCTGACAGACAAGCACACCAAACTGACTCAAAGCCAGACACTCAAGTGACACCTAAGACGTGTGACACACAGATCATCAGAACATTAATGTTCTTTGGGAGGGGATAGATAAAAAAGTGCAGAAGAACCAGCCAAAGAAAGGAAGAAAGGTGGTGTTGGTACCACTGCATAAGAGAAGCACAAGGCTTCATCTGCAATACAATGCAAACACATACATGGCTTAGTCATAGCTACAAGTCAGCAAGTACAGCCTCTACTTACTCTTCCTGGCCATCACTTTCTTTCACTGCCTTTCCTACTTCTCTTCATATTCATCCAAAATTTTCCTTCCTCTCCTCACTTCACACTTCCACTTAATTTCACCACATATGCAAGAACTTGCACACAAGGAAGAAGAGACAGAAGACCAATTCACATTAAGAAGAAGAAAACAAGGAAGATCATAACATGATGATAATGGAAAGCAAAGGTAATCTCAAATAATTCTACCTTTTACATGTACAACAGAATACAACTTGACTTTTCTGCATCCAGGGAAAGCAGGGGCTGTCAATACCAGAATAGTGAAAGGTGTGTATCTCTCACCATGGATGACATGTGTTCAGGAAACATTCTAGTTTACAAGTTGTATCAGACAGGGCTGTTCAGGTACTCCCCCCATCTAAGAGGAGTAACTACAAAAGCAGAGGAAATTCCCCAAGGTTTTATTCTAATGCCGTGAAACACATGCATCTTCAGTTCAGAAGAAGGTCAAGTGACTAACTCTGCTTCTAGTTTTACTGTTAATAGCACAGAACACAAATTGAAAAGGAATATCTGCTATATAAGTAGCTATATAAGTATGGACACAGACATTACAAATATTCTACCATTTCTCTGTAAACACAACTGCATCGTTGACATTCTAATATTTGAGAGACAGCTAGACAGTGGCATTAGTACTGAACTGTGACCAGCTTTTAGATCTGCAAATATAACTATAAGCATGGAGAAGTAAACAAACAAAATTAAGTTTTAATAACATTCTTTCAAAGAATCCAGAATTCACAGTATCAACTACGTATATCTCTACCAGGGAAACTGCAGTGCATGGTCTAGTTTAAGGCTATACTGATGATACCTAGTATTTTTCCATATCCACGAGTTCACAAGTGAAAGTTAATTAACTTTCCCCAAACAGGAAATTTAGTTTAAGTGAATTCCAGCTAGCTCTTTAAAAACAACAATTTACTGTACAACACTTCCTAGTGCCATTCTACTGACTGGTAGAGCATTACTGAACTCAAGCAAACTACATTTTGCCAGTGGTGTCTGCTAAATTCTTTCCAAGGACTGTTATTGATTATTTTTCTTTGCATTTAACTGCACAGTATTTTAAGATGCCTATTTCAAGACACCAGCATTATGTTGCTGCTATTTCTGCAAGAAACTCCCCATGCCACTCTAGAAACTTAGACTCACTGCTTCATTTTTCCCTCATAAACAAACTTTCCTCTCTTAGTCTGGTATAAAAAGAGCAATTATTCTTCTTTTTCCACCTTAGTTTACCAAAGAAGAGCAAGGCAAGGACTGGAACTCCCACTACCCTTTGAATGGATTAACGTACTTGATCACTTGGTATGCTCAGTCACAGATTGAACAGTATGGATACAATAACCTGGTGAATCAAACAGCTACAGAAAAACAGAAAGGCAACCAAGAACACTGACCACCTATCTGAAATTAGAGACTAAGAAATATATGATGCTTTTATTTTTTAATCTCATTTCACAATTTGAGGGTGACATCTTCAATCTCTTCAACTTTGAACAGAAATTCATTGGTATGAAATTTCTTACTGTTCTACTTAGAGGAAGTTGAGGAGATTCTGACAAATGATGTTTGTAAAATATTGCCATTGAATCTTCTTCACAGAGGTTAAACTGATAAAGCCAATAATAGCAGAGAGCTTTGCACTTACTGAAAGAGTAAACCAAGTCACAAAGTATTATTACTGGAACTAAACGTTTCAAGTGAAATGCTCACATAGCAGAGGTAGTAGTAATGCCCTTACTAATCTGAACTGCCTACACATCCACTTCATTAGTGGAGTAAGGGAAGATTTCTTGAATCAGACAGGAAATGTAAGTGACCTGAAGGTCAGGTCTATCACTCCGTGGTAGAGCACTGCTATGACAGAAATGCCTAGAGCAACTTACACACAAAATACCCTCTTCCCCTCATACAAGGCTGGACAGGTAAGACCCTGATGGGGCTCTCTCAACAGAACTCAGTGGAAGAACAAAACAAAGGTTTTAACTAGATAAAATTCCAAACGAAGAATGGTTCAAAACCAGAAACGTGAATCAGCTTTTAGCAATTCAAGCTTTGCAATAAGTTACCTGTTTACATTTAAATCAAAGCTGTAAAACTATCTAGTGTAGTAAAACGCATGGAAAATACTTCAATGAGCACAGAACCGAAGCATTACAAACAATTTCCAAAACACTATTTCAAGAGTAAAAGGCATATCTGTTATCCTCTTAACTAGCACAAAACCAAGCACATAGAAAAAAAAAACTATTCAAGAACACAGTTTTGTGTTCTTACAGTTCCTTTCCCTCCAAACTTCTAACACTTCCTTTCAGGGCAGACTTTCACAGGCGTTTTTACATCTGTTCTGTCACCAAAGTAGGATTCACACCCTCCTTTGACAGGCAAGATCAACTCCTTTAAAAAAATCCCCTCCCTAATATTGGGAGACTAGCTTTCCAATGATGAGTATAAACTGGACCTGAAAAACAATCCAAATTAATTCTTTTTTTAATGACCACCTGAGTTTCAATTTCAGTCAGGTTTAGTTTCTCCACACAGCCTGTCATGCAATTGGAAGAGACAGCATCCAGACAGAAATGCTTCTCCATAATCGGTGACTGCTAACATTAGGACAGAAAACTACAGAATGGAAGCATCAGATTGTGACAGAACAAGTTTATGAACAGAAATAATTTACAGAGACATTTGAGTTTTCAAGTCCTAAAAGTAACATGCCCAACTAGAGAAGTACACAGATAACGACCAAAGCAAGCATTCCACTCTATTGCTAGACAATGTTTTCGGAAGAGAGGAAGAAAACTTCA
This sequence comes from Serinus canaria, assembly GCF_022539315.1. Classification (NCBI taxonomy): domain Eukaryota; kingdom Metazoa; phylum Chordata; class Aves; order Passeriformes; family Fringillidae; genus Serinus; species Serinus canaria. Next base: position 48,201,458 of record NC_066314.1, read on the forward strand.
GTAACTCCAGAGGATAACAGAAAAAAGTAGAAACATAACCAATTTCACTTTCCAAAGTGACTAGCTCCATGGAGTTCATCTTTGCTGTTAGAAGAGCATAACATCCTCCCTCCCAATTACTCAACATCACAGGAAACCTAAGCTATTCCATATAAACCATTGCACAAGACACATCCATTTCACTGAGAGAGAACTCTCTGAAGCAACCCTTCCATCACCTAAAGGGGCTGCCTTTGGCAAGCTAACATGATGAAGTTGAACAATCATAACCAAAGCCTCTCGTCTGACTTTTTTTTTCTTCCTACTGAAGGAGAGTTTCTGGATAACGCACATTTTTTGTAGCAATGAAGGAAACCTACAAAAGTTATTACATCAACTCCCACTTTAACAGCAACACACTACTAAATTTACCAATTAGATAAACTGGCTTTTAAAAACAACTGCTTAAGGTCCTCTGTTTTCATCTACTTTTTGAAGATTTGTAGGTGGGAAAACCCAAAAGCAGATGGGTGGGGAGATAAAACAGTCAGACATTACTGTTGTCAGACTAAGCTAACTCTACTGTATGAAGTGAAACACAGGCTCCCTGCCAACAACCAAACCAATTGAAGACATTCCGGAATTTCAGCCTCCATTTCAGACTGTTCTCTCTCATTCGACAGTTTCAGCTCCTTTATGAGGACTATACCCACTATACTTAACACAAAAAGCCTCAAGATTGTTTTATCAGCAATTAAAGAACCCCAAGTACTTTTAACCAGTCTGGGACCATGAACTAAAAACCAGAAATTGTGTATTTGGTCTGAATATTCTCAAAAGCATAAAGTGCTCTTAATTTACACGTATGGAACTTTTGGAATTTAAGTAAGGAAAGGAGACAATTAAATTTTAGACTAAATCCATCAAAAGCTTGATATTATGTCCTTTCTTTATATTTAGATAAATGATTTTATTATAGTGCATAACTTTACTTTAGCTCTGATAAGTAAGGATGAAGTTGCATTCCATCCAAACACTCGATACATCAATTTTTGACCTCTGAAGACAGGTTTCTGAGGATCACTTTTTTTTTTTTTACAGCCAAGAAATAATGAATGAGTGCAAGAATACTTCAAGCAGCTACATATTTCTTACCACTGTAAGCTGCATATAAATTTTCTACTGTAATCAAGCTTTGCATCAATTTTCCTATCAGGCAAAAATATCTGAAGTGACCAGACCACAGAATCAACTCATTACTTAACAAATATATATATATATATATATATATATATATATATATACACACACACACACACAGACCCACACCGCCAAAAGTTAGCACACTGAACTTAAGCAAGCAACAAAGACCAAAGAATTGCATAATAAATGTTCACAAGACACAAAAGTAATTTCACTTAATATATTAAAGCATGACAAAACCCTTAATACACAATATAATTTTTAAGTATGTTTCAAATACATTTATAGACTGTTACTTATCATTCCGAGTCCTCCAAGTGGACTGACTTTAGGCATTCAGAGATAGATTTAGGTATTGCAAAGGACCTTTAAAAAAACCTCTCCCCTCAGTAGCCAAGAAACACAAAATACCCACTTAAAGTGAGCTGAAGTATTTTCTAGGCTTTTGATCAAAACATTAAAAAAAAAAGAATACTCAAGTGGTTCCTACTCTAAGCTGGCTAATTGTGCATGACAAAAATTAAATTAAAGATATCCTTTTCTCCTTAGTTAAACCAGTAGGTCTTCTCTCATCTTTTCGGTGACTTATGACAACTTTCTTCCAACCTCCTGGATTACAAAAGTACATTTATTTCCCACTCAGTTTTAAAAATACGTTTTTTTTTAAGCTTTCTGGTTTACTCTCCAATAGACAAAGCCACTGCAAATTCTAAAACTGGAACCGAGTCAGATTAGCAGTCTTAAGAACTCAACATTGTCTTCAGACATCTACAAGCATTCATTCTCCACCATTAACTCAAATACCCAGCACACACAGTGAACAGAGCAGCTCTCAGCATCTGCTACAGCACAAACACTCAGCTGATCTCAGACAAATATCTGCATTAACTGTCATACAGAAAAAAGCACCACAGCACCTAAAAGGTCCTGATGGATTCCCATCACACTCGCAATACCAGCATCACATTAGATAGAAAACTACAGTTGCAGAGAAAGAATAAAATAGATAAAATACAATCAAGTTACTTCAGTGTAATGGATAATCTGTACTATCAAGAGATTTCCAAAATAGGCTTTTTAATCTAGTCATAGTCTTGCTTGTTGTGCAAGATTCAATTTTTGCTTCCTATGACCATCACAAATTCCACTTTAGCAGCATTTAAACTATTTAATCCATCATACAGGATTCTTAAAGAAAAAATCCTATAGAATCCACAGCGTAGAGGATTAATTTTACAAAATAAAGTCAACAATGAGGAGAAGTAATGAAGTTTAGCTTGCTTTACCTTGTTCATGGCTCCAGGCTGTGGCCCTCTTAGTCCAGCCTGCCCTCCCATCTGTGGAGTGCCTTGTTGCAGTGTCTCAGCCAACAAGTTCCCAGTGCCCATTCCTGGGTTTGGGTAGGGCATATTGGGTCGTCCTCTGCCTGCTCCAATGGAACCGTTCATGACTTGCCCCTGCATCATCCCCTGTCCGTTGCCTGCTGCCAACATCCCAGGATTCATGCCAGCATTCATCCCTGTGTTCATTCCCATGCCAGGCTGGTTAACTGGGCTGTTCACTGTTGGCATCATTGCTGCTGTGGATTGAGCAGAAGGACCCTGGTTCGGCCCACTTGCACCCATGGCCATATTGGGAGACGTCAAGCCAGCCTGTGCCATGGGGCTTTTCACCATGCTATTCAACATTCCCATTCCAGGACTGTTTTGTTGGGTTTGACTGGCCATGCCTTGGCCAGGGCCACCGACCCCCATATTGAGATTTGGGGAGCTACCAGCCCGTAGAAGTTCAGACAGCTGCTTGTGTTTAGAGGCAGCATCTTGTGCCAGGCCAAGGCTGGTCTGCAGCTGATTTATGTCACCACCATTGCTGAGTCCAAGTTCTGTGGAGCTGATCAGTTCATCTGGCAAGTCATGTTCCAGATCAAAGAGTGATCCAAAATCTGAAAAACAAAACAGATTGTATATGAGGTCAGAGGAATTAATAGCATCTTGAAGTTTCTACTTTTTCATTTCCAGCAAAACTTGACTTTTTGTATTTGAGCAAAATTCCCTTATCAGTTGTTACTGAAAGCTATCTAATTCATCAGGATAAAATTGATTCTAAACTTTGTGGGGTCTAAACTAGAGAAAACCATTCTACTTCAGCTTTCTACAATTTGTGTTGAAAGACCACTGGATATCTCAGCCTATGATTGCTCAACTTGAGAATTTTGACAAGGGGGGAGAAAATACATACTGAAATCTCCCAGTTAGCCAATGGAATTCAAGAGCAATTACAAAAAAGAATTGGCAGGTTGATGGGAAAACACTGTCTTTAAATTTTTTTCTAAACTTTTCACTTTTGGAACAGCAATAATTAATACAGAATATAACTTTAAAAATGTTTACTTCTTATTAAATAACAAATAGGCTATAGGGTTTTATGTTGAATTAGGTTTTCTGGCATTTGGGTTGGTTTGTAGTTTTGGTTTCTTTTTTGGGTAGTTGTTTGGTTTTTTTACTCTTTCACATGCAGTCATTACCGGCATTGAATTGCCAAATTTCATTGAACTTCACTGAACAGCCAGTATCTTCCCATAACAAATACTGTCGGAAAACAAAGTAACCTGGAGGGTCCTTGCCACAAAGCTGTGCAAAACACCAGGATGAAAAAACTTATTCCCATCTCAAGAGCCCATGCAAAGCATGGTAACTAAGTGGCGAAAGATTGCTACTTGGAATATATAGATACAAGAATATTACATAGTACCCAACACCGATCTGCTCAAGAGAACAAGCCCTTATGTCTGCAGTAGTATATTTACCTCAGTCTATTTAATCTATGGTAGTTAAACCAAAAATAACTTGGAAAGCTTATGGTTTTTGACATGCATTAATGACAACTTCCCTCTCCAAGGGAGAAAGGAGCTGGTGTGTTCTCACCAACAATGAGTGTCTGGTGAGGAATGCAAAGCTCAAATGCAGCCTTGGCTAGAGCGACCAAAGAAAGGTGGAGCTCAAAATGCAAATAGTCCAAATACTAGTGGGAAAAGACTATAGCTGAACAACATGTAAGTCAGAAAGGTTCGTCAGCATTATGGATCTGTTTAAAATGTTTCACATGATACTATAGCCAAATTGTAAATACCTGGACTAACAGAGTTTCTACAACTTCACAAGTGTTGTCACAGATAAGATTATGACTTCAGAATTCCGAAAATATGGTATGAGATTGGCAAGAATGCAGGTACACCACAACAGGGATTTTAACACTCCTTTTACACACTCGACATTACTACAAACCACCAGAGACAGAAAATTTCCATTAAAGAACTTTTAAACTATTAAAATGAGATAGCCTATTCTTAATTATCATATATCTTGTGCTAGAAGTTATGCTTTGCAAGACACACTAAGGACTGATCATTCATTTGCATGACTGGTATTTCTGAAGATTCTGAAGTAAAGAAAAAATATTTGTCCAAGTTCTCTTTCATCTAAAATTATGAACTTAATGTTGTTGAACTTAATTGTTATGAATAATCAATATAATGTTTAGATTGATCTAAAAACACACCATACTCCCCCATCCCCACAAAAAACCTGAACCAAAACTGAAACCAAAACCAACTTACAATGCTCAGTGTTTAGCTTAAGAATTACATTTCAATGAACACGGAAAGAGTTAGTGGAAGAGACCCTAAAATTAAGAGATCAAGGAAATGGAAAAAGCAATAAAAAAATTGATGACAGCTTAAATCAGCTTCCATTGGCACATTAAGAAGCCCGTTAAGACAACAGGCAACTGTTGAAACATTACATCCTGAATGCTAATACCCTGACAAAGAGCCCACGAGTGAGGAAGGAGTAAAAGACACAATCAGGAACTCACAAGTAAGTCTGCTGTCCTCAACGATGAACAAACAAAACTGAAAACAAAATTAAGTGACTGGAAAAAACATGACCCAGCACAAAGCCTGTACCTACATCATAACCATCATGGCAGCCCAGACATCTCCCACCAGCAGCCACACAGTCCAAAGACCATGTTTTTGACTGCTTCTAGATGGGCAAAGAATTTCTGCTCTTGAACAAGCACAACTCCCAGTAGAGGGCAAGTGCCACACCAAAAATCCTTGCTTCACCTTTCTTGTGTTCAGACAATTGCATATAAAGTCCTTCACGAAACCAACTGATGACTGGTAAATGTTTGAATATGAAAAACTAGTTTGTTTTTCAAGCTACCACATAGTATTTTCTCACGAAGACTCATAGAGATGATTTCAGATGTAGCATCACAAAGGGGCTTGTTTTGAAAGACAAAGACTTGATTATCTTGACTCACAAGAAAATATGAATCTTCTTCTCTGAAGACCTTACCTCCTTAAATTCTCCCTTCCCATAAATGAGGAGATAACTCCAGCTTTAAGGTTTACTACTCATTACTAACTGGAGCATCCAGGTACAAGCAATCTGAACTCCTTGGCCTGGTCATTCTGTGATATCAGTGAACACGAAGAAAAATGCCATAAAAACTATAAGTGGCATCAATTCTTTTTATTAATACCTTAAGACTCAACACAGCACCAGCTACATCAACAAAACCCACCCCCAACCTGAATGGTTGTGAAATAGTCCTAATTGTATTTACTCTTTACATCAAAACATTTAAGATATTCAATATAAAAGTTTTACATAAAACTAACTTGCTAGGATTTTTAATCCTAGAGTATATATTAGAGACAATTCATTGTAAAAGAATACTGTCAACTATTAACCAGAATTGTAAGTAGTAACTACCAAGAATGCAATATTCGGGTATGAATTTGCACTTTTTAGAAGTCTTTTCAAAAAATAAACCTTCAAAGTCTTCTTTAGCCAGCAGATCTAGAAAAAAACTTTCAGTTGTCTGGTCAGCTATGAAAATTACATTTTCAGTCAACTGCTGGAAGGCAGAAATTTTCAGATACAGGACTGAAACAAAACTTCAAATAAATAAAAAGATGAACAGAACCTTGACTATGTATAAAAGCTGCAATCCCTTTCAGTCTTCTACATAGAACTGATGCCCTAAAGGCCACTGTAGAGAGTTCTACCTGTGACCAAGCCAAAAACTGTCCAGGCTGGGCCAGGCTGCTCACAAACCATGTGAAAACAAGATCGTATATACTCACACAAGAGACAAAGGCACAGCTTAAGACAACGGTGAGAAGTACCCAGAGAGCTGATTGACTTTCCAGTACACCAAGCTCACTGCCACTCTTGCAATCTGTTTCATTGAGGATATGCACAAAGATTTCTCACTAACAAAATCAAGCTTGTGGGAAGACAGAGGAGGAAGATTAGTCCTGCAAAGGTTTGTGCACCTGATTCATCATCTCTAGAGATCCTAATACAGAAAAATTGGGATGTAACAGAACTGACAGTACCTGGCCTAAAGCCCAAAACCATCCAGAAATACATTGGTAGGAAGTGTCAGTGGTGGACCTGAATCCTGATCTCAAGTAGAGCAGCATAGAGTGATTCCCCATTGTGCTGTTTATGACATTATTAGTGTATTTCTTTCTACAGGTAACAAGAACATATAGAATAGATTGCTGCTGTCACCTAAGAAGCAAAGAAAAGAAAACCTCAAAACAACATCTGAGTAGTAGATCTGAAAGTCTTAATCCGTGATCATCTTGACATGCAAAAGCATATAATAATTTCCTTTTAAGAACTGTACCACTACTGAACACTTAGCAAGTCTTTAGAAAAAAAAAAAAAACCAACAAAACATCCCAACAACTTACCCTGGCTACATTACATCTGTAGTGAGAAAATCAGAAAAGACAGTAGGAACAGATCCATCTCTATCAGTGGCAGTTCAGTTAAACTGGATTAGGTCATATGAACTGTGCCCTAAACTGTGAGAAGAGGCAACTTCAAAAATCAGTGTACTAACCTGCACTGCATACAATGGACTGAATTCTTGATTTTGGATTCTACTTCTAAAAGTCTGCCTATAGGAATAAATACCAATACATATATCCAGATGGGGCTTATCCGGTCTTGTCTCGCCTCTGCTGCTTGACTGAAAGGCGGCAACTGCGGTGTATTCACCTCAGAGACACCTCTGGCTGTTGGATGCTGCAGCTGGCACTGGAGACAAGATCAGACATGCAAAGCTCTGCTTTTACCTCTGTGCAGATGCTTTAAGGCGAGGTGAGAGAAAGGAGTGGATTCTGCTAGAGAGTTTCAATCCAGAGTTATTCAGATGGGGTCGGCTTTTCGTCTCTGCTCCCACACACGCTTAGGATGGTTCTTGCACGCTGGGCCTGGTTCTTGCACGCTGGGCCTCAAAAGATGAGTCTGGACTCTAGGTTTTTACAGTCTTCAGAATTGTTTATTATTTCTTATCTACAAAGTCCCTTCTCTGCCCGACCGGGATCTGACCAGCACGGCAGCCAAAGGCACTCTGACCCTCCTCCAAGGTGGGCACATCTTTTATAACAAAAACTCCGTATATCATATTTACCTTTTGTCCCCAATACCTATTACCCTCGTCACCAAGTACACCCTCATCCCAGACCAATCCCCAAGTGCCAACACCACAGCAGAAGATGGACGACAAGAAGAAGAAAGAAGAGTCTTGTGACATGCCCTGATTCCTCCATCTTGTCTCCACAACCCCCCTGTACCAAAACCCCAAAATCTGTAATTTACCCTATAACTATGTTTTCCCTTCACCATTCACATTCGAGTGATTCCCACAGATTCCATCTCCTCATACATCGGTGGCACATCCCTAGAAGGATCAAAATCAAGCCACCAAGTGCTTTTGGCAACATTCCAAGGCCCCTGAGCCCCCCAAGGGTTTTCTCGATAGCTCTGGACATCAGGAGTGATGTGCAGAGTTCCCACATATTCAGATGGCAGAATTCTGAATCTCATAACAGCTTCTAACAGAATTCCGAACCGCATGGTTGTTGGCTCTTTTAAGCCCAAGGAGAGGGGGAGGGTAGGGATCTCACCAACCAGGTGCAGGGTGGGCAGGTCTCAGGTGCAAGGGACACCAATGGCCCTCCAGGGATGCAGGGCATCTTTTGAACTCTGCCAATCACTCGATGCCCCTCTGGAATGCCAGGACTGACAGACAGTACCCAGCAGGGGTCAGGGTGGGGAGAGGGGGAAGTGATTGACACCTGGGAAAGGACAGAGATACCTGAGACAAACTATGACATCACACTGCTACATCTCTGCCTTTGACAATGTCTAATCTGCAACATGCAAGGAAACTGCCAGCCTGGGTTGAAAAGCCACCTGGCACCAAAATGGACTTTAAACTAATACATATGCAGAGTGCGCAATCAAAATCCTTAAGTCAATAAGACTCCAATGTCTTATCAAGTGATCAATTTTCAAATTAGCTACAAAATATTTATTTCAAGTTAGTTTTACTGCAAGAGCACCTGGTAGCACCAGATCTCAAAGAAGGCAAGGTAGCAATTTATGACAGTGTTTATAAAGCAGGGAAAATATATCAATACTAACTAGTTAGCAGGGAAATCAGCACGCGTTCAGGTGGGACACACAAGTTTCTTTTACATGCTTTCTAGCCTACATTCAGGATCCCATTATTTTCTCATTTCTGGATTAAGACAACAAACCTTCACCGACCTTTCAGAACAAAACAGGAATTTCTGTCTATATGGAAATCATCTGGTCCTAGCAAATAGGCTGCAGTGAACAATACTGCTTCTCTAGAACATCCCCATGTGCTACAAAATGGCAACACTTTATTCTCACAGGAATGAACCCTCAGACTCAAGACATTCGAGCTTTCAGTCTTGAGAAGAATTGGTACAAGCTGAAGGAAAAGCATCATGTGTGATCAGCAATGCCTCAAGAACCCTGCATGGCAGATAGGTCAGACAGCTACTGACTCCTGAGCCTACCTGTCAGACCAGCAAAGAGGGAACAAACCCCACAGTTCCTGTCCCTGTTTCCCCTATATCATATTCCAAACAGAGACACACCATCTTTGAAAGCTGCTGAACAGTCACCTTTTTTACACATATGTTTCTAAAGCCCAGCAACCTCTTAGCAGATCAACTTATATCACAGTCATTGGGTTCACAACAAGACAAGCAGACAAGGTTTAATACAGGACACTGAATACAAAACATGCATAGGACAGGGATGACAGGAGCCACAGATGATGTTGGACCACATGGAAAACACAACACCTCTGCCATGCTTTCAGACAAAGAATAACAATAAGGTGCTGAGGTCACTATCTTCCCTGCATGGGGATGCAAAAGCTACCCATAACTGAACAGGGCCTACATGTAACAGAGAAAGTGCCCAGAAGACCCCACCAGTATTCCAGAGAAATCAGCCATTCGGGCTTGCAGTCAAGCACCAGCATTACAGGCCCTAAAACACACTGTCTGAAATGCCCTCAAAAAAGAAAAAAAAAAGAAAAAAAAAAGAAAAAAAAAGAAAAAAAAAAGAAAAAAAAAAGAAGAAAAAAAAATAAAAAAAAAAGAAAAAGAAAAAAAAAAGAAAAAAAAACAAAAAAAAAAGAAAGAAAAAAAAAAGCAAAAAAAAAAAAGCAAAAAAAAAGCCAGAACTCAAAACATAAAACCAAAAAAGGCAGGACAAGAAAAGGAGACACAATCTCACAGGATAATCTTCAAATATCCATGAAAATGCAGAGGCAAAGGTGAAGTACAGACTTGAAACAAAGTGCCTATAAAGTCATCAATTCCCAAGGCCTCTACAATGACAGAAAATTAAGCTAGAGAAGTCCAGGCAGTTTTATCAGGGAAGAAGAAAAAAACCCAACAAAAAACCCAGTCAAAAACCCACATGCCTAAGGAAAAGGCACACACCAACCTGGCAGGAACTTAGCTATACCACACTTTGGAGACAGACCATCAAATCCATTAAAAGAGGGGGCTTTTCTTGTAGATACTCTACAAAGCCATAACTGCTTCGCAGACAAGCTCTGCCAAAATGTTCTAACTTAAAATGTAGAATTAATTTTAAATTCATCTACTAAATTTATTTAAAATGAAGAGGCAAAATATCCACATTATCCTAAGATACCAACGTCATCATTGCAGCTACTGCTTCCAAAATCCTCAGACAGCCCTCCCTGTATAACCCTAATGGAGGGTGATCGCTTGCTCAGCAGCAACTGAGAAGTTGTCTTCTGTATTTCGCTATTTGAGTAACAGCCTTCAGCATCAGACTTCAAGATTAATTCTGTTCCCTGTAAGAAACTGGGAAAGCACTGCCACCTTCCTTCCCTGCCAATCCAGAAAAGACCTGAATTTCTTCACTACATCAAGAAACACTGCAATTTAAGGTAAGACTGTAAACAATACAAACAGAAAGCATATTAAAAAACCTTATTTAAAACAACTAGAAGACAAACACAAAGGTTCAAAACATGTTAGCACACTATGGTAGCACACAATTTCTGGCACAAATATTTTTATAAACAATCAAACATTTATTGATAAAATCCAACTCACCATGCAGAATGCACATGATTCCAGTATTAGTTGTAGCAATCAGGCATAAGTGTAAGTATTTTATAAGTGTGAACAACAACAAAAAAAATCATCCTAAAGCACCAACAGCATATCATTCAACATCTACTGAAGTCCAGAAAATTAGGGCCACACTCTCTTCATTTTTTAAGCTGTACTAATCCCTATTCAAACACTGGTGTCAAACACATCAACTTTTGCTTAAGGAAAATAGTCTCAGTTTTGTGAAGTCTCAATAACCTGCAAGTTTAAGTCACACTTTTCCCAAACCAATATCAACTGAAATGCCTATTTTAGTAGACTCTGATTGATGCATGGCTATTGCAGCTTCAGAAGAAAATTGTATTTATGACAAACTTTTCTGTTTCATATTCTAAGTTCTTCAAAAAACAGTATTTAGAGATACAGATGATAGCAGGAGTTAACCACAGAAAACCATAGTGAAAATGCAATGAGTCTGGAATATAAAATTGTAACTGTTCTAGGGTAACAGAAGTGGTGTAATCCTATGGAAAAGACTGGGGTCAAAATTCAGGAATAGGGTATTTTAAAGATTTAATATTACTTAAGGAGGAATTTCAGAGACATTTTTATTCATGTACCTGTTTATTCATGCTGTTACAAAGGCACTAGTCTTGCCATCACTGAAAACCCATAGAAGATGAAGTTTTGATCTTTTAATTCCAAAATGCTGAAGTCACACCATTAATAACCATTAATTTCCTTGTGAACATGTTGCTATTTGCATAAATTTCATTGGGCTACCTTTAACTTGAGTCAAAAGTCTCTAAATTAGTATTACTATTCTCTGTGTATGAACACAGGTCTAGAAAGTTAGAGAAGCTGGTGGACAAAAACTGGGTACATGCAGATAGGATGGGAACACCCTTATGTGCACAGAACACACTGATTCATTTTAGAAGCAATTACAAATCAGTTTCAAGAAAAGAGTAAAGTTCATTTCATTGTCAAGTTAACAACGACTTTGAAATGATGCAATCTGCATATACAATTACCAAAAAGTCAAGTCACTTTTCTGAGTTCATTCAACATTACTCCAGAGTAAAAGCAAATAGCAATGCTGAATTTATGTAAAAAAAAGAAGAATACAAGTAAACAAAATAACATAAGTCAGCAGATCAGACTTCATTATCTTAAACCAGTAATACCTCAGATTTCCTGGAATTACACACAGTAACATATAAAAAGGCAGTTTAGCTTCAGCAAAATTTGTACTGAGCAAGCCATATATCAGCATTTTGCTGGACTTTCACTTTTTATTAGGATTCCAAACCGGAAAAAACATGGAAAATCTGTGTCTTTTCATCCATTAAAACAGTAGGAGCATGTTACAATCTCTCTTAAAACAAGAGAAATTGTCTATTCAGTGGTATTTGGAAGTCCTACAAAAAAGGAAATAGCAAATCCTGATTCTGCAAGCAGAGAGCATTTAAAACTCCTATTCTTAGATCTCTTAAGGGAATACAACAAAAGAGGCAGTACAGAGGTGTTTCACAACATCAAATGGGAAAGAGCTAAATCTTTATCTGCCCTATCTCATAATGACCACTAATAGAAAATAACCTGTTTTTCAAGGTTCTGTATCTAATTTGCACTTTGTAATAAAAAATCTTAGACTGGTCTGCAATTTGACATCTTGATGTCAGGTGTGTTTACAAGAACAGCATCAAGTGAGCAACAAGTTACTGTGGTTTGAGTCCATCAGAATTCAACACTCCTTCTGCTTATTTTCTTCAAAAAGATTTGGAAGAAATAAGTGCTTGAAGGAGAATATTGCACATCGAGTTTTTAAGAGAACTTTAAATACGTTCATATGCCAGTCCATTTAAAGAAAACCTGTTGCTGTTTAAGAAGAGAATGATAGGTTGTCAGATCCTGTTCAGGGGGAGGATCTCTGCCCTAGCTGAAGTTCTACCTAAAGTTCTACAAATTCAAGGCAGCCTCAGAAGTTTTTTTTATCAGGCACACCACCATATGCAGAGACAGATGTATTTTACTTCAGCCTGCTGCTACAGTTTAAGTAAAGACAGAAAAACAAAATCCTTGGAGACAGGTGTGCATTGTTTAGTTGTCAGTGAAATCTACACAGCAAAAAGATTTATTATTTGATAAATGAAGTCAAAGTGATTTTTGGGCAAACCCTCTCAGAAGGAGCACAAAATCAAGTGATGAGAAAGGGTGAAGTAGTATCTTTACACAGTTGGAACAAGCACTGAAAGGCTGCTCCTGCTAAGCAAGACACTGAGGTGACACACAGGAGATTATCAAATATCCTACAGAGAAGATGCAGGAAATAGACACTAAACCACACCAAATTGAAAGTTAATAACAAAGTGGTTTGCTCCAAGTTATAACGATACAAAAAACCAGAACTCCTACAGCAGAAGTTCAGTATTTAGCCCCAGTATCTTATTAGACCCACACCCCCCAAACACATATACTAAAACCTAGAGTCTTATAGACCCTTCCCAGATAAAATCTGGTTTTCTACAAATGCAGAAGTGATCAAGGCAAGCCCTGCTCTAGGATTGAGAGGAACAAGATGGAAAATTTTGGTTTTTTGTTTTTTTTTTTTTTTAAATGTAGGATTCGAATTCCTAAGTCTTTTCTCAAACAAAGGTTTTTCGCTGCAATATTAAACTTGTGAATCCAGTTTTTAATTGCAATTGTAAAGTGGTTTTCCAGTTTCAAAGGCTTTTTATCTGTAAGTGCTCAACAGTCAGTTTTACACTGTGGTATGTATAGTCCTCGTGTTGGAGTATTTTTTTAAAAAATGGGTACTTTTTCTGAGCAGTGTTAGAAAGCTGCCTCATGTCAGAGACAGAGTCTACACGGTGAAAGACACAAATAGTTACAGCAGTTTGGAAACCTACAATGTTCAAAAGTACACATGCTTTTCTTTAAAAAAAATCACTAAGCACTATATGAATGATTGGTTTACTTTTTAAAGAAGTCTCACAGACTTAAATTTTCTTAAATTATATTTATTCCTAATACAGTTACTTTGAGAGCCTGTTTAGCTACACAGCAGACACTCATTTTTACCACACAAGGATCTACCACTTAAAGTATAATCCATCCATCAAATGACATTTTAAGGCAAAAGCAGCAAGAAATAAGGCTTTTAACAAGAAGGGATGAAAACATTTAACTGATGGCTGTAAGTTAAAATGTAGCTAATCATTTGGTCTTTAATGTTAGATAGAAAACAGATTGATGAGAAATTGTTAATTTTAAATGTAGTATGTACAAACACCAGCAAAAACCACACAGCACTCAGAAAACAGAATTGAAAAGAGCAGTGGGGTAAGATTAATACAACTCATTTTGAGAAAATAAACATCCTGATTCACTAGGAATGAATGAAAGACAAGTATTAGTCAAAACTGCAGTAGTCCAGAAGAGAAGTTTCATTACAGGTCTTAGACCTTTGATGAGAGGGAGAGCAAAATTTGAAAGGTCAGAAACAGTTCCTGAAAAAAGGAACATCCAGACTTTTCAAAAGATGGATACTTCAAGGGAGATGGAATATGTGCTACTGCACAGAAAAATGTGACTTTTGGATATAGGAAACTGAAGGATGTTAAGGCACACACCACAAAATACTCTCTGTTCTTTGGTATAACACACATGCCAACTAATTGTAGAAAACTGACTTCCAGTGTCCCAGCAAGCCTGAAACACTAAGCACTTAAAATCTTATTTTCAGAACAAGCAGCCTAAAAACGTGATGCTATACAAACACAATGCAGCATGGGGTGTACTCCATTTTTATTCTGTGAAGAAACAGAGCAGTTCTGAACCCAGAGCCCAAAATGCTTTCCCAGTTCCCAGAAAACAGCTTATTTCTAAGAGGGGGAGGGAGCGTGTAAAATACGATAAAACTCTCCTGCCCTGAATATAGCATAGAAATCTGCACATAGCAATTTCAGCACACCTGCATTGCTGCAGGTAAAGTTGAGGGATCCACAAATAAAAAGACACCTCTCAATTCCCCACCCCCCCAATACCAAAACAAGTGGTTTAACGCATCCAATTAAAAATCTATCTTTATGAACAACTTTCACTCATTTCAACATTCCCAAGAGGGAATTCCGCAGGATGCACTCCAGTTATTCTGCTCCAGTGGGGGGATTAATATGCAGCAGTTTGCTAAGGAAATGTTTAAGAAAGTCTTGCTAGAGTAGGTGCAACTTATCAAAAATGCTGCTACCAGTTAAGAAATATGAGCAAAGATGCTACATTGGCGATGTAGTCAGTGTCATCTTCTGTCAATGTAACCCTGCTAGTACTGAAGTGTAACAAAGTCACTGTTGTCACCAAAAGATGACCCCACTGTAGAGTTGTAATGGCCCTCAGAAAACTTAAGACCCGGACAAGATACGTAGATCATAACCATTCTTCTTTGCAACAAATTTAACACTTAAATAGAGAAAGGGGGAAAAAAATGGTAGAAAAACCTGTGTAATTCAAGGGAATCCCACACAGTTCTGTCTCTGAAATTATTCTAGACCTACACAACATTAAAGGAAAAGTGAGATTATTCAAAAATTTTAACATATTAGAGGATGCTGCAAGTACCAAGACTTTCTAAACTACTATTACAAGATGTGCTACACACATTTCAGTTTGCATCCTTAAGGTTGAATTGGCATTAAAAAAGCAACTTAAAAGGACACTAATGCAGTATGTTCCATGGCAAAGCAAATTCTGAGCAGGGAACACATGAACCATCTATAACTTTTAAGACCAAAGAAGATGCAGCACTGCAACAAAAGTGGGAAATGTAGCTATATTAGGCTGCTGCCAATAAATCAAGCCTATTAGGACAATCTCTGCTTACTTCTTTATAGAAGAAAGCCACCGACATTAGAGATTAGTACATTCCAGGCCCAGAATATAAGTATCATCCAGGTCTACAGTGAAAACACGAGTTAGAGACTCCTCTTGGTCTTCAATATAAACATACTTAACATCTTCAAGTTTGGGAATAAAGTAACATGAGTTAGCCATAATTTTTACATATCTAACAAACTAAAACGTTTCAGATTAAAAAACTAATCAAAAAGTTAACAGCAAAAACAGCACTATGCACAGCTGCTGCAAAAAAATTTCATCAACAATGCAAGTGCCTTGCCTTTCTCCTTCTCTCTGATAGTGCTGAGAATCTAACAGTTTTAAAAAGAGTGCTTGAGTAAGTACATAAGTACCATGTTACTTATTTCCTATTATTAACAGAGGAGTGGGGAATATACGAGATTCTATAAGTGGAATTTACTTCATGACAGCTGCTTGCACTATTTCAAAGCAAATTTAACCAGCAGATAGGTTAAAAATTTGTAAACTTCAAAGCAGTTTCCCACAACAGAAGTGTGACAAAAACTGCAGTTTCAAGTAGCAAATAAAAAAAATATAACCTTCAAAATACATACATTGGTTCATAGGTTGGATTTTATTCACAGAAATAGATATGTCATGTTAAAAAACACAGAAAGTAAAACTGTCCCCTAATTAAAAAAAAAGTCACAAGATTAAGAACTCTTCAGTAGTGCTTATGTAGCACAAATGAAGTGTTTGCACCATTATGTACTTCAGCATAGCTACTAGGTGATGACAGTCCCAATCACTTTGGAAAAAATTGAAACTGTCTGAAAAGTACTGAAACTGTCCAGTCCCTTGTGTTTCACCAAAACTGTAAAAAGTCCATTTATTAACTAAAAAGCTGCCCAGTAAGTTAACAACTGAAGACTAAGTATTCTGTGAGAGTCTGCACCTGTTAAATTGAAATACATTCACAAATTATCCAACCTTTATTTGACCACAAATGTCTGAACTTAGATGGGTGTTCATTTGAATCAAAACGTGCCTTTAACTTTCATATTTTTAAAGTATCAGAACTTTTCTCACAAAATATTTTTATTTCACCTCTCTAAACAGAGCAAAATAACCACTATCAAGGCAAATTTAAAACAGTTACTATTGAATTAACCACTGTTTTCCAAATCTAGCACAAAAACAGGCAACAACTCGTTATAGCCAAAGAGTAGCTTCTCCAACCCACTTCCTAATATCAACAGGTCTCTAGTAAGAGAGTAGAAGAGTCATGTCCTCCACTTACAACACAATATTGACTGTATTTAATATGCACTAAAAGTCACACACAAACTTTTCAAAACTAATACGTCATTCACCGAGAATAGGAAAGGCAAAAATCAAAATTTTGGAGATGATCCCAAGTAGAATCACATCCACTGCTCAAAGACCTATTATTAAAAATCTAGTGTTAATTGTCAAAGAGCTTGTCAGAAAAAAAACCAAAACAAAACAAGAAAACCAAAACAAAAAAACCCAAATACCCCAAAAACCAACAGCAAGAAAACAACTCTTCCCTCTCTTCCCTTTTCTTGCCAGCTGTTAACTGCACTGAACAAGAGCACTGGTGCCTTCAGAAATGCCACCACTCACCAGACTGGCAGGAGGAGGCCTCCTCCACATCCCATAGATTAACAGGATCTAATGTGAGTTCAAAGAAACTCCAGCGGGACAGGTAACAGAGTATTCTCGTAACAAAATGACACCAAATATTCACCTGCTTCGCAAGCAGCATTAAAAGGCTGAACAGCCCTTTGTTACTTCCTCCCCCCTCCCAGTACAACCAGTTCATATTTGCTAGGGATTGGGACACCTAAAATTTCCATGCTCTAGCTTGCCTTCCCAGCATCACCAAAGACCTTTGCAGGACTGCAGAGAAGCCCCTTTTCTCTTCACAGCTCTTAAGTCTACAGGGGAATTTCAGACATTTTGGTCTTGCAGCAAAGAAACAGGAGATGCATGATTAACTACACTCCATATTGATTCTTAATGCAAATAAGGTGAAATAAAATTTCATCTTTAAGAATATAAGAGTCTCAATAAACCTTATGCCCCAAGCGTGGCATCTGGATTTTGGTTTTAGCTGTTTTTCCTAAAGCCGATGGTCTATTTGAATCAGAAAAGCAGTATTTGGATAGACTTCTGCAGGAAGAAGAACGGAGGATTGTAAAAAGTAAATCGTATAAGGAGACTGCACATAAGAAGGAAAAAAGAAAAGGAGCAGAGAAATAAATCTCTCGTTTCTAAACAAGCTGCAAAAGAGCCCGTATATGCAAAATAAAATACAAAACCAAGAAACTTGTACACGTAATTCAACAATTAAGTGTACAAAAGCATCGTCATTAGCACTACTTCGTATTTCTGCAACTGGCTTTATGCATAGACAGGAGCTCGTAATCGCTACTATTGTGAAAGACACGAAAATGACGAACTGTTAAGTCCTATCTGCAGCTGATCAAAAGCACAATAAACTGAACAGCTTTACTTTCAATCACTTCCAAAAAACCAGAAGGGCGAAAACATCAGAACAACCCTCCCATAGCCATTAACGCAAATAGCTTCAAATGGAGCGAGAACAGACGGGAAGGAGAAGAGCAGGCTCGAGCTAACAGCAGCAAAAGGGAGGAGGAGATTTAGGCAAAAGAGGGGAGAATAGGGCAGTAATTGCGGCACCGAGAAGCGGGGAGGCTCTGGGGCCCGGAGACTGACCTGTGCCGTCGCTGGCGGACACGGAGAGCGCCGGTGAGGAGAGTTTAGGCCGCTTGGCTGAAGGCGGGCCCGGCTCCACCACATTCTCGGCCATTTTTAATTTTTTAGACAATCACTCAGAGCAGAGAGAAGGTGGGGGGTGAACCCCAAAACCTTCACGTTCTTCTGGGGCCCGGAGTCAGGTGAAGAACAACAATAAGGCCGAAAGCAAGGAGGAAGATCTGGTGAAGGGGGGCCAAGTTCCCCTTTTTCTGCTCCTCGGGCTCTGGGAGGGCGGCAGCGGAGAAGCTGGGAGAGGTGGGAGCTGGGGCGGGCGGGGGTGAGGCCTCTTTCCCCAGGCGAAAGGGCTGAACGAAGATGGGAAGAGCAGGTAAAGCCCCCGCCAAAAAAAAAAAAAATTTAAAAAAAAATGGAGGCTGGTGGATATTTAAATTTTTTTTAGTAAAATTAATCCCGGCTGTTGTGCTGGTGCTTCCTCGCCGCCGCCACCATAATCATCTTCATCCTTCGGGGGGTCTCCTCCTCCTGCTGCCTCCTCACCGCCGCCATCAGCCTCTTCCTCCTCGGCGCCGTCCTCCTCCTCCTCATCGCCACAAGGAGGCGGGCGAAGGAGGGGAGAGGAGGAGGAAAAAAGAAAAAAAGATCACCGTCCTCTAGCAGCGGCTCCTTCCCCCTCCAACACCACCCTGCGAAAAAATACCCACCGCCAGCGACAGGGCTGGGGGGGAGGCGGCGGGGGGAGTGGCACGGCGTGCGCGGGGTCCCCAGCTCCACTCGCTTCTTCCTCGCCCGTCGCTAATGGCTGCAGAAAGGGGAGCTGTAAGGATGAGGAGGGTGAGGATAAGTCCCAGGAGTCTCCGCTTCACATCTTGTTGTGCAGGGAAGGAGGAGGGGTTGTTGTCCTGATGGAGGCAGCACCGATCGCGGGATGGGAAGGTGGGGGGCGGGTTTCAACACCCTTTCTGCCCCCCCTTTTTCTCTTCTTTCCCCTTCCTCTTTCTCTCGTTCGCAGTAGCAGGCTGCCCCCCCCTCCGGCGCAGGCAGAGGGGCCGATCCACAGCAGCGGCAAGAGGAGGAGGAGGAGGAGGAAGAAGCCGGCCCCTCCCGCCCTCTCTGCCTACCTTCCCCCTTCCCGGGCGGCCGAGGATGGTGGCAGGGAGGGGGCTGCCTGTCTCAGCTCCCCCGGACCCACGGGCGATGCGGGGCGCGATGAGCGAGGGAGGAGACCCTCGGCCGCTGTTCGGGCGCGGGGGACTCCCCCTTCGCCTCTGCGAGGGTGGGGAAGGGAGCGAAGAGGTTGGAAGTCGGGGTGGGAGGGGAGGCCGCGCAGCGACCCCTCCGAGAAGAGGATCGAGAGGTAAAATTAAAATAATAAAACAGGAGAAAAATCACGGCGGGGAAGGCCGGGGGATTCGCCCCGGAATGGCCGGGCGGGGGAGGGGGTCCCCGGCGCGCCCGGGGGGGGGGGGGCCGGGGCGGGACGGCGGCAGCGCGGGGGCCGAGCGCAGGCTCCCTACTGCCCCTGCCTGGCGCTCCGGGAGCGTGTTTGCGGAGCGGGCAAAGCGGGGGCGGAGGGCAGTGCGGGGAGAGAAAATTCCGGGAAAAGGAGAAGAGAGAAAAGGAAACAGAGAGAGGGAATAGCGAGGGGACGGGCAGGCTGGGGTTGGGGGGGGGGGGGACGTCTAGGCTCCTCGCTTCTCTCCCCGTCCCCTGTCCGAGCCCCTGGGCCTCTGTGCGCTGCCCTCCCCCTGGCTCGCCCCGTCCGGCTCGGCCTCTCGCTCCCTTCTCCTCCCTCCGTCGCTCACACACAAACAAAATGGCGGCTGTTGTTCCTTCGCTCTCCCGAGCCCTCGGAGGGAAGCGGCGGTGGCGGCGGCGGCCGGAAATGAGCCAAGAGAACACGGGGGGCGGGGCCGCCACCGGGGGCGTGGTCAGCCCTGCGGGCGGGGACACGGCGGGGCGGGGCCCGGCGGCGCTAGCGCACACAATGGAACGCGGGGCGCCGGCGGGGTGGAGGGAGCGGCACCGCCCCAGCCGCCGTCACGAGACCGCGTTTATCCAATCAGCGCTCGCATCTCTCCGGCCTCTTCCGCAAACTCCACTGGCCCCGCCCCTTAAAGGCGAAGGGTTTTTCCCTTAAAAAAAAAAGAAAAAAAAAAAGGGCTCCTTCTTCCTGCCCCGCCCCACACGCCCTTATCTGTCGGCCCAAAAGTGCGCGGCGTAGGCCCAGGGGAGCCTGGCCGGACCCTGTAGCCGCCACAGTCTGCTACACAACCCGATGTCTGCTGCCCGGCCCGGTGGGCTGAGGTGCCGGCGGGAAGAGCGCGGTTCTTTCGCCGCCGCCCTCCCTCCCTCCTTCCTTCCCTACCGGCCGCCGGCTCCCGGCCGGTTCCCCGCTGCGCCGGCGGGCGGGGCGCTCCTGCCGCCGGTCCCGGGCCGTGCTGCGCCACAGACATGGCAGCCCGGGCCGGCAGCCCCCGGCCAGCGAGCAAAGGGGCCGGGGACCGGGCCCGCACCCCGAGGCCCCTAAGGTGGGCGAGTGGATGTGCTAATCACACAATCGGAGAATAAATTAGACTAGAAAAGACCTCTGAGATCATCGAGTCAAACCTGTGACCGAAGGCCACCATGTCAGCCAGACCATGGCATTGAGTGCCACGTCCAGTCTTTCGTTAAACACCCCCAGGGACGGAGACTCCTCCACCTACTCGGGCACCTCCCAATCCCTAATTGCCCTTTCTGTGAATAAATTCCTCCTCATCTTGGGGCGCTCTCTACTGCCCATCCCGGGGGTGCCCAGAGCTGCCTCAGACTCCCGTCGGCGTTACAAAACAAACAAAAACCCCCAAACCCCACACTTTTACGCCAGAGGGTACATAAGCCCCGCGCTCTCTGCCAGAGCCCTGCGTGTGCCGGGGATGGCGCAGGGCACGGTATGAGGGATCGCAGAGTCCTGACAGCGCTCCCGCCCCTCAGAGGGGCTGTCGCAGGCGCAGGTGACACTGGCGCGGTCCTTCGCCAGCCCTCTCAGCCCCCGAGCCGTCCCAGAGGTTACGGTCCCGCCACGAGTTCTCCCCAGATCTCTGAGGGCTCATCCGTGAGGAAATGCCCCATCCCTTCGGTGCGTTTGGACTCCGGGCCACACACCATTACGAGATAAGAGTGGAAGGGAAATGCAGGCACGTGCGTGTTTTTGACGGAGAATCAGGGGCTGTTGATCCAAAACCGGACATTTGCGAGGAGGACTTCCCTTGCCGCTCAACCTCAGGGCTCAGCTCTCTGCAATCCACGTAGGAGCTGCAGCAGGTATTTGGGAAGAGCCTAGACTAAACACAGAATCCATACTGCAGCCTACAAGAGGAGCCTACAGACGGGAGGAGATTCACAGCCCTGTAAGTTATCCACTAGCTCCCTCACATACTCCCACTCTTCATCTTACCTTGTTTGGGTTTTATTTTCAACAAGATTGTTCTTGTCTCCCCCAGCACAAAAAGGGAAACACAAACCACTCCAAAAATGCCCAAAGATTGGATTAGCCCTCCTGAAGAGTCTTGAAGGCAGAGGCAGTACGGCAAGAGAGGTGGAGGGAGCCTTGCAAATGACAAATAAGCCACAGGAAAATAATGCGTAGAGCAGAAAGTCTCAGAACTAAAGCTGTCAGGGCTAACAGCCTAAAACTTAACAGTGACACTTTAGAAACTGTTAGTGGTTCTCACAGGTTTTTTGCCTTTTATTGTTTCTAAATTTCCCAAAATATTCCAGTTATAAAGGTTTTTTATTACCTCAGTTTTTTTTCAGATTGACTGTTTCCCTTGTTTGTGAAGCAATTTTTTAACACAGCTGAGACTTCTTTTAACTTTTTGCTCTTGTTAGAATTAGAGGTTGACTGAAATAAGTCAATATAAGGTTGTCAGATTATCTGAAGACCCTTAGTCCACAGTTCAATAAGGAATTAGTGCCAGCTTTATAAAGATGCTAAAGTGCACATAAACACCTACATACTTTTAGAAGTAAGGCCCTTACTAAACAAGTTTGGAGCAAAGAAAATGTTTCAAATAAGAGTTTTATGACACTGTTTCCTAGATCCTACCATTCAGTTCAGCTGAAGTTGTGCTGACAAACAAAATAGGGTTTTTTTTGGTGTTTTGGTTTGGTTTGGTTTTTTGTTTTTGTGGGTTTTTTTTTTTTTTGGTGCAGTTTTGCCTCCAGTCTGGCTACCTGTCTATCTGTTCTTGAAAAGGGTCCATAGATGAATACCTGAACTGTGGAAAACTTAAACTCTTAGATAAATGCTACCAAACCAACATATGTCTTCTGAATGTTAATTATAAGTGATCAACTGATACTTTAGTAAAGCCATAGATCTGCCTTGCAAGCTTCCTACCCAGTAGAACATCTTAGTTCTTTAGACACTAGAAGGTCATATTCAGCTGGCTTTCCATATTAGAGATTTAAATGCAAGCTGAAGTATATGGAAAATAAATAGAAAAGAACATTATTTGCAGTATTTTTCTAAAAAAAACCCATCAAAAATAAAAGAAGGAGGAAGAAAAGGAAAAGCCAGGAAAAGAGGGTTATGATAAATCAAACATATATATATAAACAATGACAAAAAAACTCTTCAATGTCTGTTAAGTTTTCTGAAATCACTGCAGTTTTCTTAAATGAACCTTAGTACATGCACACAACCCATGACAGATAACATTACTGGAAAGCAATGACAGAACATAAAGCATACTAAGAAGCAAATGCATAAACCTATACAAATAAAACCAGGAGGATATTATAATATTAAAAGTAAAACACCTATTCATCCAAAACCTTCTCTTTGCTTCAGTTTCCCCATTCCTACAGCAAGGAAAATCCCTTGAAAATAATACCTAGAAGAATTGATTAGCTCATTATTGCCAGTAATTACAGTAGTTGTTATGTACTTTAAGATAACTGGATGAAAGTACCATAAGTCCAGTTAAAATGAGAATCTGCTCAGGAAAGCAATAAGAGAGGAATGCAGAGCCTTGAAGTTTTATCGTGGGATCTTGTTTGGCCTTAGCTGGTAGTTACTGAAATTTGTTAGCATGCCCAGCTGCTTTGAGGGCTACAAAGAACAAGATAAGATCCCTTTGTACTGCAGAGGTCAACGTGATGCCCAGAGCTCAGCATCCTAGCTTCAGTGAGAGGAGCAATAATCATCTCCCTCGGCCCAGAGGGAGCTGCAACTGTGGCCTTCCCCTTCCAGCTGCTGGATGGAGATGCAGTGTAAGATGTCAAAGTCACCCAGCCAGCCTCCCCTGCTCCCTAATGCTGCTCAGGAAATCACTTATACCAAACAAAACTTCTCTGATCCCCCTCAGCAGGATCAGCAGGATCTGACCCACAGCCCTGTGGCGCTTTGAGTGTCTCTGAAAGATGTGGACTCTTGGAATGGAAAGCAGGAGCCAGGTACAGGGCACTGCCATTCTCTCAGTCCTGTTTCTGCGTGCAGTCTCCAGCTCTATTATCTCTTTTCCCTGAGCTTTCCAGGGCTGCTGTTCATGTCTGGCAGGTAACTTCTGTTCCCTAGCTACCTCCTGTCACCACAGCTCTGCTCACACAGCAGCTGTGGGGGGGGAGGAGGAATGACCCCCTTCTTTGTACCAGAGAGGAGATCTGTGCATGGAGGGTCCTTCCTGGCACAGGTCAGAGGGATGAGGAAATGATTTAAGGCTGCAATTTTTGCAAGTAATGCCGGGGTGCAGCTATATTTCTGGAAAGCAAGGGCCAGCTGTGCCAGAGCAGAGAACATTGCTCAGCGCGGCGTCAACATTAAAACCCAGCAGCGTTTTGATATGAGACAAATTTTATTAAAACCATAAGAAGCAACCATCCAATAGTTGGTTCTTTCTTGCTTTTAGTGTATACATGAAAGAAAGGGCTGGCGTTCTGACAGCAAGCAAAATGCTTTCAGTCCTCAGTCTCAGAAACACAGGCTTCCTCGGTCACACAGTTTTCAATAGCTGCAAACACA
Organism: Serinus canaria; assembly: GCF_022539315.1. Lineage (NCBI taxonomy): Eukaryota > Metazoa > Chordata > Aves > Passeriformes > Fringillidae > Serinus > Serinus canaria. The sequence continues at coordinate 48,225,772 of NC_066314.1, forward strand.
GAGTTATGTTGCTAAATGTTAAGGGCTCAGCTGTTTACCAGAAGAATGTTTCCTCCCTGGAACACATGGTTTTGCTTAAAAGAAGTTCTCCCAAAAACCCCACTTTATTTAATTAGCAAATGCAACATTATAGTTCTAACAAACATGCCATGCTGTCTTTCCTTACAAGAGCAAAATAGGAAAAGAAGACAAAAATTGACCTCTCAGTTTAAGAGAGGGGCAGAAGTACATTCTGCCTAGGAAATATTGCAGCTTTGAGGTCTGGTGATCTAGAGCCAAATCTCGTGCTTGAAATGTGTGGTACTTTGTGTGTTGTTTTCATGTCCTGGATCATGCTGAAAGCACTAATGTGGATCAGAGTGAGAGGCTTGCATGCTCTCCCAGCTTTTACCAAGGGCTGGTTAAATCTCTGCCTCTCACTTCCCAGGCTCAGCTCTCCCCTCTCTGTAACAAGGAGGTGATCCTACCCCTCCTTACAGAAAGCACATTCAAATCATTAAATAAAAATGTAGTACTCTTGTTGCTTCTAAATGAAATTACACTGAAATTAATTGCATTTACATCAGCAGTTGATTTATCCCAGAATATTACTGGGATGCAAGCAAGAGCTTCTAGAATGAAAGTATTATATTTTTAATTAAGGGCCCTTGAACTTGCCACATGCTTTGAGCTTGTGGAGAGTGAAATGATGGCAAATTTCTGAACAACTCAGTCAGCTCAGCAAAGCATTTACGATTATCTGCTAAAAATGATCGTTGTGAGACAGAGCTTGAGCTAACATGGGAAATCTGTGCTGAAAGAATTACAGATATTGTAGCAACCCAAAGGAAACATACTGTTCACATTCCTCTTATTTCTTTTGACTCTTGTATCCAATGGAAAAGTTCTTGATAAGCTTTATTGCACTGCAGAGGGTATAAACAATGCACTTTGAAATCTGCTGAGTTTAAACCCAAAAGTTATCTTTTCATTTGTTTCCTGAATTGTCCCACAGACGCAAATCCACACCACACATGTGTTTATAAAAAACAGAATGCATTTATTACTGCCATACAATCCCTGCCTTTCTTGTTTTTTTTTTTTTCCTCAGTATTTCTTAAATTTTTTTTTACTTGCTACAACATTTTTCTATATGCTGAACTGCAACGTGGTGTTTAATGTCTGCAATCAAAATGCAACGAGAGGGAAAAGGTAACTTTTTTTCCTGCTGTAATAGTTTTTATGTTTCAAGATTTAAAGTGATTTCTTCAATTGAGTCAAGCAGAAATTTACTCTGTGACTGAATCAAGAGGTTTTTAGTATAGAGGGTATTGGCCTTCTGACAGAGCTAATGGGACCCTGTTGTTCACAGGATAATACACTTACTTAACACAAACTGAGCTGGTTTTCAGCTGTCATGGAAGAAAAAAATTCCACAGGAAATATAGGTCTGGTGGGGTTTTTTTCCTTTCTTATTTTTCTGCTTTTTTCTAAAAAGATCTTGTACATTCTTGTTTTTTTGGCATGAATTCTTTCCTTCTACATGCAAGTAGAAGTCAATTATTAACCACAAACATCAGAATACAATTGATTCTAATGCCACCAGTGTGTGTAAAACAATAGGGTTAATCCTCAGTTCCCTACCTTCCTAATTTATACAGACTTATCACTTCTCTTCCCAAAAGTTTCTTTGTGAACCCTCCCATTTCATTACCTATGAGGTTTTTTTAGTTTTGGTCTCTTGTAGCAAGGGATGCTGACATCAGGCGGCACCAGACATTCAGTTCTCATTCCCTGCCTGTCTCTCATGTGAGGCCTGGAAGCATTGGAGAAGGGAGCATCACCCCTGATGGTGCACTGCTGTTAAAAGGCACCAAGAGAGCAGCCAGAATGCAGAAGCTGTGGCAGCACCACAGCATCACACTTTTTCTCCTTGTGCTCCTACCTTGCCTCAAGCCCTGGACAGTTCATTTTAGCAGAGCAGAGGTTTATGGGCTGATTTGTGATACTTCTTTTGCCACCTCAGATGCCTTCCTGATTGCAGGACAGACATGGGAGAAAGGTGCCACAGGATGCTCCAGATTCAGTGCATTCAGGTTGCTCCCAATTCAGTCGAGGTGGTCACAAACCACGCCAGTGGGGTGTCAAGGAAAGGCCAGTCACCCAGTCCAGCACAGGCACCATAATAAAGGTGCAACCACCTGGGAGTAAAACTAAAACCTTTTGAGATGGCTGGACTGGTCATCGTTTCATACACCAACACGTCCCAATGGGAAAGGAAGGTCGAGGTAGTCCTGATACTCTGTTAGCAAGGTCTTGTTTATCATTCTTTACAAGCAAAGAAAAACATTTAAATAGCTTTTAGGGGAAGGTAGAGAGCTTTTCTAGTGGTCAGAAAAGTAACAATTTCAAGGTTGATGTTACTCCTCTGTCCTCAGTGTTTCTGTGACTGCAATTTTGTTGCTAATTAAGAATCAGCTTCAACACAGAGCTGAAGGTTCACGATCAGCATCACAAAAGAACAGAAATATTGATTCTTTCACCATGTGATGAATAAGTATTTTGTGCAGATGTTTGGCCCCATGTGAAGGGGCTTGGCCATGGGCATTCTGCATGGTGCTGCTAGGCCAAGCACCAAGCCCAGGAGAAGATTCTCTGGGTGACCAGGACGCTGAGTTCCCCTGGACAGAGAAAATTCTTTTGTCTCAGCAGGAGAAAAAAAGCTTTGTAGTATCAACCACACAAAAAATCCCATTTGCTGCTGCTGCTGCCCTGCACAGTGAGCATGGGCCCCATGTTTGGGAATGGACAGAGGGGACTTTGCCTGGCCATGCTGGATGTGCTCCTAGCATGCCTGCTGCCTGCGCCCCAGGACATCCTGGGGGTAATGTCCCAAACAGCTGCTCTGGCAAAAAGGGCAGTGCTGCTGGACAAGAGGAGATGCAAAACTTACAACACCAAAGTGAGAAGCATAGTGGAAAGTCTGGCAGCTGGATGTGTCAGTTGTCTTGGCAGCTATGCAGGGCTTTTTCTTGTTTACTCTGCTAGATGTAGGCATCTGAGGTCCTGCTGAAAAGGAACAGGGGTGTCAAAGCCTCTTGTGATTTTGCTATTTGATGGTTTATATGTCTTCCTATCTGTGCCACTTACAGATACATATGGATAAATGTATATGTATATTTATATACCTCAGAGGTATCAGAATTAAATGTGTTTTGTTTTGCATATTTAAGCCATCCCAGCATAGTTAGCTCCTGCAAGAAAATTCTTTAAAAATTATTTTCACCGTGGTGAGCATCTTCCACAGAGGAGTGCATCAGCTTCCAGAAGGTGAGACGTGTGGAAGATTCCCTGTTGCCATGCAAAGGAACCAAGCCAAGGACTAACAACAGTGGTCTGACTCTACAGTATGCAGGGGGAGCACGTCTGTGCTTGCACATAAGTATCCTACATCAGTGCAAAATAGGCCTGTGGATTCCTCCATCCCTCCTGGGTATTTCAATTAAAAGCAGAGAAGGAAGTCCAAGAAAATGCCTAAAATGGCTTGAGTCCTTCCTCACGATCTGGAAATGGAAGTCTGCGGTGACTAACTCCAGCCCAGCCACCAAACCCCTCCCTCCCCGACTCTGCATTGCTCTGTTCATTCCCAGCTTCTCTCCTGCGTTTGCAAACAGTCGGCAGTGGAAACAGTGAAGCAGCCTGGCTTCGAATGCCAGCCCCACACCAGTGGTATGTGACTGCAGCAGGGACCGTCCCCAGCCCATGCCCGTGCCTAACCTAGGAAGAAGGGTTAAAATCTGACGGGGGCAAGGCTTGGTTATAAGCAGAGGAATGACTTTAAAGGGGCTGCCGCCACGCCTGCAAACAAAGCCAGATTAAATCCTTCCATGGGCTTAAACTGCCTTCAAAACAGGCTTCTAGCAGTTTCCCCAGTTTAAATAAAAATTAAAATGCTTGTTTATAATGTCTAAGCCAGTTCAGATGATGTTTCCTGACTTTCTCACAAAGCTAACAGCAATATTCATAAGGAACAAAATTAGCTAACTGAATGGTAAGGAAAGCTGCATCCCTTACCCACTCAGAGTTGGTAATATGAGCTTTTCAAGCTTTTTTTTTCCTTTCTTTTTTTTTTTTCCTTTATTTTTTTCTTTTTTTTTCCTTTTTTTTTTTTTTTTCCTTTCTTCTTTTTCTGCTAATTCTGCTGTGATTATGCATTTGACCTGAATTTGAAAGCATCAATCCTGAAAAGAGTTGCCTGGGCACTGGGAGCAGTGGGAACTCATGCTCTGATGGTGGGTTACTCCATGGGCACCTGCCCAGTTCCTTCTCTGTTCACTCACTCCTGTGACAAGCATGAAGTCTCAGCTCTTCTGCTCAAATTTTAACCATCTAGGTGCAAATACCAAGTGATTTTGTGTGATTTCAGCTGTTCATTTCCTTCTACCACCCATCCACCTCACATAAAAGTCCACTGAGACTTGATTTTTGTGTTTTACCTATCCCACAGGAGTAAGTGATCTCTCCTGGTATCCAAGAACTGTGACAATGCAAAAAATAAAGAACAGTATGGGATGCTTGTTGCCCCAGTTCTGTATTGTTCAAAATCTTACTTTCTCTTTCGGTTTAATTCAGTCACAGCATTTTCCCTAAGGACTTTAAGAGTCAGAGCTTTCTGTGCTCAAGAGTGAAGGCTAACGGAGGATAAATCATCCACTGTGGGCCCCAGGATGCTCCTCTTTGGCTGTGAACCATGGAGAAAGACATCCATGAAATGTTTGACTGCTTCTGAGACATAGCCCTCCTTGCCCTTCATTCAGCAATGCAGCAAGATCTTTGGGAGACCAAACGTGCCTGGAGATGAGTTTATTCTCAGAGTGTATGAGGTGCAGGCTGGAGAGATGCAGAGCTGAGCTGCTGGCATATGCCCTACCCAAATTTACTCCTGCCCTCAGGTTTGTGACCTGGGTGACTATTTAAAAGTGTAAGCCTACCTTGTATATTCCCTGCAGAGGTGATTAAAAAGGATGATCACATGATGGAACACCTGAGCAAGGATATCACTAGATTAATTCATTATTTCTACTAAGCTAATTAAGTATTAAGGCAGATCAATTAAGTGATCACACCGGGATCACGATTAAGATCAAATCAATAAATCAGTAGATTCAAATAGCTGACCAACAGGTTGTATATCTATCAAAGTGACTTGTGAGGTTGCCACTGAAGGAATTACTTAGATTTTAATCTTGTCTAGGAAGATTTCAAGGAGGTGGCAGAGTCTTTTCAGGCTAAAACCTGAGAGCTTTCCAGCAGTGAAGAACATAGGCCTTTGAAAGATATAAGGATATTGAAGGAGATATCTCTCCTGCTTCGAAGGGGGATATCCAGACTTCTTTGGATTTTTTGACAAGCTGTATGACCCAGGTCATATGGTAATCTTGTTTTCACTGTGTTTGGGGATGTAACATGACAGACATCACCACGGTAACTTCCCTTTAACATGTCTTTCTTAAATTAATTTTACTTTAAAATGTATTAATATTTATTTTCTATATAAACCCTGTTTCACAAGTGGCCCAGTTTTTCTCCACTGCCAAAGCAGAAGGGGTGGTTAAGTAAGCCTGGCTACTTCTGAATAATCTTGTTTTCAGCTCCAAAACCTGCCATTGTAACTCATTTACTACTTTGTTTTAGTATTCCTCCAAGGGCATTTTTCACGCAAGCACACCTGGTCACCCATTCATACCAACAGGAAACCAAGAAGAGATGGAATTGATTAATTAAAACAAAGGTAAAAACAAACAGCGTAATTTCATCATTCTTTGGAGGGTTTCATTCATATCCATATTTCTTCATTACATCAAGCACAGCACTGAAGGCTTCCTCTGGGCACTCAGCCTGGAGTGAGTCTGACGTGGCCCCAGAGCAGGCTGCAGCATGCCCAGCCCCGTGAGAGCCTTCCCTCAAGTCTAGCTCATCTTCCTCTGTGTGCATTATCCAGACCAAGGCAGCATGTTCATGTTTTTATTTTGGGTACTGGGTGGATGATACAAAAGAACCATGTTTCCTATTATCATTATCATTGGTACAGGTATAACTTCTACTTAAATCAGCCTTGGGTCCACACTGTAGGGCTGTCAGGCCAGTTGTGAACCCTGGTGCTTTGGATGGTATCTGTCAACCAGGTCCCTCACGAGCTGTGTCAGAAAGTCCCACCAGCAAGTGACCTTTAATTTTGCCTGATCAGTTTTGATCATATATCTGTACTACAAAATGCAGATGTGCAGGAGGATGCCTTGCCTGTAAGGTGGAAGTTTGTCTTGCAGCAGGGGTAAAGGGAGTATCACATGCTGTTGGTGGAAGTCTCCCAGCTTTCAGAGGAATACTTGGTGTCCTGCTTAGCACACTTTCTCCTTGGTACAGTTTCCTTGTGCTAGTTCTTCCTACAGTTAAAATACTGTGAATTTCTTAATGGAAAAGACTTGGGATGCTCACTTGGGAAAATTTTTTCCCTTACTGTCATGTCTTCTATCTAAACCTACAAAACACTGTTACATTAATTACTCTTTGACCATTAAAGTTTTCTCAGTATTGACTCTACTTTGGGTATATTCTTATTCCACAATGTCCAGTCCAAGCAAGGGTCAAAATGTATTTGAGTTCCCAGTTCATGGAGGCCCCAGGCTTGCTGGTAATGTGGTGGAAGGCTTTTCACATTTCTTTGTCACCAATGTGAGTTATAGCATGCCTGAGGCAATATGTGGGCCTTAAAAATAAAAAATTAAAATGCAAAATAAAATATGCTTTGGTTCTCCTTTTGCAGAGACAGCACAAATCAGAGGGTGAGCTGTGCACAGTGCACTGGTAGAAAGTAATTTCCTGATTTAGGGTGATATGTAGCTAAGGATTTTGACTGATCTCATCTATATCTATATTCAATCTTTCCAAGATGCTATTAGTAAGCACTGCTGAAATTTGAATATCTTATTTTGTTTTGTAAAGCTTCTTTCATATTATTTTTAGGGAGAGTTATCTTTGTTATTTGCAACATGACACAGCTTTGGGTCATCTGCAGGTCTAATCAACCTGATTTTTCAGGCAAATAATTTACAGAAAAACTATGTACAGGCCTGTGAACAGGACAGATCCTGGCTCACTCTCACTTGGTCCACCATTTCATTTGGAAAATAAATTATCTTTAAAGTCCAGATCAGCACAGGGCTTTGCCACTAGCCCTCCACTAATTTTATCAAGTGTGTTTTTCTGCCTGGTTTAGCAGGACATTGCATGAGACTGGGCCACAGCCTGTCTGGAGCTGAGCTGCTGCACCTCTGGAGCTTCTGCTGTTAGTCTGCTTTGGGAGGAAAGCTGGTTGGTGTGGTATGGCTTGACTAATCCAAGTTGGCTTCTCATCTCTTTGCCATCTGTTGGATGTTTACAAATAAATTCATTATTTGTATAGTTACAGCTAGGCTGACTGGTCTATGATTCCCTTCGTTTCTCTTGTCTTCCCTTTTCTCTTCATAGGAACTCCTTTGGCCTTTTTGAACTTGGGGGGGGTCCTGGTATATCTATCACTAACTCCCCAAATTAACCACTGCTGTCAGTGTTGGGTGAAATTGCTCCTGCACAATGAAATCGAAAACATTTACCTCATCTGTGTGCTCCCTAATCACTGTTTTCTTTCAGGATTGCATCTCATTCCCTTTCTTGGCTGCCTATTCGGCAGCAGTTTATTCACTGTAGGCTGATAATAAAAAAAGTTTTAAGGACTTTGACTATTGAAAGTATTTATCAATAGCTTTTGCTATTTATTGGGTAGCAGAGCAACCGTTTCCCTTACTCATCTTGTTTTTACCCTATGAGATGAAGTCTTCTGTGAACGGTGCCCCATGCTGGAGTCAGAAGTGTTCAGTGCTCTTTTTTTCATCAGTGCATGACAGGGAAGATTTTTTTGAACAAAGCTTGTTGATTTCTGGCCTCTCTTGGTTCTTAATGTACTTATTTTTTTGAAGTTATTCAGGTCTCAAATAGAAATTTGGGCTGCTGAAGACTGAGACCATCTGCTATCCCCACTGCTTGAGGTAAGCCCAGACCACTCAATCTCTGTCCTAAGGCCACGTTTCTGAAGGTCTCTTCCCAAGAACCCAAACTCTCCACATCTGCTCAGTGATTCTTTTGGCAAGGGTGCCAGCAGGAAGGACTCTGTCTGCATAGTCTCCCACCTGGCTCCCTGAAGGGACATCCACCCTTTGGAGGACAGCTCCCAACCTTGCTTTTGGGATGCTCCTGCTTCTCCTGATGTGGTGGAGGTTGGTGATGCTCCTGAAGGCTGAGGCTCCCCGTGTCCTTTTGGAAGCCCCGTCGCTATGGCGACTGTGCGCAGCTTTATGATCTGTTTGTTGTCCACCTCTCTCAATCAGAAATGCTTCTGGAGCTTTTATATTTTCAGTGATTTTCATTCAAATTCACTAGTGAGTGGTTTTGAATTCTAGAGAGAAATGATACACTGTGAGGAAAAACTTCCAGAAATCTATGTGGTTCACTGTTGCACTCTTTTATTTATTTAATGATTAAAAGAGACTTTTTATTAATAGTGTATCATTGTCATACTGTTCTGAGGACATCAGAGAGAAAGAGAAAATTTTTTACTTCGCCCCCTGCTTTGGATGCAAAACTCACCAGATTGCTCCCCATGATCCAGCTGTGGTGGCTGTGGCACTGAGAGGAGCAGCAGAGCTGCCCATGTGCTTCCCTGCCCCGATTCTCAGGGGACTGGCAGGAGCCAAGCAGGATGGACCAGAACCCTTAGGGCCTAAAGGCAGTTTTGCCCTGGAGCAGACCTGTGGGTAGCCCAGGCAGATCTCCTTGGTGCTCCCAGCTCAACCAGGGATGAATGAAATAGAGGAGCAATGATGGTGAAGCCTCAGAGTGTGCACATGGTAAATGCACCCACCTTTGGTGACCTGTTTATTTATCACCAAGGGACATTTCAAACCTAGTGGTCACTCCTCCCAGTTTATAAGCTAAAGCTTTTACCTACCAGGTCATAGCACTTCTGATTTGATGATTATTTTAATGAAGGATCACAACTTGTATTTGTATCCTTCTTGGCCCATTTCCTCTCCAGAGCTTCTGCCTTTGTTTGTCAGAGTTTTCATTCCTTGCCTTCTGTATATTCTTCCACCTGCTCTGATCCCTCTGTCACAGCAGTCCTAGGAGGTGAAGATCTGTTCAGTTTTGACAAATGTTAGCACTTCTGCATTTTATAGTAATATTTTAGGGAGTTATTTTCCTTTAAAGGAATTTAAATACCTCTCCTTACTTTGGCTGCATTTTAAAATTTCGCATCTTGTGCTGACATGGGAAGAGCTTTTTGTTGGGAGCTCTGAAGGTTTGAGATTATCAATGAGGAAATCTTATTTCTCAAAATGTAGTTTAAAAAGAGCTGCCATGTTACTAATAATAAAAATGTATAGACATGAAGCCAAGAGATTATTGGAGAAAAAAACTGAATTATTTCAAATACAGAAAATAAGGTCTATGGTTTTAGTTGTGTTTTCATGTAATTTGGTTGCTAGTGTTCATTCATTCTGGATAGTCAAATAAACCACTTTCTTTTTAGAAACCCCAACATTTTTACTTATAGAGCATGACAGAGTGCTCTTAGATTTGGCGTTCTAAAACATAGCAGCATTCCTTAAGAAAAGCGCTTAAATGGCGCAGGGTATATCAACAACAGGTTTTCCTACACCTTTCAGTTTTATGTACAGAACCTCAACACTGTGAACCTGTTTGGTTGAGTGCCTTTGGAAAGGACCTTTCTTTTTCATCTAGTCCTTGGTGTGACAATGAGAAGAGGTCTGAGGCAAGGAATGGAGGCCCAGGTTTGCAGCCAGGATCTCATGGCAGAGCTCAGTACCTTGGCTCAGTATCAATCTTATCTTTTGCTATAAAGAAAAGGTGGCTGAAAAACCCCTATTTTACTGTATTTTAGTCTTGGGGAATTGAAAGAGCAGCAACTGAATTCAGGAATAATCAATCAAATATCACATCATTGATGGGTTTTTATTTCTTTTTCTAAATAACATGTCTCCAACTATAAAACCAACCATCTTCTGATCACCCAACTTTGCTGATGGACCCACTTTCAAACAGTTTCCTGCTCAATCACAAACCACCATTTAGCTGGACTGAGTCACAAACTTACCCTGCTGCAGCCCCTCAAATGTCTGTTTTCTGGAGCTACAAGTAGGTCTCAGAGTGGTGTAAGCAGGATATCCAGAAGTGGATGATGATGCCTCTGGGTGGGACAGGCTCTGCAGCTGATACTAATCCCAGTTTTCATGGCACATTAGGAGAAGGAAGAGCCCTGGGGATTCAGAAGGTGCTGTGCAAAGAAGAGGAGGACACATCTCCCAACCACACTGTTTGGCAGCACCTATGCTAAGCAGGGAAGTTGTCTTCAGAATACTGCCAATGGGAGACCTGCTGATGAGCATGTTCAGCCCCTTAGTACCGCAAGAGGTGTGTTGTTTGAGGGTTATTTATGCAATCAGAACAAAGCAGGGATGAGCTGGGATTTTGAGTTCCTCAGGAACACTCCATGGACATCTTAAACCCCAGGACTGGACAGCAGCCATCAATGTGGGCAGCATATGAACAGATTGCAGAACTCACTGGGATTATCAGCTCCCTCTCAAGCTCGCCCCTACCCTGTGATTGTGGTTTCTGTGCTTCTCTGAGTGAGGCTGACCCAACAGCCCCTTTTACTTCAGCTCAGATTTATTGCTTTAGGGTTGCTGAATCCCTCTGCCTCTCCAGAGAATGGGGTATATCCAACAGCAGCAGGTTCTGCTCTTAGGAAATTGCACAGGCCCAAGGAAACCTGGCGGTGGTGGAGAGACCCTTAAACTTTCCAGCTAGAGGTTCTCTCTCCTGTTTTGCTGGTGCTGTCTAGTAAGTCCATGGCAATGTCCCACCATGCCAGACAGGCTCCAGCCATCGTGCTGGAACTGAAGGGAGAGAAGAATGCTGAGTGAGAAGAGAGCCTGTGCGGCTGCTGCTGCTGCTGCTGCTGCTGCTGCTGCTGCTGCTGCTGCTGCTGCTGCTGCTGCTGCTGGAGGATAAAACATTGTGAGGGGATGGGAAAGGCCATGGGGAAGTTGGTGGGAGGGCTCTGGAGGCGGCACCTGCCTGAGGTTGCAGCAGCTCCAGGGTGATTCATCCTGGACTGGGAGTAATCGGCTGCTGAAACGCTGAGCCCTGAAACTGTTTCATCATATTTAGCATTTCCCGCTATATAACACACAACTCTGCAAAGGGCTCTCTGCTTGTTGTTCAGCTGCAGCAAAGCCCTCAGTCTCCTCCCAGCACATGGTCCCACATGGTCCCAGCAGCCGTGTGTCAGTCCTGGGGAAGGCAGCGGGCAAATCAGATCTTGCAAGAACAGGCATATTACTTTCACTTGTTCAAGGGAAAAACCCCAAAGAAACAAACAAAAAAAGAAGATAGTGAGAGGAAGTGAATTATTGAAATAAGCAGGATCTAAAGGTTGAAAGTGTTCGAGTGATGGCTGCAAAATCTTTCTGTTCGAGAAGATGCACACACTGATGGCAAAGCAAGTGATCAGAATTTTGCTAACTGCTTGCTGCAGTTTTATCTGACAAAACTCCTCACTCAAAACTGAGAAAATAAGTGTCTCCTCAGCAAAGCTCCATGGGTTAGGAGCCTGACACATCTAGGCTCCAACATACTCCGAGAAGAAGATAATCCTATAGAGAACATCTACTAAGAACATTCATTGTTATGTGTTTTAAGATGTTTGGTTGCATAAAATATTGGTGGATTCATTTTCCAAGACAGGCATTTTGCTCACAAGTACCTGGGGGGCTTTATCAGAGTGTTTTGCTTCCTTCTCCTCCACCTCAGTCACTGAACTGGAGAAATTCACCCCCAGAAACAAACAGGTAGATACTGCAGTGATTGCAGCACTCCTGATGGGAGGCATGAGGCAGGTGCTCTCAAAGATTGTCAGGTCCTCCTGTCCTGCAACCAGCCCTCCAAAAGAGGCTGCAGCAGGAGCCCTCAGAGACAATACAGCACATTTGCGGGTCTTGCTGCTCTGTGCCAGCAGCCAGATGCACTCTGCAATCTTCTAGCCTTCGAATCACTTCTAAAGGTGATCCAAAATACCCTCTGCTGGCAATTCAGTGATGGGGAGTCTCCCATCCTCAGTATGATGTCAAATGTCCCCTATCTTTGGTATGTTGTCATTGATCTGTGGGATTCCTGCACCTCTGGGAGTAAGAGAAACCTCTGCCAAACCTTCTACCCCAACAGCCAGATTTATATGCCAGTGAAAGGCCAGCCATAAACCAGGAAGAAGCCCTTGTAGAAATAACCATTCTCACTAAGTCCTGGTTGAGATGCATGGTGCAGTGCATCTGTTGTTTGATCTACAGCTCCAGCATGTCCACAGACTTCAGCCAACATCTTGTAGATGATGTTTTCAAATTTCCTCTCAGTATGATGAAAGACTGAAAGTTTAATTTATACAAAGAAATAATCTCAGCTCCTGAAGCTGAAATTTCAATTTCATCACCTCGCCCAGGAGCTGGGACCTTGGCACAGATGGACAGTGTCTATCTGTTAATCCAGACCCGAGAGAAGAAAGGAAGAAAATGCTTGTCGTTAGAGGACTAAAGAAAGAAATAATTTTGGGGGCCTGCTCATATCCAAGACTCAAAAAGCACTGATGCACTGAGGCCTTAAAGTGTATTTTTGCAGAGGTCAAGTGCACGTCCCCGGCATGGAATGAGCAGAATAAAAATTGGCATTAAATTCTGTGTGACTGAAACCTTGATTCAGAGTCACTGCAAGTGAAAACCCCAGAGAACATGAAATGCTGTTAGAGTTGTACTACAAGGCTTTGATTTTTTTTTTTTTCCTCTACCCCTCTGGTGCATGATGTTCCTGCAATTAATTTAGTCTATGTTTCTAACAATGTGTGTGCAGAAGGAGGGGGAGCAAATTGATTTTTGGTTTTCCTTGTATCAAAACAGTATGGCCTACTAAAGGAAGAGCTTACATTTTGGCCTCAACATATATCTCTGTTACATTCTGTGTAACCCCTGAAAGATACTCCAAAGAGTAGAGTTTGGGGAGGAAAAAAGATGCTCACAGAGGTGTGCAGGAGGACCTGTGCACTGCTGCTCACAGAAGACAGGTGAGGACAGAGGCCATGCACAGGGATCTTGGATGCTGGCATCAGCAGCACAAGACTGCCAATGGGATGGGAAATGGCTTGGACAGACAAGGATGAGAATGGGAACTCACTGACAAATTGCTTGTGATCTTGCCATGACTCACTACAGAAACTTCCCTACCTCAGCTCGTCCTCTTTACACATCTTTACTGGTGACTGACTTGTGGCAGTCTGGTTTTTTTCAAACTTAGAAAGCCACCCAAACACACAAGCACTGAGTAATTACCATACATGTCTAGCACGTAAATAAATAAAAGTGCTTGCCCTGCACTTTTCTGATCCAAAGCGTTGTAGACTCTGAGTAATCACTTCTAAACCTGTGTTACAGATGTTTGTGTTGCTCTCCCGGGCCTGCCAACAAGAAAGCTGAGGTGGAGGATGAGCCTGATGTCCTGGAAAAGCCGCAGAGTCAGACTGAGTGAGCAGGGGTGTGGCAGAGCTTTTCAGCTCCTCTTGCTGCACACAGCCTTTTCACAAAGGCAGAGCTGGGACTCGTCTGTATTTCTCTTCCTGCTGTCCTTCTGAACACCATTCTGCACGCAAATGTGCCCATGGACTAAATACCTCGAAGCTCATACTTTCCAGGAGATGCACATTACCTTGTCTTCTTCAAGCCTCTGTGTGGCTTATACTGCAGCTGATCCCAAAGCATGAGCAAGAGAAAGAATGGTGGTGGAAATCCAAGGAAAAAAGGAAGCTTGGGCAGCTCTTTTATGTTTCCTCCTAGAATTGCCATGGACATATATGGATGAGGGGAAGCACATGTATCCATGTCTGTCACTCACAGCAGTTTGGAATGGGGGTAAGAGGACCTGTCACCCCAAGCCATTTTCCTGAATGAGCTGTTGGAGATCTTTGGTGCTGCCTCCCATAGCCACCTCCTGGCTTAGTAGAGCTGGTGGCACCAGTCTCCTCCAGCAGTGCCTGCAAGTGTATGGGAAGCAGGTGGAGGCAAGGCTGGGGAAATGGGGAGGTGCAGAGCAGGGTGGATGGACCAAGTGTTCAGAACAGAGTGAGAAAATTGAAATCCCATAGAGGGAACCCTTTCTTCTCTTGGAAGGTACTTTGAAGGGCTGTTTTAAAAGATTCGTCCAGTGGACTGAAGAAGAAGAAGACATGCTTGAGGTACAAGCACATATTGCTTTCAGGTATGTTCATGGGGCATTTAGGGACAGCTTGATCTACTTAAGATGCAAAAGATAGTCCAAGACATACTGAAAATTTGGAACAAAACTGAGGGACATTGTGTTGGTACAACCAGATAAACAGTCTGTTCCTCTTTCAAAGTTAAGCAGATTTTACTAAAGTTATTTCTACATTATGTCCTCCTGTTTTGTACTTCAGATGAGTGCTCTCCCCAGAGAATGAAACTTCTCTGTATCCACATGGCTGGGGGAAGCTGCTCAGGTTCAGCTGGGGAATGAAAACTGTCCCTGGAAAGAAGATATCCATAAATAGTGAAAATACTTGTCAAAATTGTACCGAGAGCCTTTTAATTAAAAGAAAAGTAAAGCAAGGGAAAACAAACCCCAACCTAATTATGTTAGTCTCATGATGATGGATTCAGCCTATTCTTACTTTACTCTATCTGCAGCTCTCCTTTTTCAAAGGCTGGGAATGGATATACATATTCAATGCTCACCCTGGTTCCAGAACTGTATTCAGTCCAAAATGTAAAATTGTTTTGTTTAAATGTTCTGTCCTTCTTAAGACTCCAGTCTTGAAGCTTTCATTCATCAGTGTAGTGCCAGTGTTCAGACCCTGGCTTTCAACTGGAGGCAGGAGAGTCAGTGTTTCATCCTTAGGATGTCAGAGGTTTCCAGTCAGATGTTGGACAAAACTCCATTTTTCAAGGAGACTCTTACAAGCTGTTGGAGTTTTCTGAACCTATTTTGTCCAAGCAAAAATATTTTAGATCCATAATAAGGAGTCAATTCCAGGTCTTTTTCTATTTTGCATGAAATATTTTAGCTATGGCTTTACCCATGCCAACACCACGGGCTGCTATTTGGTTGTTGTTCCTGTGAATGAAGTAAATAGCTCTGCATTCCAGCTCACAATAATAACACAGCTATATTCCTAGTTGGCCTTGGCCAGGACAAACTATTAAAATTACTTTTGTTTTGTCACGTTTCATGTTCTGAATCATCTTCAGGAAGTGTGGATCTCGTGGAGAGGCACTGAACAGGCAGGAAAAACACTAAGATGATCCTCTCATGCCAGGACCCACTGGGACAAAAGCAATGTTCATTGTCTCCTAATGCTTTGCAAAGGTGTGTGTAGAAAAAGGCTCATTTTTTAATGTGTTCAAAATACAGCCCCCTTTTTTTTGCCAATTGTAACTCATGGTGAAATGCCTGTGCTGACTCTCCTCTGTCTTCTGCTGTAGGGAGGTGGGCAGTGGAAAACACAGCACCGGTCTTTGTCAAGTGCTTCCCTGTTACTGGAGCAATTTTGTTCTGATAGGGTGAAAAGAAGGTTATTTCATATGACTTGAACTGTGCAGCCTGATACAATCATTAGGAAGCTTTGACTGTGTTATAAATAACTTGTGATACTAGCACAGCTTTGTGCAGGTGCCTCTCTGAAGCTCCTACCTTGGCAGCCGCTGTCAGCAGCCTCCCCTAACATGGAGGCAGCCCATGATGGCAGTCACTGGTGGGGATGGTGGGCTGGAGAGACCATCCTTGTGCTCACTGTGTGACGCTGCTGCCTTCTGCTTTGCTGCACATGAGGAAGGCTTGAGCCCTTTCCACTCCTCACACTCGCCACCCCTTGTTCTCCTTGGCACAGGCTCATTGTTTTATTTGTCTAGGGCTGCATCTGTGCCTGGATCCCATAGGACCTTGGTAGCGATCCAACATCACTCATTCCATGGGGACACCTTTTTTTGAAAGGCACCAGAAAATTTCAGGGCAGTCAGGAGAGAAGACTTCTCCTCAGCAAAACAAGCCTCTGAGCAGCTGCCAATTAGCTGCTGTAACAGCTCATGATGTCAGGTAGTGTTTGAAAGCCAGAGATTTATAATCCAGAGTCTCATAAGCTCTATGGCAAATCAAATCTGTGATGGGGAAAAAAAACATACCTGTAATAAAAAGATTCAGCACAGGAAGTCTGATAAACTGTTAATTTTACTTAGGATAATTACAGTATTTACATCTAGGTAGCGCTGACAGTTCAAGGCTTTGATATACTCTAATGTGATTTATGGGCAGCAGAAGGGAGCTGGGTTGAGCTCATCGTCCCCACCTCAGGCACATCTGCTCTGTGTGCAAAGCTCTGATGAGCATGTGGTGCCACAAGAGATAGGACCAGGCACAGGTGCCTCCTGTCAGAGGCACGACATCTTCATGCGCTGCTGCTCAGAGATGACCAGGGATTATTAAACACTAATGAAGATACTACAGTTGTAGACAGCTCAGAGAGCTTGGCAATGCACTCAAGGGAGTGAGCCCAAACTTGATTGGGTGGGAAAGGAAAAAGTAAATGAGGCTGCCTCATCTCCCAGGAGCTCCTTTTAGTGCTTCAGTAGATGGCTGATCAACAGTGGCCTCAAATCCAGGCCCACCATCATCACCGGTAGCTCCATTCTGCCAATGCAACCTACAGCACAGGTGAGGAAATGGCCACTAAACAAGTAATGGCTGAGGTTCTAACAGTGATTTGTGGCACAAATGCTGCAGTTTCTTGTGATTTTGAGGATTTGTCATGTCCCTCTCCCATGGATGCCATCCTGCCCCTTGGAGGTCTCCAGCTGTAAGCAGGATGAGCCATGTCAGTGAGGTGGTGGAGGTAGTCAAAGCCCAGGACAGAAATATTGCATGAGCACAGTGGTTGCAGAAACACTAAAACCAATTTTTGAGAGAGATGTCATATGTAATATGGGAGAAGAAGGAGCATCCCTGGGTGCCAGTCTCAGTCTCAGGTTTAAAGGTGGGTGGTGCCTGGACCAAAAAGATAATGTGGTTTGGGTTTATCATCAGCTGACTATTGTCTGAAATAAAGTTGAGGTTCATGGGTGACATCAGAGGGCATGGGAACAAGGTCTGAGAAACAGGTAAAAATCCCCTGAAGCAAATCCAGCATGGGCCTTTCTGCTTTCTGAATTTTACCCTCCTGGAAGTTGTGTCCAGTAGACTCATTGGGATTCATGCTTACCTGAAACATCTCAAGAAGACTCCACATGGATAAAATTATATCTGTCTTAAAATGACTCAAAAAGGAAGGGGAATCTCATTTTGCCTCCTACCTGGGAGCAACACTTCTTTGCCAATTTACTGCCCCACTGGAAAGGCACAAAGTGGCACCAAGAGACACCCAAAATATCCACTATGAGGACAAATATCCACTCTGAGGACAACTTTATGTTGCTTCTCACACAAGTCCCTTTAGGGAGTCTTGGAAGGTTTCTGTAGAAACCAGGGGCTCAGGATAATCATTGCTGAGCTGTTGTCCGGCTTTGTAGACTGTAACCTCTGAAAATTGCACAGATCAGTGATCTATGAGTATTTAAATGTTTGGTATCCACTTAGTAAAGGATGGCCACTCACTCTGCATGGAGCAGCGGGACATGAGAGCCTTGGCACCTGGAGCCATCTCTCATCCCCAAAACCAAACGTGAGTAAAGGGTTTTGTGACAAGCATAATGACTTGTACACTGAAATGTACACTTGTACATGCAAAACTGAACTTATGTTTTACAGAAAATGCTGCAGCTCTGGGATGGATTTTGGCAAGCACATGCCTCCAAAAATCCACAATACTGACATTTGGTGAAGGGTGGGAGGGGGAGGAGCACACAAAACATCCAAGCCCATGTTTTTCATTAAAAAATCATTATGTTTCATGTCTAAAATATCAGAAATATTAATTTCAATGCATCCAATACAACTGTGATGAAGAGACTGCTCCAACAGCATATCACTTCTCTCTGTGAGTGGACAGAAGATGAATGCCCTTTCTGCATTGAAAATGGTATCTTCTAGGACATGGCAGAGGAAGGAGGATGAAAAGGATATTATGAAGGCTGCATCTCAAGAGAAGAAAACTCCCTTTAATCCCCTTCCCAGCAAATAAACATCCATTTGAGATCCAGCACAGGAAGATGAAGAGGACATGAGAGTAAGAACAGCACAATCAGAAGAAAAGCACACATTCTCAAGGGTACCATCAGAGCACTGGCACTTTGCATTCCCATCCTGAGTTTCGATACCTACCATGCTGGTACATCTGATTCCTTTCCAGAGGAAACTGCCCTGCTATGTTGGAGCAGTGAGGTCAGGACTTACCTTTCATGCAAGGACAAAGAAATCAGGTGACGGAGCCATATTCACAGTCATATGTAAAGAAAAGGCAGCAAACAGGCAAATTCCAGGCTGCTGCAGTGGAGTGGGTAAATTCTTCAAGGCAACAGGCAGTGGTGCATCCTCACACTCAGATTTGGCCTCTCCAAAACCAGTTGGTGCTAATTTCCAATGGACTTTCAAATCAAACCTCAAATGCCTTTTGGTTTTTTTTTTTTCTTTTACAATCAGGACCATTGCTGAGTATGGCAGGATACGAAGACCTGGTGAGCTACCCCTTCTGTGCCCAGTGGAGAGAGGCTGAAAAGCTGCTAAAAAAGGGAAAGAACGAGCCAATGCCCTGTTGTTGTGAAGGACTCAAATAGCACAGAAACAAAACAGAACTTGCAACACCTTGACTTCTGGTATTGAATGCAATGTCAGCGCAGGTGAGCCCAAAATCACCCCACTAACTCTCTCCCTCAGGCTGCCAAGGAAGGGCACCCCTGGTATCTTGGATCTCCATGGGAACTATATCAGAGAGAGGGGAAATAAAAGAGGAGAGCAGAACATAGACCAGAGTGAGCAGCAGGGGATGGGGAGAGGGTGGTGGTGGGGTGAGGGGCATGTGGAAACTATCCATGCACCAAGGTGTCCTGTGGCGAGCAATAACAGGCTTACTGCAAAGCCTGCTGCACTGGGGAGGAAAACTGAGCAATGTATGGAGCCTGTGGCAGGGGAATGGTGTGCTTTCCTCACAGCAGGTTAACCCAGCAACAATATTGGCAGAGGGAGCTTGTGAGGAAAAGCAAAAGCAGGCAAGAAGAGCTCGCTCTTCCCACAGGTTTTGTGGGGAGAAGGTGGTGAGCAAAGCAGGGAGACAAAGGATGCTTCTCTACAGCCATCCTCCTCTTCCCCTCCAGCCCCCAGAGGAACCTGCATTAGGAAAATACCCTCAGCAGTGTCAGCTCCTCCTCTTTTTCTCCAGCCATGCCCTGGGGATCTCTAGGCAGTGATGGCTGTTCCCCAGGCTGGGGTGAGCAACCTGGGCTGCCAGTGTCTCCTCTTACAGTGCCAAGAAGTTCATCCCCTTGTTGGATAGCAAAGCAGCTGACATAGGGCACAAGGATGAGAGCTCATGGCAGTCAGGAAAGGGCCAGCAGTGTGCTGGCCATGCAATGCTTCACAGGCAAGTGCCTTTCTGCTGTTCCATGACAGCACCACATTCTTGCTGCCCAAATACAATGTGGGATCACCCCCATATTGACAGAGGGACGAGCTTGTGTTCTTCATCAAGGGCAGGCCCCATCTACCAGAACACCTTGCCTGCCTGACAATGGGAGCAACACAGAGACTTAGTCCTGGTCTCTGCCTCTGCCCATCTCCGAGTTATCTTCCCCCCCATTCCTGGCTGCTCCTTTTTAGCTCAAGGAATGAAACTCAAGGCAGAGTCAGTCAGGGAAGTGGTGTTACTGCCATTCTCTGCCCTGATGCCTTTGGAGGAGGTAGCTTTTTAGAAATAGTGCAGATCTTCCCGAGTGGGTGCTCCCCTTCTGGAAGCTCAGCTCTCTGCCTGCACAGGCTTTGCTGCAGCTCACACACCACCAGTGCTGCTTAGCTCATCTTCACATCAGCTCTGCTGATGTGGTCCCAGACCATCTGGGGATGCCTTTAGTTTCTTTATGAGTTGGTGGGAGAAGGCTGACAGCTGCAGGCCCCTTTCTTACCTGCACACGGATAACTCCACACTCAAAGGTGTATTTTCTCATGTGTGCTTGAGGTTTCACCATTACACCTCACCAGAGAAGTGGGAGCACCTCCTGGGCCTGCCCTGCAAGGGGTATTTGCACAAGACCACACAAAGCATTTGCAAAGCTTCCTCATCCCAGCCCAAACAGCTGCATCTCCACAGATACTCTCTCCTTACCTGACTGTGGCAGGAGGACATGATGATGATGAAGTTCGCTCCATAGAGTGTCGCTACAAACCTGGAAAACTGGCTGAGGCTTCAGCCATTTTTCTCAGACATCAGGCATTTTTCAACTAGCAGACTCCCGACAGCCTGGCATTTTTTTAATGTTACAGTCTGTAGTGATTTTGACAGGAAAATTCCCATCCCTCCCCTCATACTTCCACGCAGCCCAATGTGCTGTGTC
The DNA here is from genome assembly GCF_022539315.1 of Serinus canaria. NCBI lineage: Eukaryota > Metazoa > Chordata > Aves > Passeriformes > Fringillidae > Serinus > Serinus canaria. The sequence continues at coordinate 48,246,456 of NC_066314.1, forward strand.
ATCCTGGCGTCACATTGTCCTGATTCTGGCATCTTAAAGCAAGACCACTGAGGGATTTAGCACACGAGGCACAGCCAATGCCACACACCACCTGGAGCTCATTGTCTCCTTTGTGAAAGGCAGAGAAGGAAGTCACTGTCTGGTCATTTTGGCTGCTCTCTGCCATGGCCTGTTCAGCAATGCAGCCTGCTTCAGCTGACAGACTTGTAGAAAGAATCAGAAAAGTCAAAATTACCTTCTGCTCCACAGCAGGTCTACCAGTGATTTGTTTTTCTCTAAGCCAGGCAGCTGCACGATATACTGTTCTCTGCAGTTTTAACTGTCATTCTCTCCTGATTTTATTTTCAAATTCACAGTTCAAATGCATTCTCCATTTATAGGAAGGGCAAATGGCACTGACATAGTCTTTTCTCCCCTGTGCACCTGTCTTCCCTACAGCATACTTAGAAATGTGCCCTATTCCTCCTTCCTCCCCAAGAAGCTCTCTGTATTTTGCAAAAAGCAGAAGCTGTAGTCAAAAATGATTGTTGCTTCAGGAAAAAAGGCAGTGGGAATAAATGGGCTTTCTCCCACATCTAGCAGAGGTGGAGAGGCTGAACAGTAAGTTTGGACAGAGTGAGACCAGCTCGAGCAAGCAAACACTCCCTGGGGAAATGGGGCACTTTGTGCCCTTGGATAAGACATCTCTTGTACCTTCACCTGGTGCTGCCTGTGCCACACAGCTTCTGTCTGAGCTCACTCGCTGAAGCTTTTCCTTGTCTCTCCAAACACAAGCCTTAATGCACTACAGAAAACAGAGCTGCCAGCAGCCCTGTGCTGCAGCAGCCATGGCCCATCACCTGTGCAGCAGGGGAAGTGGCAGCAGGGCCACTGCAACCAGCAGCAGATGAAAAAGGATTTTCTTTCCTGGGCATGTGAGCAATTGGTGCTTTACACTCTGTATTTTTCCATTTGGAAAAACCAGGCTTGGGACAGACACTACAAAAGCAATATGAAATCAAATTTAACAGTTTTATGCACTGCAGCGGAGCAGAGTTTCAAAGGGTGTTTAGGGGAGAGTGCCTGTAGCCAGCCATTTGGAGGGTACATTAAAAAAAAGGCAATAAAAAATACCAAGCCCCTTGTCTTTCTGCAGGCACAGCCTTAAGCAAATGCACACAGAGCCACGGAGAAGAGGAAAACGTTTCTGTCCCCAGCTAAAACAAATATGCTCAGGGCAATATGCACAGATGAAAGAGGGATGAATCAGAATGATGTAGCTGGACCCAAAACAAAGTTCTCAAGGATATAAACTGGTGAGCATCTGGGTACCAGGTCCTGAAAAACCAAACAGTGCAAACAAAATGGACAATCAAAACCAGGGACATCTGAAATTTCACTCATCTCAACAGGACATTAGGAGTTAAAATTTCAGGGAATGGCATTTAACCTGGATACCCTGTTGCCTGGGTGAATACTTTGACCACTGTTGAGATCATCTTCCCCCTCCTCTTCTGTTCCCTTCCTCATCACCAAAACTACCTGACAAATCCAGGATAAGCTTTCTACCAAGAAACATGGTAAATAAACTGTCTAGCTATAAACTCTTCTAGTCCTACTTGCTCATGTTTTCTTCTTAAGGGTGGAAAACAGCAAGCCATATCATTTCAGAGCAATGACACCAACTGATAAAATAATCCTGACATTTGCTTGCTGCAGATTAGAGAAAGCCCTAGCAATTACGGAAAACCTGTGAGTTTTGGTACTGTCAATGGCCATCTTTAGCCCCTATCTCTACAGTACACTAATATTTAACATCAGCTATCAAATTTCCCATCCTCAGTAACTAGCAAAAAAATGGCATCCAAAGATGGCATCATAAATAGCCAAGGACAGAAATCAACCATGTCTACCACTGCTGACATAAAGAGGCAGCCTTTTCTAGCAGAATGACTTTCTTGGATGCTGTTTCAGTTCCTAGCATCTGCTGAGGCTGTTGACACAGAGGCCAAAATCTGATGCAGTGAGGATACCAGGCCATTTGGTGGAGGAAACACCAAACAGAACATTTTGTAGTTTTCAAAGGAATGATTTTTGGCCAGTTGGACTTGAACTGGGAAAAATACCACTAGAAAGCAACTAAAGCATTGGTTTGCTTATATACTGTTTACTTTTAGCTTTCCAGCCAATTTAGCACATGAATTTCCTGAGTTTACTTTCACTCAACACATGAAAGTGCTTTATGAACACTGACAGAAAGTGACATCCCATTTCTGTTCTCCAAAGCTAAACAGACGGAACTGGGAAGTTAGTGAAAATTTCCTCTGCAGGGAAGGTGGTCTAGTCAAACTCAAGAGTAGAAGTGAGAGAATAGTTTCTAATGATGACACAACCCCTAGCTGTATAGATCATCATTTCAACTCTGCTGTAATGAAGCATGTCCACACAAAAAGCTATTTGCATAAACTACTCTTAGCTAGGCCACGTCCTGCACCCACTGCACTACACAATGGAGCTTAACACCGACCTCAGTGAGCCAAAGGTGTGGTTCTCATTTGTGTGGGAGTAGAACCAAATTCACAGTCAAAAGCCTGGCACAGCAAAAAAGAAGCACTTCCCAGCTAAAGAGTTAAGCTTAGTTTAAGTCCCCTCTCTGCAGATAATTCTCCTCCCTCATGCTCTGACTGCCTGCTCCTGAACACAAGACAAAACACTTTGACAGGAAGCTCCAGCACGACTTTATTCAATGGTATACAATAGGAAGAAATTAGCATGAAAGAAGAATCGTATACATTACTGACTTTCCAAGTCACTAAAACAAACTCATAGTGACAAGAACAACTGAGTTCGATGACATAACAAGAAGCGTGGGACCATCTCTCTAGTGTCCATACCTGCAAATAGATAATATGTTAATGCTCTTTTAAAAATTACAATTCATAGTGCTGGTCTGGGTGGATTTATTTTCATTCTACCACAGCATAATTAACATATAAATGGGTGAAATACTGTTAAGGAAGTCTTAGGAAATTCTCTACATTTCACTTGTCCTACCCAGACACCAGTTAGAAGAGAGCCTGAGCAATCCACAACATCATGTGTAAGAGATCTCAGTATCAGATATCTTTTGCCCTGAATCCCATCCGGCATAAAGCGAGGCAAAAACTTGTCACAGCCCCAGACTGAGCACACATCAGAAAATATTAATTAATGTCTCTGTTTCTCATCATGCTGCCCATGCAATATGAAGTGATTAGCCAGACAACATGGACTCAGTTTTCATTGTGTGTTCAGGAAAACATCTTAATATCAAAACTATGGTACTTCAGTTGTCACGTCAATGATGATTTGCACAACTGTCTACCAGAGCCCAAACACAATCCTCAACAGTTCTAATAACTTTTGCTTTGTTTCAGTCTGAACTCTGACAAGAATTATTTTTTTTTTAAAGTGGGTGGGGAGAGGGACAACCTACAGTTAATAAAAAATTATTAGATGAACGGTGCAGAATGAAGCAAGTGATAGGCAAACTTCCTAACTATTCTCAGTGGACAATTACCTCTCAAAATATGACTATACCTCAAAAAGCCATTATTGGATCTTCTACTACTATTCTTGACAGGAAACCTTTAAAAAACATTATAAAACAAACAATACGGCAATTATAAATAAATGGGCCAAAGCTGCAGGAATGGCTACATGGACACTTGATTTCCAGATGCTAGGAAATCGGCTGTATTAATCTCTGAGGCTATCAGAGTTATAAAACAAATCATCAAGATAACAGAGGGGCCCAAAAGATCCCTGGCACCTCAGCAGAAACACTTTGGAACCCAAGCAGCTGAATTCAGGTCATCCTCAAACCCAAATTGCTCTTGCACCAGTACAGTATTCACCTGAGACTCTGCTTCTAGCTAATTCCATTTCTCTTCTGCTCTCCATTCTTTAGAGAGAATGTCAGTAGAAATCACTACTTTTTAGCAGCTCCTACATAGCCAACAGCTGTTTGGACTCCCTTCAGAGCTCACTTAGAACCAGGTGACTAAGGAAAGAACCTCTCTGAACAGCAACCATGCCCTCAGCCACAGCAATCTGACACTGATCATTTATATTTACAGGACAAGTGGACTTTTCATCTTGCAATCTGTGCAGGATACGTACTTTTGGAACTCCCATTCCCGGTTGTCCAGGGGACATACTTGGCGAGTTTTGAGCCAGCGAGAGATGCAGTGGAAGTGGAAAGCATGCTGGAAGACAAAGTTCAGATCACATCATTTTAGAGTGTATGAATGCACCCCAATGCAAAAACAACCACTGAAAGCATCACAGTAAGAAGAGAGTAGCAAGAGTTTGCAGGCAAAGGTGGGGACAACTGATCAGTCAATTAGCTGACAAACACCAAGGGATTGATCCACATTTTCAGAGAAGAGGAAACATTATTGAAATGACAGCAGGGAGCCTGTTCCGCAGTGCACACAGTGGCAACTGACTGACTTCTGATGAAGGAGGGAGTGCAGAGTTTAGCAGCTGCCAAAATTGGCAGAGCAGATGCTGATAAGAAGCATAATCAGAAAGAAAAGAGAGGATTTCAGAGTGAGTAGCAGGAATGTATACATGCTGAAGGAAAGTTTCTGTCAGTTTGCAGGAGATACCAGAGCCTGAATAAAAAGGAATTTGCAAAATTAGAAAAAAAATCTCACTTATGTATTTAATAAGGGCAACTGTTCTCTTACCCCATACAGCTACTTAAAACCAACATTCCACTTGTGATCACTCTCACACACAACAACATAATTTGGACATTAGAATATTCTGACATGGTTAAAAAATTTGCCCTTGTCCTCTGCAGACAGAATTGCAACATTTATGGTCCTGTTCCAGCATTATCACTTTGTAACTCAATCCCACAGCACAGTAAAGACTGGACGGAGGATCAGGAAGTTATTCCACTATGAATAGTTTATTTTCCAGCTGAGGCCCAGGCTAGCTGAGAGGTATTCAAATTTGGAGTTAACATGCTAGTGGGACCAATCGATTTGATCTTCCCCCAAAACTGGAAGGAAATCAGCTGGTTACTCCACACTGACTCTTTGAATTAGCCTGCACATAGACAAATCAAACAGGCTGACATCCAAGTGATCCTATTAGCAGGGCAAAGGAAAAGGTATAACTCCTAGGCAAACTATGATCAGGAAAATCGTGCTCAGAATGAAAGATCAATTATTCCTAAAAAAAAAAAAAAAATATATATATATATTAAGGCTTATCTTCCTCCTTTTGCTTCTTTGTCTTATTACATCTCTCCATCTTTCACTTTCTTATCTCTCTCCTTTCTACATTCTAGCAAACATAAGGACTTTAAAATTCTTATTTCTGGTGGATTATATGAAACATGCTACAGAACTGATTCTGTCCCACGTCTTCAAAAACGCAGGATAGCATCACCCCACACAAGCTCCACAACTGAAGTTTTCCTTACATTGCAGACGCCCCATGCAACTGTGCACTCCTCAGAGGTAGCCGATGCTTGGTTGGCTTGACATTCTATGCCTGTGGAAATAAAGATTGAACAAATATACACAGCAGTTGAAGATGTACATGCACATGTACTAACTGGTAGATTCCTTCATAACAACAAATGTAGGCAGGGGAGGAGGAGCTCTTTTGTGGTATTTAACACACCAGAAAGTATCAAAAGCAATGGTTTAATGTGCACTGTTTTTCCAAAAGTATCATATCAAAACATTCTTAATCCTGATTTCCTCCGTCCTCTACTTTTTTAGTATTCCAAAGTTCCAGAGGGCAAGAGCACATAGCTCATCTGCTGGCAACATGTGGCTGTTTCCCAAATTTCAAGGATAAAGATTTTCATTTTTTCCTCCTGTGTTCACAGAGACGTCTTTTGATGATGAGTTGACAGTACATTTACTTAAACTTCTTACCCAGGTTTCTCTCAATACAAATTCTTGTATGTTCCTGTCAGACATTATGCACTTTATTTGCAAATTAATTTGCTCATGTAATGCTGGAGCTTGACCATCTTTATTTTATAGTCTTGTGATAGGTGATTACATCCCAAAAATCCACAATAGGAAAAACAGTATGGTTTGGACTTTTTAATACCTTGGAGCTGAGTACCCAGGAGGATCTCCAACCCAAACTTTTTATGAGTTTGGGTTATGTTTTGGGCTTTTGTGTCAGATGGTGTAGATGAAGGAGATGAAAAAGAGTGAGAGAAGAGAAGAACAACACTGAGAAAATAAATCCTACAAGCCAGTTCTCCATTCTAAGGCCTGAACAATTCACTTCTGCTCCAGCTCAAGAAGAAACTTCAGAAGAAAAAAAGATTTTTCCAACTCCTCCATCATCAGCAGCACAAACCTATAAGACTATAAGATTGTACTTCTTACTAAAGGATGCCTTCTTTAGTAAGAAGTACAATGATTTAAAAAGATGATTTAAAAAGATCTGCTGATAGATGATCAGCTTAGAACTCAATACATGGGCTTGCTGCTTTCTTGTTTTGCAGATTTTTTTTTCCTGGCAAAGAAGATGTGTGAATTAACTCAAATTCTCTGTTCACTCTTTGTGTGCTTGAATATGCTTAGAGGAAAAGGAATTTGATTCACCAATTAAAGATTCAAAAACTTTCAAATCTCACAGGTTTGGCTGAAAAATGTGATCTTCATTTGTTCTGTCCTATTCCTCCCTTTCTCCATTTTTCACACTTTTCTGGTGTGGAGGTGCACAAAATAAAAGAAAGGCCCATTTTTTCTGAGATGCAGGAGATGTCAATTAACCTTGGTCATGAGGAACTACTCAAAACAAGACTGATGTCTAAAGAAACTCAGTAGCAACAGCTGTTCTGCAAGATTTCAGTGAACCTGTATTTATCATATGGTTTACATCAAAGATATGATATACCACAGCAGGAAGTCCAAAGCTCAATCCCTGCCTCCCTATAGAAGAAAGCAAAATCCAGTACTTCAGTCTTAATTCCCAAATCTCTCAATACATACAGCAATAAAACTAAATCTGATTAAGGATATGGAAGATGCTCAAGACCCTTGAAGAACTTCAATTATTTTGGATACTTGTATAAAATTCTACACCTCAGATCTTTGCAACAATTTTACTGTTACTGCAGTATGGACTCATGGTCATGGGGCATACATAGTATGTTAACTTCTAAATATCTGGTCACTGTCAGTACAGTAACAGATAATGGTGAGAAGATGAATAGCAGGAAAAGATGAGGAAATTAATCTGAAGGAAAAAAAATCAAAAAGTAAGCAAAGTTTAACTAGGAAAGCCTCTGCTGAAAGCAAGGAAAATACTCCAGCACACAATATGCTTATGTTGTTTCTTTTCTTTCCCTGTTAGAAACAAAACATTGGGCATATTAGACATGAAGTCCATCTAGCCCATTTTTTATGTAATTTTGTCTTTTTTTATTTTTTCGCCTCTGAGAGGCCCTAACATTAGAGCTGCATGAACACAATTTTTAATTTTCAGGATTTAAAGGACTCTGCATTTTGCCTGGGAGTAAGAGGGAAGAAAGATGGTTAGGTAAGGAAAAGAAACACCACTGACATTCATTTCAATGTTACTCAAACTTTCACTGACAAACCTAACTTTCACTGACAGTCTAAAGCATGACAGTCCCAAAAGTTTAAGAGGATGCATGAACTTTTGTGGAAGTGGCTGAGGAGGAGCTCTCTGGTGGTGATGGAAAGCCCTTCCAACCAGACACCCGGGTTTAGCTCCCTCATCAAACACACTGGAGACTACTGCTAGCACTTCTACCTTTGACTGCCAAAAAAGGGCTCCCAAAAGCTGAAGCACTTTTTGGTCTCCTACTTGCTTCCTTTCAGCAAAGGACACTATATGAACAAATAAAAATAAATAAAACACATAATAAAACACATGGACAATCTCCATCCTAGAATGAAAGCTGATGATCCTGGCTCTTGAAAGAAAGAGAAGCTATTTACCATCTGCTGACCCAAAAGAAGTCATAAGAGTGAGATAGTAACAGGTACTGGAGGAATACTGAATGACTCTTCTGTTGCCTTGCTTTTGACAGAGTATCTGCAGGTGAGGACAGAAAGAGACAGCTAAAACCTGAAATACCTGTAAATAATTGTGAAAGATGCAATGAAAGCATTTCAACTCTGGGAGTTGTGGAAATGCATCTTATATAATGGCATCTTCTGAATCCTGGCATTGTAAGAACCAGCCCACTTCCTATGCATTTTCTATTGCAGAAATCACCTGTCTATTTACACATCAAGAAATAAATCCAAACCCATTCCATCTAATAAACACCCTGAGATTCTTCTCTGAATTCTGTGCAGCATATCTATCTTTGTGAAGCTGGATTCATGGTATTTGGCATGTTACCATCAAAGCAAAGGGATAGCATTTTGATGGCACATTTTGCACAGTTCAAAGCTATACTGGTCATCTTACTACAATAAGACATTACACATTTTACACCAGAGGATAAGCTAATATACTAAACACACTGTTAACACTCCCCAGCTTACCATGTTGCAGTGACAGCAACAGAGAGCAAGCCTTTGAAGAAAGACTAAAGTAAAATCTAAGCAGAACCTGTGTCTTTCCAGAGAAGAATGAAGCCAAAACACTGAAAATCTACTCACTCCTTCTGTTCACTGAATACAAACCAAACGGAGGGCAGGGGGGATCCTTTGAATCACATTATTACCAAGTCATAAGGAGCACGCATGGGGAGAACTGCGTGACAGCTAAGCACTGATGCCTGATTTTACAACATTAACGAACTTTCATTACCATGACTGGCATCACTTATCACTCTTCTAGTGTATTCCCATTCTAGGTTTCTCTTCATCGCTAGGAGTGGGAGACATTTATATCCTGCATTTTATCAAATCGAATCTTGTGTTGCTCTTCTCTGCATATTCCATTAATTTTTTCTCAATTTGCCATCACTTCACATCTTATGTCTGAAAATCTAATTAAAGGGTTTTTTAACAACATTAATGATCTGTAACAAGGAAGTAAGCAAATCCAGAGCCAACACTGATCTCGGAATACCAATTTAGATATGCCTTCTACTCTGTATGCTGTCAATTTTAGTCTGTCATTTGCAGTCCAGGCTCCTCATAACATTGCTCATACCAATTAATAACATGTAATGCTTGAGCAACTCAAAAAGGAAAAAAAATTACTTATGCCTTTTTCCTTTACTGTTTCTCCTAATCTACCTATATACTCTCAACCCCCACACATGTATTGGTAGGGCTTTTAAAAATATTTTTTAAAGAACTGATAAACAAAATTTATTACTGAAAAATAGCATTTGTCCATTCTCCTTCCAACTCCTCCACACCTCTCCTTCATCCCATATGTCCTATTTGCTATTTATAAAAAAAAAAAAAGAAAAGAAAAAAAAAAAGAAAAGAAAAAAAAGACTGTATTTGGTCTGTCATGGGATGTACAATTAATTTTGAGGCAGACTGATAGAATGAAACATACCAGCATCTCCTATCTTAAAATATAACCCTCTTACCATGAATAATTATCTTGAATTACAGGATTTTATACATTTATTCTATACATTTGTAAATTCTATAAATGCAACTTATGTTCTAATAAGTCTTTGAAATTCCATTTGCCTGTCAGCAAAATGCTTTTCTCTCTAACACATTATAAACCTGAGAGACTAAGCAGTAGTCCAGTGTTCACCTTCTTTTGAAACTTCTTTCCAAGACAGTACAGGTTAGAGACACGTCAAAAGGAAATCTTTACAATAAAGAACCTCAATTTATTTCATAATCACTGCTCTTTTTAGTGTTATCATTCCCTGTCTAATAACCAAGAATAAACTGAAGCATGGATAGGCAGTAACTGGCTCAAAATACAAACATATCTATCTCCAAGAAGAGAGGTGAACCTGCTTAACCCATGTTCAGACCAGTGTGTTACGGTGTGTTTTCTCTTTATTAAAAAAAACACCAACCAACCAAACAAACAAAAAAACTCACCCAAACAAAGCTTCTGAAAGTAATTTTGTAATTATTATTTAAATGTGAAGAAAAATCAGGTATATTCTTCAGTAGCTGTTCCTATATACTTGAAGTCTCATTTTTCTGAAGTGGTTTATTTCCATACAGTCTTATCAACAGGAAGTTGAAAATAGTATTGGTTCCAAGGGTGTCCACATAAAACCGAAGTGCAACAAAAGTATTCCAACGGGATCAGGACAGGCCATGCCCAGGCACTGTCTTTGGACCTGGGCTTGTTTTGGGGGATTCCACCAGCTCCAGGTTCTCAAGGCAAGATGTATTCTATTACCATCTGTATGGCAGTTGTCTGGTGTCAAGTGGGCAATTCCCCTTATCTCTCTCCCTGAGTGATCATAATCACTCCTCGCTTGGCAGGGGACACCTGCTGATAACAGGCCATTGAATGTCACTGCATGGCTGATAAGAACTATAACATCCCATTGTGAGATGCTTGGCCCAGAGGGAGGAGCCAATCATTGCTACCCAGATATAATCTGGAGGTTCTGACACACCAGCACAGCTTCCCACTGGATTCCCCAGAGGAACAGCAGCTGCTTCTACTTCCATGGATCTGCAGAGGAAGAATACACCTTTTTCTACAGGACCCCCCTGCTCCAACAGAACCACACCTGACACCTCAGGAGGACTGCAACCACTTTTCAAACTGGACTGCTACCAACACCCTGACCAACAGGGTGTCAGGCTGAGTTCTGACTCTGTCAGTGTTGTTCTGGTGTATTGCATTGTTTTATTTTATTCTTTTATGGTTTTTCCTTCCCTATTAAAGAAGTGTTATTTCCTGCTCCCATATTTTCTTGCCTGAGAGCCCCTTAATTTAAAATTCATAGCAATTCGGAGGGGTGGGGAGGGTTTGCAGTCTCCATTTCAGGGGAGGCTCCTGCCTTCTTTAGCAGGCACCTGTCTTTCCAAACCAAGACACACCAGCTTCACATTTTAAGAATATAGGCAAATTTCTAACCGGGGTAGGCTAAAAGGTCTTCTGTCCCTCATGATTGAAACAAGATGGACAGTTATGGTGTCAACAGTACTTTGTCATTTTTGAGGAAAAAAAAAGGGTTTGTACTCATTATTGATACTCTAAGGGACCGAAAACAGTGACTTCATGCATACAGACCTATTTCATGATAGAAATGAACCATCAAGATTATACAGCAAAACGAAAAAAAATTAAAATCAAACCAATACTAACAATGTATTGCTTTTTATTTTGGCATTTGATTACTCTCTGTTTTAAGTGAACAAATAATTTTCTAGGTGGCTAAAAAATTGCCCCTACTATAATATGTACTAAGGCAAGGTAGGTTTTATAGAAAGGAGTCAAATTAATTTGCTGGTCCATTCCTTTCCTTGCCAGACACAGACACAGAGAGTGTTACAAGACTTGATCTTAATGAGTGTCATCGAGAAGTTGACACTCATAGCAACCTCCCCAGCTCTGACATATAATACCTTTCTTTGTAAGCAATGCCTGTCAACCCTGAATAATTTCAGTTCCTCTTTATTATTACTCCTTTTCTCCTTTGTTGTGTTCAAAATACACTCAGCAGCATCATGTCTGTTGATCTGGCATCAAGAGATCCTACCCTTCACAACAAAAGGGTGAGGAAGAAGCAGTATGGTGACAGAGGTCACAAAAACAGATTATAAGACTTCAGCATTATATAAAATAAGAGCTTAGCAGAAGAGTTAGTTACTAACTGAAAGCTTTGCTGAGTTATATCCTCAGCTGGGGCAATTTCAGCTGTTCAGTACATACAAGTCCAAACTGTGTCCCTCCCCATTTACTTACACAGATCCATAATGTGGTTTCTGCAAATGGCACAGTTATCAACCACGATGTCCCATGCCCACAGAGCGACGGCGTTCCACTGGAGAGAGGGGGAGAAAAGAAAAACAGCTGTGAGTCCGTTTACACGGGACAGAAATCCTCGCTCTTCTTCAAGATGCCACGTACTTTTTGAAATAGAAAAGCTGAGATATTTAGGAAAAAACTAAACTTAGAAGTCCAGAGTAATTCCTCATCATGAGTTCAGGTTACTAGGAAGCACTGGTACATTCCTCTCACATCCTCCCAGACACAATGTCTCCTTCTCACTTCAAAAAGCAGGTAACTCCCACAGTCCCCCACCCCCGCCTTTTTTTTTGGTTTTTTTTTTTTTGGGTTTTTTTTTTTTTTTTTTTGAAACAAATGCAAACATCTGGATTTCTATTCAAGATCCACTGGAATCCAATGATGCAACAATGCATCATGCCAAATCCTAGAAGGAAATGACAGCCCCTTGGAGAAAGACCAATTCAGATGCCATTTTTGTTAAGAGGAATTCCCATTATTTGTGGCAGTTGTAGTAATCACCCTTCAGAGCAATTGGGGTCAAGAACTAAATCTATAATGCTACTCTCCATTGACTCCTGCATAATCTTCCCTACAAAAGGTTAATAAGCAACAACCTATCAGCAAGGTTGGATAGAAAAATTTCAAAGTGTTACCAAATCAACCTTTCAAAAACTTACTTTATGCATATAAAAAAGTAATAGGACTGTCCCATGCTACTTCAGGGGAAGGGTTTGAGGATTTTAGGGCAAACTATGCAGAAAAATATAGTACCTTTTTATTCTTCCAGACAAAACCTATAATCAGGTGTTCTGTAAACTCATTAAATAAATGGACCTGCCTTCAACATCCAAAGCAATCCACTGGTAATCAGGATAATCTTCATTTACTACTTAAGTAGTATAGATTTTTTTCCCCCTTACATTTTCTCAGTATATATTTGCACTGACTGTACTATAGTAAATCTTCTCTACTGTGCTCCATTTCCATTTCAATGTTTTCATTGCTTTCCCTCAGTTTGGGACACTAAAGAAGGAACACTGAGTTCCAAGTATTGATATAAAAAGTAGTCACAATATTACTAGATCTTTTAGGACATGCACCAGTAGTGATCTCATTTTTCTTCACAGTCTTCTAAATTCAAGTCTAGCTGGCCTTCTATTCATCTCTCATGGACTTCATCCATACTTCAAGGCAGCTGAGATAAAAGTTCTCAGCACCCTTATCTCTTCCATACTCTCCAGTACTTAATCTCTTGTCCCATTATGGTCTACTCTGATGGCCCACTCACCTGTGCTGAGCAACATGCAACAAATGTCTTGGTACCTTGCCAGGGAGGAGGAATGTCACTGACACATAAATGGCGCCACTTCCTACCACTCTCATTATTTTTGTCCCTGTTTTCAAAGGACAAACAATTATGTCTCCTAATACTTCCTTCTGCACAGATCCAGCGGTTTCCATCATCACTGATGGCAACTGCACTTAAAACTCATCTACAAGCAGGAATCACTGGAAATGTTTACTGATATTCAGTCTAGGGGTCACTTTTCCTCAAATTATACATTAGTACAAACCCACACACCCTAACCCTGCTTCTCTACACCCTCGCGAAGTGCCTCGGACCATCACCATGACCCAGCTGACAAACTGGTGGAACTGGACAGGAGAGCGATATTATGGCTGCTCTGAGCGAGGAGGCAAAGCCAGGGTAGCATGAGGACGTTTGCACATTAACACGTTGCTATGGCTCGACTTAAATAAGAAGGAGAAAAAAAGTCAGCCACAGTCATTTGCAGAAAATATTTTACGCAGCACAAGAGGCAGCCCGGGCGGCCGGGCCGCAGCGGCCGGGGGTGATGGGGAGGCGGAAGCACTCCAGGGCTGCTCGCCGGCCCGAGCTCCCCAGAGGCTCTGGGTGCGCAGTAGCCGAGGCCCGCCGGGGCGGCAGCGTCAGAGGGGAGCGAGCGGCGGAGCCCCGACCAGGGCATTCCCCGGCCGGCACGGCCCCGTCGGCGCCCCTGCTCCCGCCCCCGCCAGCCGCGCCCGCTGATTGGCCAGTTCGCGCAGCACGTGCGGCGCACGCCTCAGCCATTGGCTAGGACGCACGCCAGGACTCCCCACAGGCCTCGCGCCACTCCTCCCACCGCTCCGGTGCGGAACCGGACGCCCGGCTCCGTAAAGGGAGCGGGAAGTCGCCCCCTTTTCCGTCCCGCTCGCTGGCACCAGGCCGGCTCCAGCCCTCCCCCGTTCCTCCGGGAGCTGCCGGAGGAGCGCGCCCGCGGGGCCTCACTTTCTTCACTTCGAAGCGCTTCTTGCCGGCGCCGCTGTTGGTTCCGCTGGGGGTGTCCACATCCATTGCGGCCGCCATTTTAGGTGCGTGAATCGGCCCGTCCTGCTCCGCGCGCGTGCGCGGCAGGGGAGGGCCAGAGGGGCGGGGGCGCTGGGAGGGGTCATCATATGGCCACGCCCCTCTCGCACCGCCCTCCCCCAGCGCGCCGGCAGGTGGGGGGGAAAGGAAAGGGGGGGGGGGCGCTAAGGGAGCGGTCACGTGGGTGAGGTCACGTGAGCGCGCTCCTGAGGGCGGCAGCAGGGGCGGGGCCGCGCCGAAGTTACCTCATCACTCTCGGCCCCGCTCCTCGCTGCAATTCCGTGAGGTTTGCCTCCCCGCCCTCTTCGCGTGAGGGGCTTCAGCCCTCAATAAACTTGTTACTTGTTTTCGCCCATCGTAATCGAGGCAGGACGAGGTGGGCCCGGCGGTGTTGCCGCTGTAGCCCTTTGTTCTCCCGCAGTCTAGGTGTTTTTCTAAAAAGGAACACGGAATTGCTGGAGACAGGACGCGCACCTCACGGCGTGCGATTTGAGCTTAAAATAGTTACAATCAACATGGATTTAAAGGTGCTGCCAGAGGTGCCCAAGCCTTGCTCGTTCTGTTGCAAGGATGGAGACGACAGGCACGGGAGCTGTTTCTGGGAGCTTCCTCTGTCTGTACCTTCCCGACAAGGTCAGTGGTAGTGTTCTCCATGATATGGAAACTGAGGGCAATGCACTCGCCAGCAGCACAACTGCAGGTCTTGAAATTTCACCCAGCTTTGCAGGTCCCTGGAGATGCGACCCCTCTGCAGAGCCACCCCTTCTAAATCCATTTGTACACTGTGCTGCTCCTTGGATGCGGGAAAGAGGAGTTTGTAGAAGCACTAAAAGGCCATTCTTTTGCATAGATACAGGCGAGCAATATCTGTACTCCCTCTCATAAGTACTTGGGCCCAAGAGCACCGTTCTGGTCTGGCTCCATTGTACCCATCTTGCTGTGTGCATACATCTTTTTCCTGAGACCCAGTGCTTGCTGGGCTGGGCTGTGGTGTCGGGCATTCTCCAAATAGACTTAAACATAAAGTAGGGACCTGCAGTAAGAACAAGATGAGGCTGTCATTGGATGTGTTGGAATAATTTTAATGTTTGGATTGGGATTAATATTTGAAAGACATGTACCACTTGTGCCCTGATTTATGGACATGCCTAAATATTTGCAGCGTCAGGCTGAGCCTGAAAGTTGCACAGACAATAAAGGCAAGTTTGAAGAACAAGAGTGCCCTCCCTCACGTAAACACCCTTTAACACCTCTCATTACCTACATGGAAAGATTCCATTTCACTGAAGTGCCCCTTTCTCCAGATGCTGCTTGGTTATGGGGCATCTCTATTGCTATAAATTGCAGCTGCACAAATTCAGGTTTCTGTCCTGTTGCTCCATATTCAGGACTATTGCAAGGGACTATTTTGAAAATGGGAGTTGGGTTCTTGAAGAAAAGAGTTGGGTTCTTTGAAAAGAGCTATTTTCTTGAAGGTGAAAAAGTACTTTTCACCTTCAAGAAAATAGCTCTTTTCAAAGCAGAATTTGCAAGATTTCTTATTAATAGAAGCATCCATTCTAACCCTAATTCCTAAATGTGTATGGCAACATCTCCAATAGGACATTTCTCAGTAAGAAACCAGGATATTGATCAAATATGTAGACTAGGGCATATGCATACCAGAGAGATGTTAACATTCATTTTCACTTTAAGTGACTGCTGTGGTTTAAATTGTAGTCTCTCCACCTCAGCTGATGTCACCAGGGGGAGGTGGTTGCCAATGGGGTAAAGCCATACAGCCAGCAATCATGTGGTCTGGATTTATCTTTCCTTATCTGGCAGCAAAAACAATGTAACAGCGCAGATCTCGAGTTAAGTCTTGCTAAAAAGGTGGGAGTGTTCTTAGGAAAACAAAAAAAGACAGCAAAGATGGTACAGGACAGAACACATATTGCATCTCCATGTTTAATTAATTCATATTTACTGATCTGTGTATGCAGATACATTTTACCTACAAGTGTATTAAGAGATCTCCAGGTCACTTTTCAAAGTGAATTTAGTGACAGTATAGTCCTGCACTTCATAAAAAGGCCTAAGCTACCTTCTTTGCTTGAAATAATCTGTTTTCTTTTGATTTTAGTGGCATCTCTAATGTCTTTCCTCCTAGTAAAAGTGTATCTCCTCAGACCTGTTTTCCCTTCTTAAGGCTATATGTTATAGAGGGTTGTCAGGAGCTGCTGCAGAAAGAAAAGCTGCAGCTTTGAAAGGCATCAGTCTCAAAAGAAGCATAGCACTGTGGTCCAAATTACCAGGCATGCTCTGAAGAATGGATCATTTTTCAAATTTCTGGGACATGCAGGGGAAAAGAGAAGGCTGCCAAATTGAAAAGGCAGGGAGGCAGACTAGGTGATATGTGACAACTGCTGTGAATATGGTTAGTCCCAATTAAAACGAGACAAACTCTCTCCCAATTGTCAAAGACTGTTCCTAAAGGCAATGTGCTACCATCCTCTTAAAAGCAATGTCTTGTGTTTTGGTCACTGTCCTTCTCCTTTATATTCTTGGTGGTTTGTTGTCTATTTTTCTGCAGTCACCAACACTGTCCTATGTGGAATTTATCCCTCAAATGCTTCCCTCTTCTATACATGCACTCTCTGGATGTATGTTCCTGGCCGGTCTGCTGTGGGACTGCTCCTGGAGGGGTGGCTGCCTGCAGCCCTGGCTCTGCACCTGCACAGGGACCAGGCAGAAGGCCTGGTGGTGGCCATACTGACACAACTTGTCCCTCCAGGGCAGAGGGATCCACATGGCAGTGGGAGAATTCTGCAAAATTGAGTTAGAAGGAAAATGCAGACAGGAAATGTGGATTTGCTTAGTCCTCACTGCTTGAGCTGTTTGCATTCTGTTTCCCAGCCCCAGAGAAGATGAGCAGTTATCATGACTAGTCCTCCAGTGTGACAGAATCTTTCTGGGACACTTGGGTCCCTTAGGAAAAGAGCTGGCCTGAAAGAGAATTGAAGCACTTTCAAACATTCTTCAGAGTGAGAGTGTCATGAGAGTAAGAATGGGCCTTCCAACACTGCCAGGAGCAAAGAGGGGGAAGAAAAGGGAGGTGGCCCTTTTCTAAGTGCTTACAAACCTCAAGTTTTCTCTTGCTTTTCTCGGCTTCACCCTCTCAGTGCTGCCTGCTTAAGGTATAGTTTCAATGGTGCCCTAAGCAGCATCAAGCAGGAATTATCTGGTGTGTGGAACCAGTTGCCGGTCAGTGGTTGCCATCCAAGGAGCAAAAATCAGGTGCACTTTATTACTTTTTAAAGTGCTGTAGGGCTGACTGGCTGGCTGCTCTCCAGTTGCTGATGCTAGTAAAATTATTTGAGTTGCCTAAGCTGGGATTTCTAGCACCCTTTGCTTTTGGATGCACAAGCCCACAGACAGCATTCACAAATTACTGTTGGGGCAATACTGAATCTATGATTATTCCATGTTGCCACAAAACTTTCTCAAAGTTCAAGAAGCAGGCAAACAGCCTCCCAACAAAGCTCTGTAGAAGGCTCTATAGCATCTCCCGTTGATTCAGTGTGCTTGGCATAGGGAAATTGAATTCAGAGAACAGAGCCAGAGCGGTACGTTAAGCAATATATCCCATAGATTTTTGGACCAGACTTTGCTTCCTTTCTGTGGAAACCCAAACACCTCACCTCTGCGTATGTTTTCCAGATGATGGTCACATTAAACCCCATATAGTACCTCTGTCTATAATCCATTATTAAAACCTCATGAGAGAATGGGAGCCTCCAAACTGGCTAAAAAGAACAGTTGAGGTTCTGAGAGAGGAGCAGGTTGTAGCATTTAATGGGGTGGTGACTGATTGTTCTTCTTCCTTTCTCTTGGCATTTTACCTTAAACTGCTTGATAGCTAAAGTAACATTGTGGCAGCCTGCTGGAACGTGGGTGATTGCAAAACCCACGATACCTACTGAGTCTGCCCAAACTCCTGCAGAGCCTTTCTCCACATATGGATAAACAAGCAATTGGGGCTGTGCCTGCAAATGCCACTGTCCCCACAGTGGGCATCTCGGGCTCCCCACCACACCTAAAAATCAGCTGCAGCTGATACAGTGGAGCACGGTCAGGGCAGAGGGATCCCAATATATTATCGTGAGGATGCTGGACTGATTGCATTCCATTTCAAGAAAGGGCTTGAAGCTATGCATCAGCACCCCTGTGCTCCCCATCTTAATCCTTGCTCGCAGCTAAGGAGCTCTATCTCGGAAGGAATCCAACACCAACCCCACCTCCCTGCCGCCTCTTTGCAGTTCTGGGAGTCAAAGTGCATACGCTGATCGCTGATCGCATCTGGCTGTGCTGCCACCTCCCGAGAGAAATTAGCATCCCGGCTTCTGCTCAGAGGAAGGGAAACGTTTCCAGCCTGCACAGAGGGCCCCGGGGAAGCCAGGACTCTCCACACCGCCTGCAGCCTGGGGAGGCAACGCGTGGGCCCAAGGTCAGCTGGAGCCTGGGCACCTCTGTTGCTCACAAGGCTGAAGAAGCAGGAGGGTGAGACTGCCTACAGCAACTGAGAAAAGAACCAACCCCATCTGTATACACAGGGAAGAGTGAGAGCTTGGAAGAGAGAAAGCCCTTAACCTGAGCTGGCATCCCAATGAGATGTCAGAGACACAGTAGGACTGTAATTGAGAGAGAGGACAAGCCTTTCAGAGGGTAACTAACAGGAAAGCTGTAGCAAGGGAGTGACCTGAATATCCCAAAAGAACTGCATGAGATGACAGGAGGCTATGGGATAGTCCAAGTGCAGGAGGCTGCACTAACTGAGTATCAGGTCACAATCTGGATCTCTTTCATTTCTCAGATGAGAGTTTTCAAAGTGGCTTTTATCATTTTAAGAAACATACACAAAAAAAAAAAAAAAAAAGGAGGAGGTTATGATAACTCAATACAAGTTATATTCATTTACTACTGCATGTAAGCAACACTGGAAGATCTGCCTGGCTAATTAGCAGTAGCCAGGAAAAAGCACAAGAGTAACCAAAGTAGTAACACAAGCTTGCCTGCATATAAATCAATAAACTCCTACTGATTTGGGAAATCCATGAACCTTCAGAAACACGAGGGGAGGCAGTTCCAGACTGCTGTGTGGGAGACACTAAAGCACTGTTTACAGATATTCTTATCTGCAGCTTTTCCCTGACAGTCTTGAACGTGGGGAGAGAGTCATACAGAGGGAACAAGCACTAAAATCAGACCAAAAAAAAAAAGTTAAAGAGAGAGGTCTGGAAGCTACCTCCACTGAATCAAAGATTTTGATGATTTTTGAAAAGAAGTTGACAACCATTGAGCTGTAGCTTTGCATTTGTCTTCCTGTATTAATTCTTTGTTCTTTTCCCAAGAAATATAGCATCCCAAAATTCCTCCAAAGATCTCTTAATGGAATCAACTTTCTAACTGCAGGCCCTGCTCAGTAAGACACAATTCATTAGCCTTTGCCATCCTTCTTTGTCACGATAGGAAAGATGCTTCTGTCAGTAAAAGCAGCATCCCTGGTTGAAGTCCCTGGTAGTTGTAGCAAAGGCACCATTTGACAATTGAAAACTGTGAAGATCCAAGTTTTTCTGTCACTTTTTTAGTGGGTTTTGTTGTTACTGTTGGTTTTGTTTGGTTTTAGGCAGGGGAGATGTTGAAGTGAGTTCAGATGTGATTTCAGGGCAAAAAAAAAGGACTAATTTTATATAATTTCTTCTTAAAAAGACGCAAAGGAATGGGGAAAAAAATAGGTAGCCCACAGACAAGGCAATTTCTAGTACAAAAACTACATGGATATTACAGAAGAAGCCAAGAGTGAGGGAGCCATCAATCCTCTGCCTCCCATACCAGAAGAAACAAAAAGTTGTGGTACCTAACTCAGATAGTCCTCAGAAGGCAGGCTTGAAAATGTCTCTGGCATTTAATCACTTTCTGTTATGAATGCCTAGATAAAGACAATATACTGATGTTAGCCTTGCTCTGGACTTCACTGGAAAGTTCATTACAGCATCTAGGTCAGCAAATCCCACAAGAGATGGTGTCTCTGCAAGTTCTATACTGAACATACCTTGAATGTATCTTGCTGTGTTAAACACTCTTTCCTTTAATTTCCAAACTCAGCACAACTGGATCTCCAGAACATCAGTTGAGAGAAGGGCCGTGTGAGGCAGCAGGCTTTCTCTGATCACAACACAGGAGCTCCCAGTTCTAACAGGCACAGGAAATGCAGAAAATAGGAGCAAGCAGAGAAGCAAGTGTATGTGCAGAGCCTACTGCTTTGGTAATTTTTACTTTTGGTAGTTTTTGCTTTTGGTAATTTACCACTGCAAAGTGACATAGTCCCTTCTTCTCTTCCCTCCAGTCATGGTGGGAGTTTTGTGGTTTTTTCTTTCCTCTTCCACTCACCACATTCATAAATTTTATTTCTCAACCCAGTTTAAGGATTCACTGACCTGTGCTAAGGAGAAAGAGGTAAGAGCCACATCCAGCACTAGGAACACAATCCCACTCACCTGCAGTCCACAAGACTTTAAAAAATAAAAGAATAGAACAAGATGCAACAGCTTTGGGGAGGTTTCAGCAAGATACCTAGAAAGTTCTGAGTTTACTCCACTTCGTACCATGGAGTTAATTCCTTTACCTGAATGTGTAGAAATACTCATGAGTTTATCATGGAAGATCCTTATGTTCAAGTTCACTCACATCCTGTAACCTTTTGCCAGTCTGCAGCCATTCAAGATAATCAATTGCACAAGTTTCAATGGGAATATTGTAAGTAATTTTGAGGAACCAGGAAAGCTGGAAAGAGGCCGGAAGTTTAACCCAAACCATTAGCAGTCACCACCAGATCCTTTTGAATCCACGGAGGAGTCAAAACAAAGGTGCATTCTCTTACCTCCCTTTGTTCATACAAGAACTTACCTTTGCATTTACTTCTCTCCTGCTGGGGTTTGGGCTGACAAAGAGAGCTCCAAAATGCCTATCAAACAGCCACCTTCTCTTAGAACGGGGTGTGAAACCGAGGGAGAGCCTTTAAAACTCTTCTTTCAAACAGCAAAACTGTCAAATAATTAAAACATTTTGGAGAATATAAGGAAAACTGTTCACTTACTTTCCTCAGTTCTAGGACGGGGGCAAATGGAATAGATGATAATTTATCTGGATAAGAGCGGGTGGGAGCAGATGATAATTTATCTGGATAGGAGTGGGTGGGAGAGATTGAGGAACCAATAGGTGCTAGAAGTTCAGGAGCGCAGCTTGCATTCCCATGTTATTGTATTAATACTGTTGCTTATAGTAAACCAGTTTTCCCTCAATTTACTGTGGTGCTTCCTCCTATTTACTGCTTTCACCCCTGCTTTCTCTCACAGCCCAATTTATTGTATGATTCTATGATGGTTGGTGTTTTTAAACTCAGTCATTAAAACCCAGGTTACAGGTTTGTTGAAAGGTAGAGATTATCAGGTAATCTTTCCCTACTACAAATACCCATTTTATTCCATCTGATTTGCATTACCAATCAATATGGAGCGAAGTTCATTTTGCAGTTCCCATTTCTTTGCTCTTAGATAAAAATCTTTGAAATCCCCCTGTAGACTTAAGGGCTGTGAAGATCAAGGGGCTTCTCTGCAGTTCTGCAAAGATTTTCAGTGATGTTTTAGGAGAGTAGAATAATCTACACTAAGAAAACACCAAAGGCAAACTGAAGGCTGAAAACCTTGGGCATCCCAATCCCTAGCAAACATGAACCAGAGAGGATTTCCTTTAAACTCACTGTGGATCTTTTAAACCTGTGAGATTTGGAGGAGGCTTCCTCCTGCCAGAATCTGTGAGTGGTGGCATTTCTGCCTTGTTCACTACAGTTACAGCTGCCAAGAGAAAAGAGTAAAAAACAATAGGGAACAGGTTTACAAACACAGCTTTTGGCTGAACCCTGGATGTTTGTTTGGAAGCTTTTTACAGCTTTTCTGACAGGGATGATCAGCTTTCACTGCATTAACTGTATCTCCCTTGGGTTCTCTGTTCAAGTTAGAAAGAAAGTTCTTGAAGAACTTGGGCACATTTGGGACTCACCTACAACACAACAATGGTTTGTTTGCAGTGGCTTAATTTAAATTGGATTTCACATCAATTTGTTGAACAGCTGAGGAACTCCATGTGGACACACTTATTTGCCTTAAGAGTTGTATAAAATCAGTTCCCAATCGACTTAAACTCCACTGATCAGATTTAAATATATACTTAAAAGGTCAACACGACCTTTTGCATTGACTTAATGAAATTATATTGAAAGCAATGCTAGAGTAAACTGGTGCGGCTCTGTGTAAAAGCTGTCTGAATTAGTGTAGTATGGATTGTCAAAAAATGGAGAAACATTTCTCCCCCCTGAAGTTTGCAAATTCAATCTCTTGATTGAATGCTAGCAAGATGGAGGCTAATGGAACTCTCCTCTGACAGAGCCTCATATTGATTTTTTCATTAGATATACAAAACAAGTGCCTAATTCAGTAATAGGCATATGTTATGCCTACCTTTAATGGCTTTGATCTAAATCCTTAATATATACACTTTAGCTCAAAATCACATATATTCCTTCTTCAATATGAAAGTTTAAAATGTGGATATGTTTTTTAAATCATGATCTTTAAAAGTGTCTTGGGGTGAATCTAGGTAGATATGATCCCTTAAAAAATTAGAGAAATAACAGCATGAAAGAATCCCTTATGTCAGGAGCCTATTTCACTGTTTAACAGGTGCAGATATCCATCATAAATTAGGCCTCATTTGTGCTGAGTGGTTGAATTGCTGAGGAATCACTTTATTGGTATGTGAAATATTTACTATGTATAGCTGGATAGATTCCCAGGAATTCTGATGAAACACATTAATGCTCAAGAGAGAACATCCTTTCCTCATAAGACTTGTGAAATCATAAGATTCACTCCCCTCATTATCTTATAAAACTATCTGAATTGTCTATAAAAATGTAACAACAATAACATTAAGAGGTTTTTTTAGATAGAAAATGTTTTCTCTATGTACTCATAGAGAAAACATTTGTTCAGGGGAGCTGCTGCTATAGACATTATTATCCAAAATAAAACACACTGTTATTTAAATTACATTTTTCTTCACCCTATGTAGAAATTGCCTTTTTCTTACAGATAGGTGAGAAACCACATGTTGCTTTAAACAATTTCTGATGGCCAAAAGAGAAGAGTGATACTGGGATCACTTCAAAAAGGACATAAACTTAGAAGTCAATAACTAGCTGGGAATTATTTGCATGTGTTCTTTGAATAAGGAGCACTATTTATAAAAATAATTTATTTAGACAATTCAACTGTGAATGTCTATATCTGTGGAACAACCAAAATCATGGCACAAAGGTAAAACACACTTCCATTTGTCATCTAAAAATTCCATCTGTAATATGTGATCTGGGTTTGCTATCTAGAATAATTGACCTTCATGACAAATACAAGCAACTTAAGTTCTTAGAGTGCTACAAGAGGCAAGGAAAAAAAAGACACCAATAGCAGGTTTACACAGACAAGAAAAGTTTCAAACAAGCGTAGGACACGTTCCTTGCAGCTGAGGACTCACATAAAAAATTCAACCAAAACTGGACAGCAGTAAGAGCCAGTATGAACTGTGCAGTATTAAAACCTAATAATGACAGCCATGAAAGCTCAAGAGTTTACATGGGCAGCCTATAAAATTCTAATGTGACTTAGACCAGGGAACTCTGTAGAAACCATCCCTCTTCAAATTCATAAGTATATGAAAAAATCATCAAATTGTTTCCAGGACAAGAAATAATACATGCATGCAAATTTGCAGAGTTAATTTTTTTCTCTCTTCATGATTCACAGGTATATGCCACCAAGGTATGCATGTAATTTTCAAAGATATGTTTCTCTGAGATGGAAGTGAGTCCTCTGTCCCACCTGGTAAAAACTCCCTCTGAGTTTAAATTGAGGGAACCTGAACATGAGTAGTACAAATGTCATTCCATCCTCTAAACACTGTGGCTATGCAGTGGACTGCTCACACATCTGAAGGATTTCTAGAGAAGGGCTGTGAACAGTATTACTTTTTAATAGATGATTGTGGCAGTATTTTGCATGCGTTGTTCATATTACAGGGAAAAGAGTAGGTGTGCAAGGTAGAGTACATATCTGTGTGCTGGCTTGGAATTTACATTGGGGACATTTCAACTTCTGAATGGTCAGGGAAAGAGTATATAAAAAAGGCAACATTTTTTTAGTATTATTTTTTTATTTGCTATGAGGCACAGAAAACAGATGGAAAGCTGTCAAATCTTTCCTTTTTTCCCAAGAAGATAAAACTGCCCATATAACAAGGGATGAAGGGTTTCTCCATGGCTACTGCATGCTTTAGGCTAAACCCAGTGCACTAGTTTATTTTAACTAAAATTGCAGAATAAATGAAGAAAACATCTTTTTATTGTAACATTGAGCATTTTAACTAGAAAGGGAATTGTGGCTTCTGCCATTAGCAGTAGTACATTCATAGAGAAGTGCAAGAAGGACCTTGCATTCTCACAGAATGGACATTTCCTTCTGCCCCACATGTAAAAGCTCATAGGGAGCCTGTTGTCCATTGCACCCTACCAGCACAGTCACAGCCACCCTCACATGGAGAGTGAACCTTCCAGTGAAGGGGCAGACAGATCAGCTGGGAGAAATTTTTTCCATTATTTGAATGCATCATTAATTCTTAATGTTTCAAATACTCATTGGAGTATGACAGAGAACATCAGTCACTTCCATCAAGACTGGAATTCATGGGAGCAAAAGTCCTTTACTAACAGCTAAAACATTGCTGGGATAACACTGGAAACACTTGTTCCTATTTCCACAGGCTCAGCAATACTTCAGCTGGCCTTTTTATGAAGACCAGCTGAGGGTATGGTACATACTAGCAGCCTGTACAGAAATCACACTTCCACTGAAACATGCCATTTCAAGACTAGTCTAATCTCAGCTCTTTACTTGGGAGATTTTACACCTGGAAGCAATAAAAAGGATGCTTTTAAATTGTTATATATTAAATAGCTACAAAATTACTTGCAAATAATATTGTTAACTTTTGCTAATCAGTTATCTTCTGCCTAAAATGTCACTCTTTTTAAAAATTTGTTTATTGCATAAAAAAAGCAAGAAATAAAGTATTTACTTCCTTGCTCAGATTTTTATCATTAAAAATGTTTTTAATCTTCTGGTTTATGTAACTAATTCAAAGTTGGATATCTGCAACAAGTATAAATTTCAAGAATGCTTCTATTTTGTGGTAAAATAATACTTTATTGAAAAAACAACACACTTAATAAAGGAGCAAAGGGAAATTGTTGTTCCTTGATGCTGATGACCTCTAAAACTTCCTGAAATGGGTTAAATATTATCATCAGTCCAGCCACCTCCAGATAAAATGAAATAATGATTTGTGTGCAAGCAGGTTACAAGAGACTGACAGTAAGAGCCTGAAAAGAGGGTAAGATAATGAGATGACTGGCTTGAGAAGATAGAGAAAATAATGAATTCCAAACAAGCAATAGAAATTATCCATCACTGAGTGCTCAGTTTGCAATTGCTCTGTGCTTTAGGCACTTCTCTTGAATTAATTACTGAAGAAAGGAATGTAAGTGTGTATCTGCTTCCCCCTGTTTGAATTGAAAAGGGAAGTGTGCAGAAAAGCCCATGGTGTGTGTACATAGGCTCACAATCCTTCTCCTTCAGGTGTGGAATAATGTTTCACAGAGACATCCTCCTGGTTAGTGTTTGGGGTTGGGACAAGATACCCACATTAGACCTTCCCCAAAAATTTTTCCAGGGCAAATCCAGGTTATGGGTCCTGTAAAAGGTCATCCCTCCTTTTAACTGCATTCAGTGGCATTCATATCTTGCAGCATACAATCTAGAGCAAGCTTTCCAATGGAAATGTTCTGAAAATACCAGGTGACAGGAAGAAAACATCTCTGCCACATTATATCTCCTATCTGTTCAATCTACTGTTGCCAAATCAATGCAGGTATACCAAGTGGCATGGGGAAAAGTTTGAGGTACACAAAGTTTGTATCCTGCCTGTTAGATTCCAAATGTAAAGCAAGAGCAAACAATGAGGATTTTAAGGAAAAGTCTTTGCCATTGAGGTGTTTAAAGAGATCAAAAGTAACAGGACACATACAAGGATGGGCCTTTCCTGAAACACCAGATCCTGAATACAGAAATGTCACCCAAAAGGCAACATCGATTCACAGGATTACTTGATTCTCTCTTTTCTACTTACTCTTCAGGTTTGGAGTTTTCTTTCACTTTGTGTTGGCATGAGTAGTCTGTGATCAAAACCAGATGATTCAGGGAATAAAGGGAATACTTAGATAATGTCTGGACAATGCTTGTGTCTTGTACAGTTGCTTATTTTAAGGGAACAAACATGATGGCAAAAAGAGGGGCAGGCAGGGCAGGTCCCAGTGTAGTATGGATGCAGGTCCAGAGGAGTCACTTTGCAACCCCTTTTGTATCACTACACTTAATTTTTTTAACACACCGAGATTATTTTAAGCACACAAGGGAAAAAAAAATAAAAAGGAGATGGCACTATTTACCACAAGACTTGATTTTCTTTTTGGTGTTTGTACACATCCAAGATCTCTTCTACCAGAGGAGAGAATCATGCAAAACATATGTCTCTTCACTGCTCATTTTCTTTCTTTCCTCTCTGGTTCTTCGTCCTTTTTGCTAAACTGTGAATGGCCCTGTTGTGCAACTCTGTGGACTCAGAAATGCGAATGAGTTTCACAGTTGTAGACATTTTCACAGAAGTACAGTCACAGCTCCACTGTCAAGGCTACACTGAACCCAGAGCAGGTTCATTAAACATATAAAGCTGCTCCTCATCCTCCCTATAATGCCTGTTCAGGCATTATAGGGGGTGGGGGAAAAAAGTACATAAATGTTTGCTGATGGGGTGGTTAACAGCAGGAGCAGATGACTGAAAGAAGCCATTTTCCACCTTCTCCCTCCACAAGCCTTCTGATCAAGGCTTGGTGCCTTACTGAGGGATCTGTTGCTGTCACACACGAACTACCAGGCTCAGCACTAAATTGAGGGGGTAAAATGCAATGGCTGTAATAGAAAGGTGCTCAAAGTACTTGATGAAAGACCCCCCTCCTACTCTTTCATTCAGAATATGAACAGAATATAGGCAATATTGTGGAGGATTTCAACTCAGTCCTCTTATTAGCTTATCAATAATTAAAAAATTGAGTCCTTCAGAAATGTGGCATTTGGTGTCTCAAATGAGCTTAGAGAAACAGTTCATCAGTCTTCTAATTTATTATTAAAGTTTAGTAAAATTTCAAAGAGTTGCACACTAGAAAAAAATAGCTTTTATGTCTAATTGCTGAGAATAATTTACAGGTATCAGTTTATTGGGAATTTAAGTCTGTACTACAATCCTAATTTCCCTTAATTGCTACACTTGTTCAATTTTATATCCCTAAAAACCTAAGTTAGAATGGTGCATTTGGGTTCAAAACTCACACAGTTTACAGTTTTAAGCTGCAAGAGTAATAATCACATCTTTCAGATACCTCATTCTCACAAAGGCACTCCTCAGGTGAGAATCACAGAATTCTGTCTCCCAAAAAAGCCTGATACTGCAGGGAAATTATATTATAAAAGTGAAAAAAAACCTCCTGAAGATGGAAACAAAGGTAAGGCTATACAGCAGTGACTTACAGTAAAATACATTAGAGAGATAATGCATTTATTCAAACCCAGAGAATTATAAACCTTGGAACTCCAAGGGTAAAATTAAATGTAACAAGAAATCCAAACAAAGCGCAAAGAAATGAAGAGTCAAATATCTAAACAATCTTACTTATGGTTTGAGAAAACATTTTTTAAATCTGTAGTTAGAAGTCACAACATTTCTTTGCCTAATATGTGATGTTTGTGTATAGATATGAATACACTTGCTCATTTGAAGATCAATGATACTTCATGGTGTGGAACTGAAATTTCACGAGAAACCTCTCTCTGTTCTGCAGGGAAGACCAAAAAAACACAACGAGCCCTTAAAAATTTCTTAATCATCTCCAAGTCCATAAATGTAGAACTATCTCAGTACAAACTGCATGGTTTTGCTTGGTTACAGTCACCACAGTAACACCCAAGTAGCTGTTAAACAGCTCATCTTCTGGAAAAAAGAAGAGGATAAAGCATAAATTAGAAAGCAATATACATACCAGATACTGCAATGCATCACAGGAGCCTCAGTGGCACTGTATGGAGCCTGACAATTGGTCAGTGCAACAAGCACACCACAGGCTGCAGCTTCTGGCTCCAGACTGGTACCTCTACAAATCCAGAGGGGGAAGAGTTGGAAGGATATTTGGAGGTTAAAGCCTCTGTGACAGGAGCAGGTGCATGGGGATGTGAGGACATTCCGGAGCTGTCAGTAGGGCCATGCCTCTCTGTCCTGCTGAGGACAGGGAGACACGAGCAACTGGGCTGATGGACCAAGGGCACAGCTTGCGAGCAGTCAGCCAGACCCGGCTCCACAGCAGAACTGTGGATGTCCCATCAAACCTCGTCTATCCAAGAAACAATATTAAAATTGTTAAGCAGGTCCTGGTGACATTAGGACAACAGCACAGAAATGCCACCACAAACTTCGCAGAGGCTACCCAATAGAAATGGTTATTCTGCCAAGAGGTGGGAAGGAAGGATGTTCATAGGTAGTACCAGGAACACCAGATTTTGTAGACTGGAACAAGACTTGTAGAGAAAGCTCAAACCCAACCCCCTGCTGTGCCATTAGCAGCTGTGCTTTCTCAGAATGACTCTAATAATTTGCTGGGTGCTCATGGCAGAGATGTAATAATATTAATTACAGAGGGCTTGGTTGTAGCTCCCATAGGCAAAACAGATGTTGTATGTTACACTCTCTGAGCACATTAGACTGAAAGAGCAAAGTATATTATCCCCAAACTTAAAACCACTACCTGAGTAAAATATTCATAGGATAAGAGTTTTCCTGACTTCTGCTAACTATTTCCTGGTACAAGAGTCAGATCATCAGTAATCTGAACTTGGATCAGTGGCCAATCCTATTTTGCATTAATATCCTAAAGGCACACAGAGACAGAAGCCTTGCTCTGCTGGGAATAAAAAGAAGCTGAGCCTCTTTCCCTCTCACAAAATACTGTTCATATTGGCCTAGTTTACTCACAAAAAAAAAGATTGCAGTGAGCTATTTCCCTCGAAAGAACTGCATTTCTAAAAGTTTTCACTGGAATGCCAACAACTCCTAGTTGAACCATAGGCTGGGAGTTCTCAGCCTGCGCTGCCATTCTATTTCTGCCTAAATTTTGAAAAACTAGGATTTCTTTAAAAACCCACTGGCTCTTAATGGTCTTGGGAGGAAAATTCCAATACAGAGCTTTAACCACTGTCAGTTCTGTCCCCCCCCAGCATGTCTGAGACCAGGATCTGCAAAAAGCTCCCCAAGGAAGACTGCACATTTCTCCTGCAGTGCTATCTGTTTCCCCAGCAGCCCTGTGGAAGGAGTATATTGAAGCCTATAGCAGACATTCTCACTTCTGGGTCTAGAACCAGCTTCCTTGTTAACTTTTTCTTTGTTCAAAAGTCTCATTGTGAGGCTTACCCAGACAGGATTTTTTTTTTTCCTTTGCCATTGTTAATGGATAACTCTGTCATGGTTGTTAAAAAGGCATACATGATATGAGTCAGCAAGTGAAGGAGGAGCTGGAAATTCTTCCTTGTTCCTTTCTGGCTGTCTTCTGAAAAGCCTGGTTTTGGTTAGCCAAATATTGGGTGCTGCTTCAGAGAAACAGCCAGGTAGGCTGAGGCATAAGCTGTCCCAGGAAGATAGGGGTTTATTGCTTCATTTGCTGCTAGGAAAGAAGGCTTAGAGCTGCCAAGCAATGCAGGCAGCAAGACAAACTGAGAAAGAGACAGGAGTTGAAATTGAGTGTCATTGAGCCCATGGTGCCTCACTGTCCATTCAATTATAAATACTGTTTAAAATGTAATTTACTGTTATATCTCTTAAATACAGTTAATTTTATAGACCCAGTCCTAGAGCCAGCACTGTGACAGTGTCCAAAGGATGATTTTTAATTAAGTGGAGGCTGTGCACAAATGTAGGGAGAATATTTAACAGATGTGCTGTAATGATGTCAGAATTATAAACTTAAATGCACTTTAGATCTGCATATGAATAAAGAGATACCTTTACAGGCTTCTGGACAACTCAGTTTAAAAGAAATTTAAAACCATCAATTTATGTCAATGCAGAATTTTGCTATCCAATTACATAAATAACACAATTAAAACATTTTTGTCATTTATCTAATACAGATTTTTCTAAGTTTAACTCTAACTCTTTTCACCTTATGGTAAATCTCCTTGGAGTAATTACTCAATTTCCACAGCAATAATTTGGATAGCATAAGAGCATGTAACCTCAGCCTTGCTCCCTCCATCATTATGGAAGATTTTGCCTAAAACATACTTTTTTTCCTTCCCATTATTTGAGATATGACACATAATCAATAACCTGAAACTGCATAAAACTTTCTCATATGATAATTCTATTGATTTTTAAAAGAAATAATTAAACTAACTGTTAAGACCAAGTTCATCAATACAATCTGACTCTTTTGTTCCTCCCTACTGAGTAGGACAAATCAATCAGGGTTATGAAACAGCATAACCAGTTTTCTGGAGCTATTGCAACATTCTGACAACATACTGAATAGCCAGTTTATGCCCCCTTGTTCTCTCCTTGCTCTCCCATCCCCCTGGCACACATCTCTGCAGCTCTAAATCACAACCTTCTCCTGATTCTTCTCTTAACACACTGCACAGTCCCAAAACTCTCCATCTCCATTCTCTTTACTGTGCTACCTCAGTTTGCTACTTCCTCCACCATGTTCCTTCTCAAAATAATGAATGCAATTTTAGGAAAGACATACTGTATTTTTCCACACAGAGGTAGAACGCCAAATTGTGTTAAATGTCAAATTTCTTTCCACTTCAATGACAGAAGCAAATCTGCAAATAGGTGTTTCTGTTCAGACTGTATTTAACAACAGGGCTTTACTAGTTCTCTGCAAGGCAAAGTAGTCCCCTGGTAGAAGGTGAAGTAGGAAAGCCAAAAGCCTCTCAGGGTTCCTCGAGAAGCAAAGCAGTTTCTCCATAGGGATGGCTGGTTCTCGCTTTCTCTCATACTCTGATGTCCTTAAGACCTGTGCCACATGAAATCAAATCTCTCCCCACATGAACTTGTGCATACCTCAATTTCACTTTCACTCCCCGTGATCCCACTAACGCCCTCATCAAGCAGCTGTCGACTTGTGCCACCACTGAGAGCTGCTCCTGCACCCAAGTGGCTGCAGTGAGGAATCTCTTCTGTGGCAGAAGCAGACAGTCCGGCAGGATGGGATCAGCGCCAGGGGAGGAACACCACAGGTATGTGCCGTGCCAGCAGCCAGAGAACCAAGCTCTTTAGAGTTTCTTGATGAAGGCTGTATAAAATGTTCAAGGATTTGGTTGTTTGCAAGGGACACTGCAGCATGTGTAGGTCACAGATTATTCATCTCTGCAACAAGTGAGAAAAAAGCCTTCAAAAATTGAGGTTCATAGGATGCAGATTTAATACCTTCTGTGAAATGCACCCTTTACATGGAACAAGAGATTCAAACCAGCAGCAGTTTATGCTGAAAAAATGGCTGAACACAGTGGAAGAATTACAGAATATGCATGTCCTAAATCAGACACAGTCAGCAGCCATAGCAGATCCATTACTTTCCACTCAGCAGTTGCAAACACTTCTTTACTAACAGAAACATTCATCTGCAGCATTCCTAAGATCTACTGGTGTTTACAGGTTGCAGGATTTTCCTGAGAGAATTAGGAATTAGCACGTGCCTACATTTGACAATGTTATTTCAAGTCCAAGACAAGTCACACCCAATTAATAAATCTCCCTGAAAAATAATGCTGGTTTTGGAGGTGCAGGTATCTATTCAACAGCATGCAACTTGATGGCCTGAGAAATTACTTTCTACATATTGTTTTATTTTAAAAATAATTTGTATATGCATTTTAAAGGTTTATTTACATTAAGTACCATTATTAACTCTGTTAGATGTGTGGGTGGGCGTGCAGATCAGCTCACACATGTATCTCTCAGATTAATGTTATTTTAAACTGCTTACATAGTTCCAAAATCCCCAAGATTTGGCCCAGTTGATTTGGCTCTAACAGGTGTAATTGGAACAAATGTAATAGAGATCAGAACAACGTCAAAAGTACTCATCAGGTCTGTGTTCATACTTAGGAAGCCTCCTTTCTAACATTTTAGGCTGTAGCTATCACTGCAACACAGGAGTATTTTAACAAGCACTGCCATCAGAGATTAGCAGATTCCCTTAAATAGGTGAAACTTGATACACTAAACCCTGCAAAAGCATTTTTTTGGTCATGTTTAGAAAATAAAATTATGGCATGCCTTGGCTGCCTTTCAGGTGCCAAAACTCAAACCCCAGTGCATGCACCCAGCTCACATTGAATGCAATGAGAGATGCAAGACACGGCCCACTTGGCCTTCACTAAGTGAAACAGAAAAAACAAAAAGGGAAGGGGGGGGGCGGTGGAAGGAAAAAAAGTGAAGATTTTGCTAGAGATTACACAGCAACAGAGGGAGGGTCAAACTCCAGAACCCTGACCACCTTCCTTACATGCTTCTGGCTACATTCACTGTGGGGAATTAAGACCAAACTGGGGATGAGGCAGTGACATTGGTAAGAAAGTAGAATGGATTAGGAAGCAGTGACATAGTGGAAATAGACAATCCAGGAAGAGAAGAGAAAGAAAATTTAGAGTAACAGATGAAGAGCACTGAAAGCTACCACAAGAAAGGAAGTAAGGTGATGCAACAGCAAGTGTAAATCACAGGAGACGCTCTGATGAGAAGCATTTTTCACACATGGTAAATAGCTGATTGTCTAAGTATTTTCAGTAAATACACAGATGCTGTGCTTGCCTCTAGTAGGTGTATTTACTGTGGCATACAATGGCCTGGATGGTAGGCTGATGGTCAGGGTAGAAAACTCTTCTCTTTACTCCTCATCCATCCCCAGTAACATGTGCAGCTGCTTCAGAAATATCAGAGCACTTTGGGAAAAACCCAAAAGTCAGCTCTTATCATGCCCTCAGAGTTCAGAAAAGAAGAATTACTTTTAATTCCAATTAATTCCATATAAAAGCCACATAAAGACTTGACACTCGCCATAGGGCAGACTCTTCAAAACCCCACTGCTGAAGTCACTGCACTTACAGCACACAGCAAGCAGAAGCCAGAAAGGTGCTGTGACTGTCCCAGAACTGGACACCTCACATCTGGGTGACAACCAATAACATCTGGGTGACAACCAACAACTCACCAGTGGAGTCCAGCATAATCAACATGGCCCTGCTTCCTAGGGTAGAGAGGGACTTAGAGCAAAAAAAAAAGGAATGGACCTTTGGAACAAAAGGAAGGGAACGTGGAAGGCAGCAAGAATAGGTATGTCTAACCTTCTCAGCCCTATTTGTACTTTTAGAAATTACCAAACACTCCAATAAGCTGAAATACAAGGTGTCTCTCCCTGCTGCAGGTCTATTTTGCATACGCCTGAACAAGGCCTAAACACATCCTTATCTTTAAAATACTAAAAGAATTCTCCACTGGCTTCAGATACAACTACCTCTCCACCAAATCCACCTCCCTGATTACCAGACCCTTTCCTTACATGGTTCTATAAAATTCAAGCTGACACTTTCTCATCCAAAACCAGCATTTATAAAAGCCTCATTTTAAAAATCTGACTGCTGTGAAACTGCTGCTAAGGGGGAAAAAAGGGGGCCTTGGTCTCAGCTGTTGTATCTATGCATCTGGTGGTACTGACAAAATTCAACCCCCCCAAAGGGCCCCAGAACACATGGATCCACACAGCAGAGGGATGAATCCACTTCCACATCATACAACAGTTCCACATCAGCACAAATAAGAAGAAAACTGCACACAGAAAAGGTTACTTTGTTTTCCCATCCCTCAGTACCCAAGCCTTTTGCATTCCACTGCCCAGTCCCAGTCTTGGAAACAGCCATCAACTGTCCATGCCTTCCATCACTTGACAACTACAGCCAGCTAAGGGATCTGCATCCCCGCAGGGCTATGTCTCCCAAGGAGGATGAAAGAGGCAGAGAAGGGGCATCATGAGCTGCGGCCACAGATCTGCTCAATGTGGTAGATGTCCTTGGGACAGTCAGCAGACAGGACAAGAGGGGCATCCTCTGTTATCACCACATCATCCTCAATGCGCACACCAATGCCACGAAAGCTCTCTGGAGCACTCGCATCATCCTCAGGGATATAAATGCCTGAAAGAAGAAAGGGAATTAAAGCACACAACACTCTCCAGAACACCACCTTTCTCTTACTACCAGGAGAGTGGGGTTGGACTTTCAGCAACATAACATGTTTGATCCTGAGAATTTTTAATATGGCAAGTTCCTCTCTTTCCTCTCACTCATGGCTGTTG
The DNA here is from genome assembly GCF_022539315.1 of Serinus canaria. NCBI lineage: Eukaryota > Metazoa > Chordata > Aves > Passeriformes > Fringillidae > Serinus > Serinus canaria. The sequence continues at coordinate 48,281,375 of NC_066314.1, forward strand.
GTGGGCAAAGAAAGGAAAGTGTCCCTCTGTGCCTACAGATAGAAGCACATTAATAGAAACAGCCAGAGCTACACCTGGCCTTTTCACACTTCTTGCTCTCAGTGTTACATTCACAATGATGACTTTAACAATGTTCTGAATAGAGAGAGAGAAGAGACAAGCATTAAATATAAGTTTCCAGCTGACAGCTCCAAATCTAGTGACAAGGAGAAAGAAAGATTCCTCACAGTATGCCTAATTTGCAAAGATAAGTTGTGAATCCCTGTAACTGTAGACTGCAATGCTTGAGACACTACCAGTGACTGGTAGAAGTTCAGTGGCAGGAACACAGAATGCAGCACAAGTGAATCAACCCTGATTTCTGCACTGCAGTTCACCTATGCTGCACAGCCTGAGCTCTACACTACTCTGCTTCCTGAGTTTACTCCCACTACACGTTACTTTGGCTATATTTGGGAAGGAAATAGGGTTTTCTAATACTGTCATGACTTTGGGAGGGGAATAACTTAAGGCTTTCCAGTAATGTATAGTTTCCAGCATCACCAGAAAGGATGTAAATGCTTTGGTCTGCAGGACCAGCTAATTATTGAAAGGCAATACTGTTACCCTCAGTGTTGCATGTTTTTGTCTACCATTGACGGCTTTTACCTGGTTCAATGGTTATCACCATGCCTGGCTGGAACGGGATCGATCGCGATATATCTGGGGTATCGTGAACATCCATGCCCAAGTAATGGCCCACATGATGAGGGCAGTATTTTCGAACAGCCTAAGAGAAGACAGAACAAGTGTCACAGAGGCAGTTACACACAGCCCAACTTACTGCAATACCAAAGACAGGGAAAAGAGACGGAATATTTAGTTAATTATGTACTTAACTAGCAGTCTTACTGCCACACCTAGGCCACCAGGGCCTACTTTCCATGTACTAGAACTGGATGGCTCTTAAAATCCACCAGTACCAGGTGCCTATTATGAGCACATTGCAGATTGCCTTTCCTTTCCCCTGCACTGAAAAGAGCAGCACAAACTCATACCACCTCAGCATGGTGTCAGCTTTTAAACCGCTGAGCTTTGCTGCCCAATCCTTTCCATCCCTTAAACATCCAAGCCCTGCACGACTCCCACCAGTAGACCTTCACAACTGACAGCAGTGGCTACAGCTGCTCTGGGCTGTGAAAGTGTTCTGCTATGCACAAAAGAGTGAATGCTGTGCCGATTTCATTCAGTAAATACAGCATGATTTTAATCCACCTCTGCAAGGCACGAACACCGCCTCCCCCGCCAGCATCCTAATCTCCCTCCCTCTAAAGCAGGAATCAGCGAGAACTCCTCCCTGCTCCACGCTCCTCATTCCCAGGGGACCGAGCTGCAGGCGCTGCTCCCGTCTGGCTGTGCTTCCACCTGCCGGAAGGATCCGGCACGACACCCTCCGTCCGGCGGGGCTGCCATGGCACCGGCACCGCGCACAACTAAATCCGGCAGGAACCTGTCCGGCTGCCAAAAGCCGTAGTGCCGTCACCTGGTTCCGCCATCTTTGCAGTATTGGCATCGGCACTCGTGCAGCTCTGCAGTGAGTGACCGGATAAACTTCTCTAACTGAAACCAAATCCTGTTTATCTGCAGGTTCAGCTCCAAGGCAGACCAGTTTCCCAGTCTTATTCACCAGGTAGCTCTGTGAGTCCCAGCACTGACACAAAATGGTGCAGAAGGGGCAGCAGGTGGAATGACTGAGAATAGGCTGCACCTTTTGGTGGCATTGCAGATTTATGTGATGTTAAACAGACCACAAAAGTACAAATAACTGCCTGCGGTCAAGCCTGGACCCAGAATCTTGTGTTAGTGCCCATGTGCCCATGGCTCCCTTCAGACTGTGTTCTAAAGCTGTTTCTGTGCTGGCAAGTAATGCAGAGCAATGGGAATGGATCTGCAGAGTGAAACAGCAAGAGCCAAGGAACAAATATTCACACCATGTGCAAATAAGACCGGGGATTACTTCAGACCAAATTGTGCACCAAATGGTTGAATCACATCTTGGAGTTCAGCCCTGTCTCAGAGAAATTCATTCTTGTGCTGAGACCAGCCCACAACATGAATTAAAGCACCATGTAGCAGCAAATAGAAGAGACATCCTGAAACCACATTCCTGACCCAAATTAAAGCCCTAAAACTACCTAAGGATAAAACAATCAGGATTAATAGGAGTAAACTAGAGAAAACAGGGGTAAACTAGAGCAAAAAAATTGAAATACCTTGAAGAAATGGCTGTCAGTGATGCTGCTCTCCAGGACACCCAAGTCTTTCAGTTTCTGTCCAATAAGGCTCAGCATGAGGCTGTAGATATTTTCCAGACTCATGCCAGGGGAGCAGAGGCTCAAGCAGGACTTCTGGATATCCAGGACAGCTTGATACAGTTCTGCTTGGGGTTTGGTGAACCTAAAGGCCATTGAGTAAAGGAATATCTCACAACTAAATCTCTGTTTCCAAGAGAAAAGAGGTTTTGTCCCCAGAACCTATTCTGGGTACAGATTGAGTTCAAGGATAGAGCAGGGGAAAACCAGAAAGCAGAGCAACTGTCTCCTTGTATGAAAGGCCACACCAGCAAATTCACGACTGGCAGAGCTATGTACACATCAACTGAAACTCCTGTTTTCTTACACACAACTGGAGTCAGCCACAGCTGAATGTATAAAACCCCTCTCTGCACATTAAGCATGCTGTAATAGCTGAAAATAGCAATAATCACACATATTCATGCAGAAATTAATGAGGCAGTGGGGAATACAGCTGAACAATTACTTTATATAATTTGATTACTCTGAAGCAGCACAGAATGGGACATGGTAAAACTATGATTAAACACACATTCAATCCATCAATTATTTAAGAACTTATCAAAATTCTTCAAAAAAACTTACTGCAGCATACCTTCCATTGACAGGCCAGGTACGTGTGATGTCACTCACATAGCAGGAAAATTCACATCCACCATCTAGCAAGACCAGTTCACCATCCTGGAGAATAACAGGAAAGAATGCTCTGTGGGTCAGTCCAGCTATTAATTGATTTTTCTGTCTGACAGCAGGAAAGGAGGTTATGCTTCTGTTTTCACCATGTAGCTGCAGAAAATTGAATTCCTTTTGCACAGTAATACTCCAGGTATTACTGTTTATAAATAGGCTATTCCAGTTGGATTGTTGCTCTGTAAGGTAGTGTCTGACTTATGTTTATATACTGTCTGAACTTAGAAGATGAAGATTTTGGAGTAAAAAATATGCATTTGCCTTGAACTATTCTGCTCTCTGAGACAAGTCCTATTCACACCTGGATTGCTTACTCCAGCAAATTCTGCCTATAACTCCTTCTACGAGAAGTTCTCAGCTATAGTCACTGAGACAGAGGGGGCTTGCAACAAAAGCACAGGATTTCTGAGCTCCCCACAGGATCACCCGCAGCTACAAATTTACCCTTGTCATAGGATATGAGGACCCAACAAAATCACTTTGTATCACAAAATCTGAGAGTGTATCACTGCTGTAATGCACTGGTGAATAGCTTGTACAACCTTCCCTTTCTCTTCTAGGATTTTCTTGACTGTTTTAACAAATCTTTCTGGATTGATCTGGTGTCACAGATATATTTTATGAAAAATCCTTTTGCAAATATTTTTCTCCTGAAAAGCTGAGAAACCTCAGAAGAAAAGAAAAACAATAATTATCTGCTGCTGTGGAATGCAACAAGTGCATCTTTGATTAGTGTCATGCAGTTGTTTTTAGTTAATAGCCAATCACAGTCCAGCTGTCTCAAACTCTCTGGTAAGTCACAAGATTTTATTATCATTCCATTCCTTTCTACTCCTTGCTAGCCTTCTGATTAAATCCTTTCTTCTATTTGTTTAGTAAGTTTTAATATATCTTTTTCTTTTAATATAATATTTATCATAAAAGAATAAATCAGCCTTCTGAAACATAGAATCAAGATTCTCCTCTCTGCCCTCATCCTGAGACCCCTGCAAACACCACCACATTCTGGTGATGAAGAAAAATTTTTTGGGAATGTGAATCTCCAATTCAATTCAGCAAAGCTGTTCCATATCAATGACTACACATCTCCCAAAAAGTCACACAGCAGAAAGACAAAGGACCAGGAACAAAACCACTGCCTTGCTTTCCCTCCTTAAAGGGGCTAACAACAAATAGAGCAGTAAGAAAAAATGTTTGGAGTAAATTCTCTACAGATTTACACTACAGGTAGAGATTCATCCCACAGATCCATGACTGTGCCAGTAGATATGATGTGGAATGACGAGGACACAGCATGTTAAGGCAAAGATTAAAGCAGCAAAATTTCACTGCTAGTGCTACTTCCAGTGCTAGCTTCTATCATTGTGTACAGGTGAGTGGCACAAACAGACACACAGCAGATAAACCAGCAGTGAGCAGACCTCACCACCCCACTGAATAGACAGGCCATTAACTATCCATTTATACTGTACTTTTTAACTTCTTCAGAATAGCTGGTTGAATTCTTTACAGCAAACCTGAAATTACAGCACCTGCCATCTTCCAGACAATTAAACAAGCTAAGAAACAATTTACTGATTAAGGGAATTCAGCCTGTGGTTTGATTGTCCAGTAAATGCCTCATGCTGCGCTTGTCCTTCTTTTAAGCAGAGCCCTCTAAGTAACAGACTGAATGAAACATTCAGATACTTCCCAAATTAGACACTTTGCTAGCCTATTTGGAAACAAGATCTGTAGGAAGCAGCACACAAAGGCAGAGTCAAGTTTATGAGTTTAATCTTCAACTTAATAGTTTTGCAAAAAAACAAGTGACAGTCAACAACTTTAACAGAAACAACTGGAGTTACAGCAGCATGCCTGACCTTGGAGGACAGAACAACAAAGGAAGCTTCCTCCAGCCAAAAGCAGCCTGTCATATCTTTTGTACATTTGTCTCTGCAGATCATTTCAAGGTCTGCTAGCGTCCCACCTTCCAGAAAAGACAATGCTAGTGGGAAAGTTTCATTCTGCATTAAGACAGAGGAAACATATGCTCCTCTGAAAAGTAAATAGTGAGCAGAGCAGTGAGGGAATACTGCCCCTGAAAATACTTATCTGAATCTAAACAATTATTTTGAGGAAAGCTGGAGAGAGTTCAATTCAATGAGAATCTTCAAAATAAGGCAAAACATGTTACTACTCTTCCACCTCCTGACATTTAATGCTGATCCGTTCCCTACTTGCTCCCCTTCTCTGCTTTGCTGGGCTACATGCAACCAAAATGCTTTTCAGCTTCAGCAGAGCAGGAATGCACTTTGCCCTTATATTGCAAAGCAAGGCCAAGGAATGCAAGTGACAGCAGAAAATCCCCTGGGGCCTTTGCCCTGCCTGCGACAGTGGCTCCCCTATTTTGTGAGGCCCCCAACATTGCAAGCTGCTGTGAGAGCAGACATGTTCACTAAATTATATGCAACCCTGTTTGCAAGTCCTTGCACTGTTCAGAAAATACTGCAGCAAGAACTGAGAGGAAAGAAAGACAAGTTGAATCTGCCATTGACAGTAAAATTAACCAAGACAGGATTCTTTTCCCTCGCTCACTTAAAAAATACGTATTTAAGTGCTTTGATCTGTTCAGTCAAAACAAGCAGCAGCTAGGAAACGTAGATTTGTATCACAGCACTGCATTTCAAGTTACTGGACAGCACAAAGGTTACCTTGATGAGCTGATTATTCTTCACATAGTGCAAAGTGTTTGATCTGTTGCCACCAGCAACAACAGGGGGGTACGCCAAGATGTCAGCACCACGAGCCCGGCACTCAAATTCGAACTGGAGGAACAATACAGAGAAGAGGAAACCATTAGTGCTGATTCAGGTGATTAACTGCCCTAGAACCATAATAATTCTTGTCCTACAACTGTTTTCTTAATTTGTACAATACAAAGTGAAACTGGAAAGTGATTTGACTAAATGAAAGCAGTCTTAAATATTTTTCAAGGAGTCTAGAAAAAAAAATACAGAACTATCAATTTTTCAAGAATTTTTCAAGCCTTTACCAGATCTCCAGGAAGCTCCTTCTGGTACAAGCTATTCAATACTGTCTCAAACTTTCACTACACTGGCATATATCCAGGCGAGGATTTGTTTTTATACAAAGTAATGCTCTTATTTGCCATACAACTTTGTGAATTTTGAAAGATCCTATATGTCAGCATGACAACAGTCATGGTTTGCTTCTGTCTTTTAAAATTGCAAAGTACCAGTGTATTTACAGCAGTATCTATTTTTCATGACTGTTAAACTAAGAAGGTTTGAAAGCAAGCACTACCTTGATATCTGAGGGGATAGAAGAAAAAAGCACCATAAGCCTCAAGATCTTTACCCTTCTTGAATGATGAAGCTGATGAAAACATGGAAATGAATAAATTCACATCTATGAAGACCCTCAACATGTTAATAGCATGTCTTTTCTATGGTTACCAAAATCACATGGGACAGAACACTCCAGGATGCCTACATGGAGCAAAGGTTTTAGGATCCTGCTCTGGACTGAAAAACTGACCTGTAAAATACACTTTAATTAAAGTTGTTTTTTCAACTCAGTACTGCCAGTGCCATGTCAGCACAGGCCCATCCATGTAGTAACAGAGGGTCAAATCCTGCTGATGTTTCTCGAACTGGCATCTCACTTCCTTACAAAGTTCCTTACTAAATGTGCAAGCCAATTAGTCCTTATTTTGTAACTGAGAGGCATCTAAACTGCTTCAAGATGGCTGTAGTAATCTGATATAGTAAGAGGCTAGAGGCAAGAGAAGCAGGCTTTACAAACAGGTGTTATAACTACTTAAATTTTGTACAACAGACCTGTATTATAGAATAAGGTGAAAACTTTACCTCCAGTTTAGCAGGTTTTGCATTTCAATACAGTACAAAAAGACATCAACAGAGAGAAACTTAGACAAAAGCTACACTCCTTAAATAAGGGTACAGGAAGAACAGCTGAAGAATTTCTCACACTGACTCTTGAACCACAAGGGCTGGGTGAAGAAATGTGCTATAGCAGGAGACACATGATAAAGAGATGCGACATTTCTGGTTTCCTGGAAGGATAACCAACATCCAGCCCCTCTACCTCATTTCCAGCTACAAAGTACTCACCTTTGCATACAGAAAGGCTTCATCCACGGGGGATTTACTGGCAAACATAGTCTCTGTGAAAGCCTATGAAAAAGAAGGGACTTTCAGTTAGCAAAGGAACCTGAACTGGGTTTTTTTTTCACCTGTTGTCTCTTGAGGAAGGCCCAAAATCAGCTGGTCCAGAACCAGAGGGTTTCACCATTTTCTTTGGTGAAAATGCTGTCACGACTAGAATCAGTTAAGATGTATTCCCTATGAAACTGTATTTAGGGGATGACTGACTCTAGTTTTTGGAAAAAAAAAGACGATTGAGGCTGATCCCATGGTTTGGCATTTTAGAAGTTGTCTCACCTGCGGATTCCCTCAGGTATAATAGGACTGTCTTATGCAGCTTTTCCTTCAGAGAAGGACAAGCTGTACTTCTCTTTTCTACTTGGCTATTTATTTTAATAATATTTACGAAAACATAACTGCATTTGAGGTATCTGTCAGATTTGTTTAAAGTGGCCAATGAGTTCAAAAGGTATTTGAGGGTGAAGAGGGAATGCAGACACATTCATAGGAAACATCTTCATAAAAATCCTCTTTTCCTCAAAATAAAAATAATAGATGGGAAAGAAAATTATTTTGGAAAGCAGAGAGGAAGCTGGGAAGACAGTGAAAAGGCTGTCCTTTGCTTTTAAACAAAGTCCAACAGCTGCTGGCTTTTCTTCACTAGAGTTATCCTGAGAGAATTAGTCCAAGTAGTCCAAGCAGTCTTCCAGTTTCCCCTTGTCCTGTGGAGGAAGCCAAGCCCAGCCAGTGGCTGAGACACAGCAGTTCGGTAACAGATTAGACCAACTCATGGAAGGAGAGTCACCTCCCCAAGGGAATGCACTGGTTCATTAGGGGAGCACACAACCCCATTACCTCTGCTGTCACCCGGCCAGCTATCTTCATCCTCTCAATCTCTGCAGGGGATTTGATCAGCCGAAGGTTCTGCACGAGATGTCGAACGGCCTGGATGCGGTTTTTGCTCCGAGCTTTTACCTCAGCCAGGGGCTGCATGTAGTCAGAGTGCAGCTCTGCATGCACTGGTTTTCTCAGGTCATACCAAACCATGTTGGACTCACCTGGAATACAAAACAAAAGTTGACACAGACTAAAATAAATGCAGACATGTCCTCCACATAATACTAACTCACTCCTCCTAAACAAGATCTGCTGCTGTATTTGAGGAAAATAATTTTCTCTGAATCTACATTGACAGTCTATACAAACAATTTCACTGTCACAGAATACCAGTAATCTCTTCTAAATTTGGAAGATTACTAATTCATAGCATATAGACTGGACAAATCCCCACTTCTTGGCAAATAACAGGGTTTATAACCTTCACTGAATAATATGCATCTGGCTGAGATCCATTCATGAGTCAAAGCTGCACTTGTGTAAGCCAAGCAGCCATCACATCACAGTGCACCTGTGAATTGTTCTCCCATTCAGCGTGTCCACACTGACCATGAAAAGCAATTCACCTTTTTGCATGGAATCAAGATGATTATCAACACCACCTCAGGACACTTGGGGAAACAACTGCTTATTTCAGCCATTCAGAGAAAATGAGCTTACTGAGAACAGATACACTCACAGTGGAAATATATTCAGAACATCAGTTAACACCAACATTCTCCTCATGGAACACTTTAAATGCAAATGAGTATAAAAGCCATGGTGAGTCACTGTTGATGTCCACCATGGCCCTCCTTCTTTGGTGAAAGTAATCAGGAGCAGTTGCTTACAGTAAGTGCTTAAGAATCTGGGCATTCATTAAAGAGTATTGCCCTTAGCTGATTTACTGCTTTTCACGGACCTCTTCCTCACAGAATTACAAACTTCTGACTCCATTTTAATTTTGATATTCCAAACTTCCATAAATGATCTATAACTTAAGAAGTGCCAAAACATGCCATATGATAATTTAATTCAATGTTCCCTTTGTTTTTAAATTAAGAAAATCAGCAATTAATGAATCACAGTCATCCTCTGTGTTTTCCCCAACTATACGTATCTCATACCTTGCCTTGTTTTCTCTTTTTCAAGCTAAGTAGTTTGTTCAGCCTGTATCTTGTCTCCCTGATTTAAGATTTTCTAAGCCTTCTGATGTTTACATTCTTGTAACAAACTTTCTCACACACTTTCTGTAAATAACTTATTGTTTTGCATTCTTTTATGGAGGAGGAGAAATTTGATGGACTGTTGGTTTGTCCAGTGTCATTGGAGAGGTGGCACTTTCACCCTCCAATCCACTGTCTCTTTTGGAAAAATATAAATGTTGGAGTCAGAAAATAAACTTCCCTTTTCTTCAACTTGAGAGCAGCAGTGTGTGCGCTCGTGTTGTTTCATGTCCTATAGTGACAGCATCTCACACACATTTCATGCTTTCTTTGATCATCTTTTGCCCTGTGACTTACCCATTTTCAAGACATCCTTCTTTGAAACAGAATAACTGATTCCAAGATGGTTTTTAATACTCCAGAATTCTCTCCCTCGAGTTGTGTGCCCCCTCCAAAGTCACATTTGCCCTTATTACATTGTCATGAGCCTCCTTCAGCTTTATTTTATAATGCATACAAGTTCCTCCTGGATTATAGGTAGGATTGAGGCTACATGGTGATGGGAGATGCAAAAGAATATTTCTAAAGGACAGCAATGTCTGTATTTCATGGGCAAGTCATCATCTAGCTAAATGTGAGTGGATTAACAAGCTCCCTGTGTGGATTGTTTTCCAAGTCTACTATGAATAAAAAGGGTTCAAGTTTCCTGTATGTCATCTGGTCCTGACTCTGTCAGCAAAAAGATATCACTAAAACAGAAACATGGTCTTGCTTATTCCTGTTCAGTAATATTTCAGAGATATGCAGACTGGCATTCACATGGATACACAAGAAAGTCAGAAATTTTCAAAACTACATATCCATTGGTGGCCCTCAAAAAGCTAACATGAACTTCCAGCTGCCTTTGCCACAGCCATACTCCTTGTCATTCCCCAAGTTCACTTTAGTTTCAAAGTGATGTCACAGACCACCTCCCAAACCTGAACCATTCAGACTCTGCAAACCACATCCTCGTCTCATTCCCTCTCTATTTTTTGTTACCTTTCAGCTTGGCCACCAAGTGCCTGAACTCTTCAATGGTGTAAGCTTCATCTACTCCTGTGAGAGCAATTGCCCCATCTGGGCCTGATCTGGGCCCATCCCACAGCTCTCGATTTGGATCCCTCCGGGGCACAAAAAGTATGGATTTGTGAGATGGCAGTGCTTTGCCAGGAATGCTCTGCAGCACCAGGATGCTGTCAGGCTCCTGAAACCCACAGAGGTACAGGAAATTAGTGTCCTGGTGGAAAATATAGGGGATGTCATTGCTCATGTAGTAAGTGGGGTTGGACAGCAGAATCACTGTGTGGTCCAAACCATCCCAGCCTTGAGCTTCCTTCTGGATCAACACCATCAGTTTGTGTCGGCGCAGGGCATATTCCACCTGTGACAATCCTGGGGTTACCTCTCCTGTGAATACAAAACAAATCAGATGGAGAAATTCAAGGCACTAAGGGTATTTTACTAATCACATGCCTGATTCCTGCCTACTCCCTGATGCCTTACACGTGCATGGCTTCTTTGTAACCCCTCACAAGCCTTTCCCTTGCTCCTCTTCAGTTTCCCTCCCTACAGTACATCCTTATTCAGGCTGCTTCTCCATCATACAAAGACAGACATTGGTTTTAACCAACTGGATGCTGTGTTACATATTTCTGTGCAAAGGTAGAAATCACAAAACCCGGTAGATTTAAACAAACATCCAAATGTTTGCATAGAATGTGTAAAAAAAAAAGGGGGGGGAAGGGGCAAGGCAAACTGAACTTTGACTGCTAAAAATGGATGGGTTTTACAGCATGGACATTGAACAGAAGTTTGCCTCCTGAGGCTGAGCATTAATTTCCTCAGATAAAGCTAGAATGTTTGTTCAAATACACACTAAGTCAACTCATAAAGTGACTGTTTCTAAACCACAAGGGCCAGATTGGGTGTCAGAGATTCTGGGAGATCAGGCAGAAGCACAGAGGTTGCAGAGTCTAACCAGTCATATGATTCCAGGCAGAAACAAACCACAGATGACTGCAGGCTGCCATCAGACTCCTGTTAAGGGAAGGATCTCCTTCAGGGCATATGTAGCTTTTGTCAATATTTAACAATTCAGATTTTTCCAAGGCTAAATACTGTATTTCTAATAACACTAAGAAAATGATCTCTCAGATGAAGGTACTCTTTCAACTGTTCCAGTCGCAAAAACCATGAAGTACAGCAATCAAGATACCAAAACAGGACTGAAGTTCAAAGGACAACCGGCAGCAGCTGAAGTATGTATTTTTAAAATTGTGAGACTCCCTAATTATGATCTAAATTAATATAAGAGCCTTAATCAGTACCTTTGGCTAATACCCTACCTTAACGTAGGTTGAATTTTGATACCGTTTCTTAACTTTCCACTTTCATAATCTTTTCTTCCTCTTTCATGTATTTACACAGTGGCAATTCTAGAACAAAAATTGACATTTGGCTTGTACTGCAAGTATATTCTTGCACGAGTGCAGTGGGAGGGGGAAGTTCTATTTGCATTAATTTTTACACCTTTTCGATTATATGCTCAATACCTACTAGATGTAATATTCTTTAAAAAGAACCAAACAAACCCAAAAGTCCTGCCACATTTATTTTACTCTGTGAATGTAGAAATGACAGAGAACACAGAAACTGTTTTAATGCAATCTGGCCTCACAATTCCACAATGTTATACTGCAAATTTCCTATGTTCCACTGCATTCCAGTCAGCTTTTTAACTGCCACAGTCCAGTGAATTTCAGAAGCTGCAGTGGGGTGAAACATGGGCATCCCAACTGCCTTCCAACTGTGAGGCCTGGAAATTCTCTTTGCATCAAAGGCATTTGCTTTCTAAAACAATAATTGTGATAAAAGAATGTCATATTATTTTAAGGAAATCACCTCTACTTTATTAAATGGAAAAATACTTTGGATAGCTAGAATTCACTTCCAGTGCTTCGGCTGCACTTTAAGGAGTCAGCCTCACTTATTGTGAGCTGTCAATGAGTGCCCTAAGCAACCTGATCGAATGCTGAAGTTAGCCCAGCCTTGACCACAGTAAAAAAACCTGTTAACTGTGTGAGGTTCCTTCTGAGCTGAATTATTCTATAATGAAATACAGGGGTGTGTGTGTGTAAATATATATATATATATATATATATATATATATATACACACACACACATAGTCATCTGTTCTCCCTTTATACTCACCTATTGAAGAACACAGAATGTTTTCCTAGACATATTCCTGAATATATTTTTGCTGCAATTTTTTGTTTGTTTTTAACTGTGGTGATCTTATGCCTACATGCTCATTTTCATGCATCTCAAAAAAATGCACAACCTCAGCTTTTACCACTACTGTCTAACTTCACAGTCACAAGCTTCTTTTTGTCCTTCTCATATTGCATATTCCTGTGAACAGGGCACATTCTTTAGACAAATGGTGTCCACCTATCAATGTCACTCCCCATTCACCTTTGCTGAACTGCACCTTTGTTTTGTGACTCACAAGACAAAGGATATGAACCATTCTGACAGTTCAGCTTGCACAAAAGACTCCCTCTTAATAAAAACCGTATTTATTTGCAGGGCAGTGAGTCCACAAAATGCCACCAAAGGTCTGCAGCACCCAGTAAACAACCCTGAGTGACCATGAGAAAAAAGAAAGAAAGGATCAAAGCCATCACATGTGAAGCCTATTTTTGGAATCAGTATCATCTCCAACAAGTAAATTAGCTACTAAATATAATTACTGGCTAATGAAGGTAGTCATAAACACCTGAAACCACAGACAACTCTAAAATGCAGCAAATCAATACACTCGAAAAAATGAAGACAAGAAAATATCAATGACTGGCTCATGCAGGGTCCACAGCTCACCTGGTTTGAGCAGATGTGGGTGTGTGAAGGGGCTGGGCTGCCCCAAATACCGGTTTGGAATCTTCTTCTGCTGGGCAGGCTGGATAGAAAATCTTCGGAGAGCACATGACTTGCAAACTAGAGGAAAAGAAATGCACCATGTCAAGGTAAAAAAACCCCAAAACTTTCCGATTAGGAAACTGAAGAGCTGTGGTCTAGTCATCAGACTCTTAGCAGCATTCCTTCACTTATATGACATAAATATGCCTCCTTAACTTCTCCATTTGCTGTGCATCACAGTAGTTTATGAAACAATGTGCACACAACTCAAATGACAATCAAATATTCACGGAGCAGATAGAAATAAACAAATATATGCTAAACCTGACAACCCAGCAACAAAACCCAGGAAGCACTGTTGGTTTGCACATCCCAATTAATACAAATGGTGTTCACAAGGCACTCAGCACTCAAACACCACAGGGCTCCAAGCATGACACCTGTATATTGTCTCTTCTCAACTATATCTTCAAAAAATTTCTCTCATCTGAACAATTATACAGTTCTCAAGGCTTTTCCAGTTCTGTGTTTTTACTAATAATGCTGCAAAGAAACCATCAAATAACACAGGTTTACACAGGAAAGTGATTTTCTTTTCCTGTCAGGAGGATACCCAAGAGTACCTGTTTGTGTATTGACCTTCCATGGCAGCAGCACTGGCCAAACTGAACAGTTATGAATTCCACTTCCAAACCCACACACAGCCAAAGCAGGTGAGTTTTAAAGACAACTACAAGTATGCATTTGTGAGCTGGGAAAGGGCACGATAAGACAAAATCCAGAATTAAAAATGAATTGTCAGAAACTTTAGAATTCTTAGTCACAGCCTTTTGCAGCTGAAGAAGCACTTGTGCCTGAATACAAATCATCCAGACCTCTAGGAAGGAGAGGGTAGTCAGAAGGTAAATATCTTTTTGATGTTTTGGAAAATGGTTGCTCTTTTTGTTACTTACCATATGCCTACAAGAAAACCAATTTGTGCTGCCATTCTTAGAACAAATACTTTTAACCCTTCACTAGCATAAGCAAGGATAACACAAGAAAACCTCTGCCTTTCAGGCAGCGGAGACTCCGAGGCTTACAGCAAAGCATATAGACCATGGATTTGCAGTGGGAGCCAGTATCATTAGCCTCTAATTGAAGATCATTTATGCGTGACAACCAATAGGCATAACACGAAGCGTTCACTGTGTGATGCTTGACTGGAATGGTGAAATGGAGCAGCAGTTTTTTGTGCAGCCTAGTTTAAAATTGGTGTTTCTACGGTTATTCTCCACATACACAGCAGATAAAGGGGACAGCTCGCAACGAGATGGACACAGCGGGCATTAAATAAAGCAACACCCTGAAGGCAGCGAGGAGCTTTCTACCGTCGCTTTATTATTCAAGTTACTGCCTGTTCTTCCCTAGGATTCAGCCCTGACCGGGGCTGCCACTGCGCCGCCGGGGAGAGCCGCTTATCCCGCGACCCGAGAAGCGAAAGCGGGGCTGTAAGCTGCGACAGCCGAGTGTCGCTACCGGAGGCGCGGGCGGTGTTGGGGTGCGGGGGAGGAGGGGTATCTGACCTGCGGCGCCGCGCCAGCCCCGGGCCGCCAGGACAAGGCCATGCTGCGGGAGGCGCGACATGGCCGGGCCGCACGGCGCATGGCGGGGCCTCTGCGCCGCGCGCTGACACCATCACCGCGCGCGGCCCGCCGCCAATGAGCGGCGCCGCGCCGCCTCAGGAGCGCCCGGGGCTGCCGGCCGCGCCCGCGAGGGGGAGCCCGCGCCTCGGCGGGGGCAGGCGGCAACGGCAACGGGGAGGGGCGGCGCCGCACGGGGCGGAGCGCAACTGCCAGGCCTCGGCAGAACGTTTCGCCCACCACGCCGCGGAGGCGCGGGGCAATGACTGGCGTGGGCGGGCCCTCGGAATTGCGTGGGCGGAGCGGCGCTGGAAGGTTCCACGGCGCCGCGCAACGTTTGCGGGCGCATTCATGGAGCTTATGGGCGGGACACCGTTTGGCATGGGCGGGGTCATTGGTGGTGGGCGGGACAAGATCGGTTGTGGGCGGGACCAGATCGGTTGAGGGCGTGGCGTCTGGCGGGCGGGGCGGGCTGGAAGGTTCCGCGGCGGGTGGGCGGGGGAACGAGCGCGTCTGGGCCGCTGCCGTGCCGCCATGGACTCGCGCAAGCTGAGTGAGCTGCGGGCCTTCGTCCGGCTGTGCAAGCAGAACCCTGGCCTGCTGCACACCCCGGAGCTCGCCTTCCTCCGCGAGTGGGTGGAGAGGTCGGTCCCGGGCCGCGGAAGGAGGCGGCCGTGAGGGGCGAGGGGGGAGGGGTGTTCTGGCGCGGGACGCGGTGAGGGGAGGGGGGCGTGTCACCTGGGCGCGTGCCGGCGCGCGGGCGCGCCGCGTGGCCGGGGCGGGTGCCGCGCGGTGTCGCCCGCGCGGGTTCGGTCCGGTCCCGTCCGCCCTGCGGCCTTCCCGCCCTCTCCTCCCCTTCCCGCTGGGATTACTCCTGGCGCGTTAAAAAGACTTGTTCATTTTTTGTTTTGTTTCGTTAACTCTGGCTATTCCCATTGCAAAAAGCTTGCCCCCCGGCCATCTCAGTGGCTCAGCTTTCCAGCCTGGAAAGCCCCAGAGTAATACTTACTGAGCTAATTCTCGCGTTACGCAGCAGAGTTGGCTAGCCTGTCTTAAAAAGGAGCCGAGTTTGTGGGGAGCCGAGTGACATTGATTTACATCGTGGTACCCAAAAGCACAAAATACCTGGCAGCTACAGTTCCTGTCCGAAACGTGGTTTCCTCTTTGAAGTTTAATGTCTCAAAGGTAGTCGAATTCTCCGCTCCCTGTGAGCCATTTAGGTACCTGCTGTTAGCGCTATACATATTCTGTGTGAGCGGGGCCTGCCCTAACAGATGCTTCCCAAATAAAAATTCTCTTTGGGTTCCACCCTGAGCGCCCTGAAGCACGAGGCTAGATGGGTTGCTGCTGCTGGCAGGGAACCCACAGAACCCCTCTGTTCAGCTACGGTGCCTCTGCTTGGCTTTTATGGCTGCTGTGCTAAAGAAGTCTTGAGAAGTGAGAGATATACTTTCAGGTGCACATGTTAAGCAGAGAGAATTTAAAAGATTTTTATCTAGTGACAAGCTGGGATTTGTTTTAGAAAATTTGTCTTAATCTTAAACAGCAGGATTTTGTGTGTATAGATGTATATATATTTACATATAGAGAGAGAAGTAAACACTGGCATTTCACAATACGTCCTATAATGAAAATGGTTACAATGAAGTGTTTATTTGTGGGTTTTTTCAGTGATATTTAAATTTTTTATGCATCTGAATATTGCGCTTGTAAAACCACTGGTATTTAACTGAACTTGGCTTTGCAGTGCTGACAGTAGATATTCCTCTGCCTAGGAATGAGATTGATGTCCATCTCATCCTACTGCAGGTCTTTTATTCCTTTTGCTATTGCATAAAATACTTCAGTGCCTTACCCCAGGCTTCTTCCACTACTTATATTGCATAAATCTGAAAGTGTGGACAGGTTGCTAGAAGAGGGAGAGGAAGAAAACTGACTTATTTTTTTGCCTAAGAAAGTGTTAGGAAATGCAAGGATGACCATCTGACTTTCTCCATGTTAATGGAAAGGGCTTTAATTTCCTGATTAATTTTTAGAATTTGTATTTGGTGCTTGTCTTATAAATACAGTAATTACATTTAGAGCCATGGAATGTTTTTTACATCTAAAATCTTCACTGAATGTCTTTATCTCAAAAGTGAAAAATACTTCAGAGCAGAAGCTCCTACAGCTCTCTTAAGTTTCTGAGAGTTTTCATATTTAAGTTAAATATTTGCCTAAGTAATACACTTGAATGATGTTAGTGGTACCCAAATTATTTACCATGCAAAACTGTCTGGAATTCTGGTAGGGTTCCCTCTGCCTTTACATAATAGTGTTGTGTGCAGTAGAACTGTTAAGTGCATTATAGGGCCTGATCATTCTTTGGAAATTACTTCAAACAGCATGGCCTGCCTTCAACTGGGAATAAACTCGAAAATTCTTATATCTCTGTCTGGTTTACCCTCTTAATCTGAAAGATAAGTTTGTTTACCTAGGTACTGTTAAGAGTGGTTAGAATAATGACTATATTATACTAAAATCCATCATTAAATTTTTTGACTAAAATTCTGCTAATTGCTTTGATTCATTTTTTTTCCTTAAACCTAGTGATTCTAATTTAAATTTTGCTAACTACTCATGAAGCCAGAATGGAATGCTTTATTTCTTATTAGCTGTTAATTTTGCATCAGTAACCTTCAGTCTTCACTCACTTGTTGTTTTCTAACCCTTATTCTGCCTAGCTGTTGTATTTAACTTCTGTATTGATCCTCTTTGTAGAGGAAGCATAGGGTAGTGTGTGAGTGTGTTTTGACATTCCTTTTATCAAGCCCATTTTTTCATAATTGCATAAAAATACAAATGTTTTACTTGAATTATTGTGAAATGAGTCATTAAAGGAAACACATTTCAAAACCCTGCAATTGAACAAAGAAACAATAGCAATCTTTAAAAATGAACCACAGAATCCCAAATTGATGAATAAGGCTTTTTGCCTTTTTTGTTGTTTTGTTCAAATAGGCTTTTACCCTTTTGAATTCACGGTAATCCAGTTTCTCTCTGAAGATAATTTTGCTGTCAATAATAAAAGTGGTTGCAGAAATCACATTTGCAGTTCTTCCAACAAGTCATAAATGTGACACTTTCCATGGCCCTGATGAGTGGAAATGAGCAGTCACTATTGCAATGGAGTCCTGACAGCTCCCAGTTGTTACTGGCATCACCCACTAAACTCTTTGTGTGTCTTGTGTGTGTCTGTGCTTTTTCTACAACTCAGTACCTGCCCTTCCCTACAAAGGTGTCTTGTGTTTCCATGTACTGCTGAGGTTTAGTACATTGCAAACTTTTGCATATATCCCTGCTGTGCATTCAGTCATTGTTATCAAATACTGGGTGAAGAGACTTTAGAGTAACTTGCTTTTGAGTTATTCTGGGATTATAACTGTAGTTTAAATAGAGATTACCAGGATAGCAAGAATATTTTCATGTACTGTGAGTGAAACTGTTTAGCCTTGGCAGTTCATGAAATAGCATATTATAAAACATGCATGTATATTAGTAAACATTTCTCAAACTGAACTAAACTTGGGTATTTTTTGGAGGGCTATGAAGAGACTGACTCAGTTGTTTCAGTCTTGAGGTGATTAAGTTTCAGACTTACAACCAGCTAATACCACAGATGTTAGCTATTAACTCTGTTAAACTGCTTTGTAATTTGTAGTTTTCTTTATGCAGAAGAAAAGTTCCAAGGCTTCACTAGATGGTCCCTGTAGTCCTCTCTTTGGTTTTTAGAGACTAATAGAGTTATGTGTTCTATTGTCAGCCTAGGAGGACAAAAATTGAGGAGGAACAGTTAGTCCATGTTCTGCGTTTTCTGCCTGGTTGGATAATGATTTCTCAGACTGCAGCTGTTTAGTCCTTGCAGTATAACTTTGATTAGGTAATGTCAACATCCCGGGGACACAGAGATTGTTGCAATAGCTTCAGAACATGCTGGTGTTTGTCACTTGTTGGGGTGTTGTTGGTTGCATGGTTTTTCCTTGTAAATGTGAAGCAGTTTTATGCTGTTTGCTTGCCTTTCGCTGCAGGACCTTGTGCCAGGACCTGTCAATCCTGTCAACTCCTTCTCCAACTCCTTTTACCCTTTCTCCCCCAGTTCATCCCTATCTCTGTCCTATTCTGCCTCATTCATTGTTTTCAGTCAGTTTGAGGCCTGACTCTGAGGTGTTGCTCAGAGGAGGGAGAAAAAAAGGGGAGAATGAACTGCAGTAGCTTAATTTAAGAAGTTATAACTTCTCATCCTTGGGATACATTTTTTTGTTGCACTAATTCCTGAAAACAGATAGTCCTACATCCTTCCAATTCCTCCTGCCCAGCCCTGTTTAGTCACCTCCTCCTCTCCCTTGCATCCCATCTAACCAGTTGTGTGGGGCTCCAAGGAGTTGGTTGTAGAGTTCATGCAAACATTTTTTTGAAAACCATCAGTAGGTGGAAACGTGGGGCAGAGGATGGCTCAGAATGCTATTCCTTGTGATGTGGTGTCATAGGTATGATTAGATGTTCTAACAGCTGGAGAATTCAGCATCTGCTTATTCCTGGCTGCTAATCAAAGTCAGTAGCATGTGGAAGTTTATTCTATATTGACAGAATGCTGTGTCCACCAAGATTGCTCCTTAACTGTGGTGAAGGAGAGGCGGGAATATTGCAATGTGTAAGAGAAATGATTTTGTTTTCCTAGGCAGCAGGGTTTTTTTTAAATTGCATAGGCGTTTTAGGCTGTTCTCTTTAATTGTTGACCTCTATTAAAAATATTCTAATTTTAATAATATCTATAATCATAATATCTAGTTTTGATTCAAATATAAGTTGCATTTAAAGGAGAAAATCCATTTGAGCCAAGAGGCAGCTTTTCCTTGAGAAAGGTGGATGGGTGAAGGGTGATGCAAGTGAGTACAAGTCTCAAAGGAGTTGTACAACAGTGTGCATTGCACTACCCTGAGAAAAGTGTGGGGGATGTGTACTCTATTTACTGCTTTGACAGTGAAATGGATCATCATGTTTTGTGTTACAACAAAAAGCTGAGATTATCAGGATTTGAATCAATAAAATACATGCCACTCTTTTGATAATCTTGCTGTTTTGTTTTGTCTTTTCTCTGTTTTGCTGAAAAGTATGGGAGGCACAATACCACCTGCTCCAGCCGATGCCTCCACAGAGGAGACAAGTAAGGTGAGATATGAAGAATTTATCACTGAAAAATGATGCTAGCAAAATTACTGAGAAGCAGAAGGGGAAAATTTGCTGTCAGTTTTCACTCAGATAGGGAGGGTGAATGTGAGAGTTCAGTCTGAAGCCTGCCCATTATGTGTTTTAAATGACTTGTTACAGATGGCTTCCTAGTTAATTTCAAGTGTTATCATGCTCCATTTCCCTAATCCTGAATGCCTGATGTTCTCTGCAATGCAAATGCTATACAGAGTCTTGAATTCTTTTTTTTGTTTGTTTTCTTTTGTCTGTTTAGAAACCATTCTCTAGTCATTAGTGGATTATATTATAATCTTTTCATGAGGAGTATTAACAAGCATGATAAATAATGAAGGGATCAGTGGAACTATCAATTTTTTAAGGCAGTATTGTGGAAGATGTTGGCTTTTGTTGATTCACTTTAAGGGAGAAAATAAATTCCCCTTGTAGATATTTATGTCATGATTTTTTCAAGTTTGAAATACTTCTGGAAGAAAGATGGTTTTTAATTTTTTTAACAAGACAGTGGATGCTGGAATTAGTGGCCAGTTAGAGCAATATGAAGGAATTGTGTGTATATTCTGAATATAGTCTGTGACAAGAGAAGAATAAAGACAAGCAGCTTGTATCTGTGGTAATAGACGGGTTGTGCTAAGTTATGGAATTCAGATGAACTTTAGTTAGAAGTTGATAAAACATTTGAAATTTTTGAAAAAATAGTCTATGTAAAATAATGCCATATTCTATGGCAATAATCTCAGACCTTGGCAAATGAAAACAATATTTAAATCGCTGTCATCAGCTTATTGTTCCCTGCTAAAAGACATTAGCTTAATGGTATTAAATTGAGAGAATTTTTGATCCAGAGAATGTGTGAGGGAAGGCAGGAAGATTGGAAGGGTTGGTTAGTAATCACAGCAAAACTGGATTTAAATGTTATTTGGATTATTTGGTTTTGGTTATTGAATTACAAAATTTGAAGGACCAGCTTTACCAATAATAGAAGCTCATGAGTCCAGATTTGAGCTCTGAAATGTTTGCATACATTATAGGTTTAATCTGAGAGGAGGAAAAAGGGGATTAGTATCTTAAAAATAAAGTAGTTCAGCTGTACCACAGTCTGATTTTTCTAATACATTGTTTTGTATAAGAGTGGAAATGGGGCATTGGTCAGAAATAATGTGTGCTTACAAATCTGTGTCTCTCTCAGGGCAAAGCAGAGGAGCACCCTGAGGAGCCCGTTAAACCACCTGAACCAGAAAGTGAAGAGAGCGACTTAGGTGGGGAAAATAATGACTTGATTGCATTTTGCCAATCTGAAAATGATTCTGCAAATCCTGTCTCTGTAGATGGAGCTTAATCTTGCTTTTTGTTCTTCCCCCAGAAATTGATAATGAGGGAGTGATTGAACCAGACAACGATGACCCTCAAGAAATGGGAGATGAAAATGTGGAGGTAAGCAAATTTTCAGTGTAGCAGTAGGAAAGACAGGAGGGTTTGAGTGTAATTAAGGGTAGCAGCTGAGGGAGGATGAATACTCTATTATCTGTGTAACTAGCTGTTGTTTTGTCTCGTTTTCTTCTAAACAGAAAACTTACTGGCTTAAAATCACATTCTTTTCCTTTTCAAGGTTAGAATCAATCAAAAAGTTTCATGTGGATGATCAGGTCAGAAAATGCCAAAGAAGTTTATCAAAACACCCATGCAAACTAGATATGTAGAATTCCACCATTATTTAACTTCGCTTTTAAGTATTTTATAGCTAAAAATAGTGTTGACTAATGTCTTGAAGCTGAAAGCAAAGGTTTTGTGGTTTTTTTTTTACCTGTGATTTTAATGCAAATTAAAATTAAAGTTCTGGAATTGAACAACTGAAGCACTTTCTCCTTTGGCGAGGTCTTAATGTGGTAATTTTGGCCTGGACTCAACAGCTTTTGGGTTTGTGTGTGTGTTTTTCATTTTATTTTGTTAGGTAACTGAAGAGATGGTGGATCAAGCTAATGAAAAGAAGATGGAAGCAATAAATGCTCTCAGTGAAGGTGATAAATTGTTTTTTGGTACTTATTCAGGGACATTTGTTTTTGTCTTACAAAAAAGAAAGTGAATATCTTGGACCATTATGAATGCTTTTAAAGAGGAGGAAACGTACTTCTTGGATACCCAAAACTGTCTAGAACTTGAAAGCTTCTTCAAGTACTGTTTTTCCAATGTAGCCATAGTTTAGGGAAAGGTGGAAGGGGAAAGGAGGTACTACAGCATCTTAAATGCAAATTGAACATTATAGTAATTCCCTCCATATTATGATTAGTGTCTCTTAGTCTTATGATTAAGACATTAATCATAATCATATTATGATTAATGTCTTCACTGCATTAAGACATTTGGTTTGTCTTAATGCAGTGAAAAGGTGTAAAGATGTGACATTCTGTTTGCATTCAAAGTTAAATATACAAAAAGTTTAAATATTCAAAGTTAAATTTAACTGGGAAAATTTCAAGCATTAATTTTGGAGTTTGTACTTCAGTAACATAGCAAGATGGAGAAAGTGATTTTTTCTTTGTTGCTAATCTTCTGTCTAAGAAGTTTTTAGGCACATAACACTGTATAAGGCAAGTTTGGGAATTCAGATGTAATTTCATTACATAATCATTGAAACTTCACTGGTACTTATATTTAGGGGACCTTCAGAAGGCTGTTGACTTGTTCACAGATGCTATCAAGCTGAATCCTTGTTTGGCCATCTTGTATGCCAAGAGGGCAAGGTGAGTCATAACCTAGTGATTTGTGTTTCTGCCTGTTCTGTTATGCTCCTTAAGGAGCCTAAATATAAGGCAACTTGAGGATTTGTGTAAACTTCAACCACAGGAGGGAAAGGGAAGTGTTTATTTCATGGTTTCTCTTCTGTTTGACTCAGATTTTGCTGTAGCAGCCATATAAAGCATCTTGGTGAGAGAGTAAACAACAGAATGATGTTCCAAAATGCACTGTGGTAACATTAAGGACACTTTCCAGGAGGGACCCTGGCAGTCATGCTCGCACTGCCTGAATTGGGTCTGAAGCACCTTTGCAGCTACACCCCACACACTCACAGTCAGATCAGGTTTCCTTACTGTCTTGACCCTGGGTTTCCCACAGCAGACTCTCAGACATCTGGATCCTTAAAATAATTAAATCATGGTGCAATAACAAATTAGCAGTTCGTGCTGGTGCCTCTGAGGAGGGATTGCAAACAAAGAAAGCCCTGGGCTTTTTAACCTTCATAGTCTGTGCTTGTGAAAGTCTGAGGTCATGGGGTCCTGCTGTGTGTGAGTGACAAGTAACCTGGCTGGGCCACAGGTCCCTGTGCAGAGGTTGACATGTTCTTGCTTGGGGCTCTCACCACCTGGAGTCCAATCTTCAGCTGACACTGCAGCTGCACACGGAGTGTTCCTGCACTGAAAGGATTCCTCAACAATAGTGCTTTTGGTATGTTGAGGTAGAATAATGCTGGGTTACAAACACTTGTAAAATCTGAAGTGTGTTGTAGGATTAAGATAATGATTGAAATGACACTCTGTTTAGATGCAAACTTAGTTATGAATCCTGTGGATTCTCTCCCTGTTGTATCCGCTAAATGAATTTGTTAGTAGACCAGGTTTTGTTCAACAGTCGTATGTCTGAACAGGACACATCTGTATCTCAGCCCATTCTCCACCCCCCTTACTGCTCCTTACATCTACCAGACTGCAGATGATGCTTTGGGAACTTTCTAAATTCACAATGAACAAACATTTTATCTTCCTGATTCTTCAGGAAGGCTTGACAAGTATGGGTTGCAGAAGCAGATTTTTTTTTTTCCCTGTTCTTACCCAAAGGACCAGTAATCATGGATGATATGATAATTTAGTGGATCTTTCCCATAGCAATTTTATTCAAAGAGAACAGAAACTTTCATAAGATTAATTAGTGTTCTTTGTAATATAAAATACTGTTTCATTGTAATACATCTTAACTGGTACTTGCCTTGCTGCTTTTTTCCTTTCCATATCAAAGTTTTTGCATGTAACTGTTTTCAAATACATGTAAAAGGAAGATGTAGAATTAGATGTAGATGTAGAAGTTCTGGCATGGAATATGTTAAATATTGAATACTTTTGTCAATTCAGGAATGTTTTTAAGTGTTTCCTTAAGAGATTTTTAATTTTAATTACTTGAACCTCCTAAAGTACCACTCTACTAGTTAGTCTGATATGTTTGTGTGGTGTAAAATTTTCAGTTTTTACATTTAACTGACAAGGGATTGGGGCTTCTTGATGAGTTTGTGTTTGTTTTGCTGATTTTGATTTTGATGACTCATGTCCTACCTCCTTTTCCTCATGACTCTAGCTGTTGATCCTTGTAGTCTGTGTAACTCCTCATGCTTTCTTTGTGTTACTGCGTTAAGGACTGTGCAATATGGTATGCAGAATATTTTTGTTGTTTTGTTCAAATTGCTAGTTGCCGTTGGCCATAGACCCCAAGCACCGTGGGGCTGTCCTTTGCATTTCTGTGTCTTCTTGTCTGCCCTGGAGTTATTCTTGCTGGCAAGGCTTGAGTCTGAACAATGAATGCTTTCAGTTCTTGCTCATGAGTCACCTACAGTGATGGGAGGGTGAGACTAAATTTTAGTGACTCTGTTATCTATGTTACTATGAAATCTTTTTGAAGTCAGCTCTTCAAATGCATTATCTCACTAGCTTGCCTCATAGTCATCCAAAATTATTTCCAGCTTAAGTTAGTAACTTGGTATTTCAATATGTATGATAAATGTTCTTATTCCCACAGTGTTTTTGTGAAACTACAGAAGCCAAATGCTGCCATTAGAGATTGTGACAGAGCCATCAAGATTAATCCTGACTCGGCACAGACCTATAAATGGAGGGGGAAAGCACATAGGTAATGAACTGCACCTGCACTTGATATTCTCTTTTCTTGGGGGGAATAGTTTTGTTCACACATTCTCTCCTTCTCTGTGCCTCTGAACAGTTTGTCTTGCACCTGAGAGCAGTAGCTATGAGCCAAGAAGCCATTGTGCTGAGTATGTGGCTTAGAGAATAGAAAGGATGGTGATTTATTGATGGCAATTTATGAGTAGTTCTCCTGATACTGTTTCCCTTCCACTCACCGTTCCTCTCTCTCTCTCTCTCTCTCTCCTAATGGCTTTCTGTTTTTCTGAATAACATTTTGTAATTATTTGGTAAAGATAGTGAGATCTAGGACTGCTTGTTTTATTTGTTTGGAGGTCTTTTGTTTTCATTTAGTTTGTTGGGTTTTTTTTACTGAGCTATAATTCTTGAACATTTCTATGCTGTTCTTTTCCCTTAGACCCTCCCTGGAGCTCTTTTACATAGTAAACTGAAGTGCCTGGTTATTAGGGAACCATTTGTTGCAAACAATGTAATTATTTTAAATGGTGCTAGGCATCCCACCAACTATAGTTCAAATTATTTTTTTTATTAGCAATAAATCAAGAAAAAGGGTGACAATTCTTATGGCTTATATAAAAGTGGAAGAAGTAAATGCTAATATAACTTGAAAAAAAGCATCTTAGACAGTGTTTAGAGAGTAGTGTGTGCAGTTTTAATTAACAGTGTGAAGGCTAAGAGTGGGAAGACTGGAGAATAGTTTGAATTAATACCTCTGTCTGTGAGCAGAAGTGCTTTCACCGTTTAGTAATACCACCATTTGCTTAAATTTTTAGTTGTCAAGAGTATGTATAAATTAATAGTAAAGAAGTGTGCACAGAGGCTAACATGACTGCTTTAATTAGGATGTGGTACATCCAGTCACGAGGTTTGAGTGCTGAATAAGAGGGTCCACATAAGCCTGAGGTGGCAGTAGTGCTTCATGTGTTTAGCTAGGGTACCCTTCTTGCTGTTAGATCATTCTTAATAGCAGACGATAACATAATCTCATGGAGTGTTTTTTACTTATTGTTACTTCAAACAAAAGTTTCCATAAGGATATGAAGCAAACAAGTGTCCTCTTGTAGTGTGCAGCTTAGAGGAACCACCATGGTTCTTAAACTCCTTGTAGCTCTAGGAAAAATTTCTGACTGATGCATGGTTAAATGTTTTGAAGAGCAGCAAGTGTGCAGTTTTCCCTTCTGACTGTTGGTGTCTTCTGAATTCTAGACTTCTTGGTCACTGGGAGGAGGCTGCTCATGATCTTGCATTAGCTTGTAAACTGGATTATGATGAAGATGCAAGTGCCATGCTGAAGGAGGTGCAGCCAAGAGTAAGTGGGAGGAATGTTGGAGGTCTTTCCTGCATTTGTCTAAGTGACAGCTGCCTTCATATTCTTCAACAGGCATTGTCTGGAAGAAATGTGTTCCTATGTGTTCCAGCACTTCAGACTGAGTTTATAAATACTTCCGTCTTGAGTAACAGCTGTTTATGGCTGTGTGTAGAGAAATTGAATGTGTGGGGCTGGGCATGTAACAGAAATATGAAATATATTCATTTTT
Organism: Serinus canaria; assembly: GCF_022539315.1. Classification (NCBI taxonomy): domain Eukaryota; kingdom Metazoa; phylum Chordata; class Aves; order Passeriformes; family Fringillidae; genus Serinus; species Serinus canaria. The sequence continues at coordinate 48,307,903 of NC_066314.1, forward strand.
CAAATTTTAACAGAAGAATCTGAAGCAGTTGGAGTTTGCCAGGTATTTTAAAATCTAGACTAAAAACCTTCCAAAAAGCTAGAGATAGCTGATTATTGATTTTTTTCCCCAAGATATTTCTGAGTTGATCAAAGCTTTGACCTTAAGCACGTTTTCCAAAGGAGGCATTTTGCTGTGCTTTGTACTTTCATTAGTCAGCCCCATGAGGGCAGCCTCAGCTCTGCACAACTGTTTTTCAGCTGTTCTCCCCTGGCTGACCCCAGCTATCTTCTAAGGAGAAGCTTCTGTAACACTATTGATAGCAGGCTTTCTTTTTCATGTTTTTGCCTGTTCCTTTGAAGTGATTGACACACCACAGATGGCAGCTGTTACATTGTATTGGATTACATAGGAAGTTTGGGGGAAGTTGGACCCTGCAGGGCTGGCCTCTTGTAAGGAGAGACCTGAGGCTGCCCCTCTGTCAGAGGGAGCCATTTCCAGCTGGTGCCAAAGCCCAGCAAGTCAGTGATGCCAGTGGTGCTTCTGTGATAAAATATTTTAGAAAAGGTTAAAAAATACAGTGTAACAGCTGTGAGAGGGAGGGCAGTAAAGAAGAAAAACATGAGAGAAGCAACCCCTCTAGAGACACCAAGATGAGTGAAGAAGGAAGTGGGAGGAGGTGTGCTAGGCATGGGAGCAGAGATTTCCCTGCAGCCAGTGGAGAAGGTCATGGTTAAGCAGGTTGTCCTTCTTGAGCCCATGGAGATCCACAGTGGGGCAGATCCACCCTGCAGCCCATGGAGGATCCCGTGACAGAGGAAGTGGATCTGCCTTGAAGAAAGCTGCAGCTCATGGAGAGTCCCCTGGAGCAGGGTCCTGGCAGAAGCTGCAGCCTGTGGAGAGAAGCCTACACAGAAGCTGGTTTTGTGGCAGGAGCTGCAGCTCATGGGGGATCAGTCTGTTGTTTAAGCCCTGTATCTTGTGGGGACAACCACACTGGAGCAGTTTGTGAAGAACTGTATCCTGTGGGGCAGACACACTGGGGCAGGAAAAAGGTGTCAAAAGGGAGGAGTGGCAGAAATACAGTGTTATGAACTGATGATGGCCCCCATCCCATTGTGCTCTTAAGGGTGGAAGAGAGGGATGAAGCAGTAAAGCTGAGCTTTGGGAAGAATGTTGCTTTAGTTTTGTCATTGTTTCTTATCATCCTGCTCCATTTTAACTGGGCAAAAATTAAATGAATCCTCCCCAGGTTGAGTCTGTTTTGCCCATGATGGTAGTGGGTGAGTGATCTTATCTTCATCTCAAGCCAAGAGCTTCTCCATATTATTTTTCTGTTACTGTCCTGTTGAGGAGGGAGGAGTGAGAGAGTGGCTTAGTGAGCATCTAGCAGCCAGCCAGGCTTAACCCCCCACATGCATAAACATTCCTGTGTCTAAGAACTGCCGCTTTCAGCTTTTCTACCATGTCTTTGCTGTCTCCAGCAAAATGACAATGGAAACCATTTTACAACCTATTAGTCTTCTGTTTTGGAGACTGTTGATCTGTGGTTAATGTAATTAGGTCTTAGGTCTCAACTGGTCTTCATAAGAAGTAATACTTAATGCTTGGCTGAGGGGGAGCCTTTTCTTTCCCAGTTAATCTGCCTGAGCACAGAAACAGCAGTGTGAGTACATGTGATACATTGATGTGTAGTTGCTAACTGCATGGGAATTTGTGTATGTAGCTCTAGGAAAAACATAGGATCTTTCCATGAGTGATTTTCAAAATCTTTAGGAAGTGAAAATGATGTGTTCATCTAATTTATTCACTTCAAGCTTCCCTAGAATTTTTTGCTTTGTAGTACTTTCAGCTAAAAGTTTAAGTCAAATTCTAAAAACCTTTAGTTCATTTTGAGATATACTTAGAAATAACAAAAATCTAAAATTTGGAAAGTATTAATACTTCATTAAAAAGAAAACAACACTTAATTCTCTCTTAATGAGCCATTAAATGTCAGTGATGTCAGGATCTGATAGCAGGTAGTGCATTCACTCCCTATCATTCCTGCTGCCTCCGGTGTGCTTTCTCTGGCAGATACGCTTCAGGAATGATGTAGTATGGAATGAGTATCTCCTAACTAAAATAAGTTGTATCAAATTTCTCCTACTTAAAAAGCAATTTTTTCCTTTAAAGAATAAGAGTATTTCTCTAAAAGAATACAAGAGTATCCATTGTATAAGTAGTATCTTTGTTCTTGCATCCGGATTTTGCTATGTGTTTTGCAGTTACAGGAATGTTACAGAGTAACCATCATACACTATTTCTGAATTCATGGAACATTTTTGCAATTATTTATGAGGATACCTTCTGTTTTGAGGAAACCAGTGCTGCCATTAATTCTGAGTGAGGAGCCTTAGGAAGTTCATTGTGAATTCTTCTTTCGCTGGGACTATAGATTTAATACATTTGGGGAAAAAGTTAGTAAAAGGAAGCAAACTTCCTTCCCACCACCCCTTTCTTGGGTTGGTTGAGGAATTATTTGGTCTGCTTGTGTTGGTCTGTACATGCTGTAGAGGCATCTGAAACAGCAATAGCACTCTCTAGAAAGTGTGTGTGTGCAGTGGGAATTATACTTCCTATTGTGCCTTTTTTCAGGACAGTTGCTGGGTTTAGCCCCAGAGAAATCATTATTTCAGCATAAAAGCAGAAAGGGACATGGAATAATAACATGTACAAGTGCTAACAATGATGCAAGTCCCAAAACTACTGCAAAAAAAAAAAGTTAGAGTACATGTTCTGGTGAATCCAGTCAGGGTTGAGTAGACATGAGTGGCGGACTGCCATGGGAAGGAAGTAGCAAATGGCTCCTAAAACAAAGAGGCTTTTAGGATGCGAAATCAGATCTTAGTTTTAAGAACTGGTAGAATGGGTTGGTTATGCTTACATGTGTTTTGTACTGAAATACATGGTGTGAGATGCTAGAAGTGTGTAGGAACTCCTGGTATTCCATTGTGACAGGCTCAGAAAATTGCAGAACATCGACGGAAGTATGAGCGGAAGCGTGAAGAAAAGGAAATCAGGGAAAGAATGGAAAGAGTGAAGAAGGCACGGGAGGAGCATGAGAAAGCACAAAGGGTGAATATTCAAGCTTTAATATTTCTTAATAATTTGGAGAGTGTTAATTTTGGTTAAAAGTAATTACAGAGGAAAAAATGTACTTATTTAAATGTAAATTTTAAATTTTGAAGGGTTGGTTTCTGTCTTGGTTACTTAATCAATAATGAAGTCTGGAGAAGAAGGCGTTTGGGTTATCTGGTTTTATTGCTTGTGACAAAAACAGTCTCTGGAATCTCTACTAATCCTGTATTTCAAGAAGTCAGTTATTGTGTGACTGTTCCAGAATAGGTTTCACTTCAAGTACTTATGTGTCCCAAAGTGGGAGGTTTTAAATTCAGCATAATACTTTGCTTCTCTTCCTCAATTCCTGGCACAGTTTGCTTGCCTTTTTTTTTTTTTTTTTTTTTGTGCTTTAATGATGTATTTTAATATGAGAGGGGTGGGAGTTCTAAAAATACAGTAGGGGAGCTAAAACAACTCATACAGTATTAAGTATTTGTATTCAGTAGAAGCATACCTTACATAACTAACCTGCAGTCATGTACAAAATTAAGAATAGACAGAGCAATTTCTTGTCAGTGGCTTTGAAGATAGTAGAGTGCTTTGTTTCTTGTGATGGTAGATCTGCCTGAAACAGTCTTGGCTGGTTTTTTTTTCTCCTAAACCCAGCTGAGCAGTAGAAAACAGGCTGCACTTCCATTGTTTTGTGTGGAATGATGTGCTTTCATCTGCAGGAGGAAGAAGCAAGACGACAGGCAGGAGGAGCTCAGTTTGGTGGCTTCCCAGGTGGCTTCCCAGGTATTTTATTTTTAAGCACAAATACTTCAGGTAGAGGGGGCTGTTGTTTCCATATGGAATATTATAACTCCAGGTTTTATAGCATTTGTTCTCAAGACAGAGAGAAGAATCTTATGTGAAGTTTAGAGCTCTCATATACAAATAACTCTTGGAGCACTAGTAAGAGGGATGGGATTCTTTCTCTTGAAGAGGAATGATGCTGTGTAGCAAGTAGAGGGAAGACAGAAATCAGTAATTGAAGAATAACAATGAAACTATTTAGGTCTGGGAAAACAAAAGAAGCTGAATTTCCTTGATAATGTGTTTAAAAATGAGTATAAAAATGTTTTCTAAATTACTCAGGGTGCCTTGATTACTTTTTAGAGCAATAGTTTTAAAGTTGAAAATTTGGATTGAGTATGAGGGAAATCTGTGCTGGTTGCAAGCTGTTGTTAACAGAATAGGGTTTTTTAAGGAGGTAGTGCAGATTACCTTATAGAAAAGTTATCCTTGACAGCTTCACAAAAGTACTGATGCTCTTGAAGATTGAGATATACTTGAGAGTTGAGATAGGCTGTGTGTGTGCTCCAGCTGGATCAGCAGCCAGATAGAGACCATATGTGTCATGCTCAGCACAGCTGGGGAAGCTGCAGAACATAGATTCCATAAGAGAACCTCAAATATTTTGCTTCAGGGATGTTTTTCTTGGGGTTTTGTTGGAGTTTTTCCCCATTGGTGACACAGTTTTTCAAAACCTGAAGTTCCTGCCAAATGTGGAATGTACCTGGGACAGAATACTGAGCTACTTCTGCCCTGAATTATTCACCCCAGGCATTCAAACTCCTTATGTTCCTGAGCTTGAGACCTCATTTTAGGTAACCAGGAAAAGAACTGTGCTCACTACAAGCTTCCTATTCAATGGGTTAAAAACATGGATGAAATGAGATGTAGGTCTTAACAGAAAGAGAAGGTGAAGACCCTGCTTTCCATTGAGTGGGCCAGCTGTAGCCATATGGAAGGCATGGCTTTAGAGATGTGGCAAGGGCAGTAGGTCTTGGTCTCAGTGAGCATAATTACAGTGTGGGTGAGTTGAACATTTTTCTTGTGTTGGATTTTCAGGTGGCTTTCCTGGGGCTGCAGGCATGCCAGGGATGGCAGGTGTGCCAGGTCTCAACGATATCCTCAGTGATCCAGAAGTTCTTGCAGCCATGCAGGTGAGTATTTGTTAAAGTCAAAGCTACACCTTCTGAATGAGAGAAGAGCAGCGTCTATGGGCCTAGGGGGAGGAAGGAAGATGTGACCTTTTGGATGGCAGTGGGGTGCTTGCTTATTTCTGTTGTTTCCTCATGTGTGTGACACCAGACTGTCTGGATTAAATGTTAGCTGTTTTGCAAACTTATGGAAGCTTAATTAAAGATGACACACAAATCCTGCCCCCCATCCATGATAGGCAAAACTGTGTTTTATATGCTGTTGTCATCTCTTTGGAGAAAGTTTCTCAAATGGTCCTTTTCCACACATTATGATTCACTTGCTCATTTTTTGAATGCACACACTTTGTAAGGGGATAATTAGGCACAAACAAAAAAATAGATAATATTTTTCTTACACAATGTATTATAATAATATTGTGATGAGAATTGCCTTTCTCTTAGGAGATTAAATGTTTAAAGTTTTTCCAGAGACAAAGTAATATTAGAATAGTTCTTCATCTAGCATTTTCTGAAATCATATTCAGAAAGCTTACTTCCCTGGTGGGCTTGATTAATTGCTCAATGTCATAACTACTTCTACTCAAGAGAAGTATTTCAGCAGATTAAAGGGAGCATGTCTGACAATACCATCTTAAGGGCAGGTAGGTTAGAAAAAGTCAGAGCTATGTAGTTAGATTTGCATTCTAATATGATCAAGTACAAAACTGTCTTGTTTCTTTTTTCTGGATTGCTGTGAGTAAAGTTACATATTGTCCTCAGCTCATTGAAGTAAAGGCATCACAAAGGAAGCTTATTCAGTATACCCTGGAATCACAAAAAGATCATCACTTCCCATGCAGAAGTTCATGGGTTTGTTCCCTTAGTGGTTGCTGGTGTTGGAAAACACACCTTTACTTAGGCTGCCACAGTCAGCAGTGTTGGCTTGTATGCAAACCATGCAGAAAGGGCCCTTGATTGTAGCTGTCTTCCTTACCTGGCTGCTTCCTGCTCTAACACTGGAGTTTGTGATGAGAGGTTGCTGAAAGCAATGTTGAGGTGCAGCTAAATATTAAGTGCTTATCACATGCCTTTAAGAAAACTCCATAGCATGCTGATTACATATGCCCCAGCATAGGGTAGGACTCTTGCAAGAATGTGTGTTGACAGTGTTTTCTGATAATGCAGGCAGATTATAGTATGTACAGCTATCTAGATATGATTTATTAGAACTTTATCTATGTCTGCATTGCCACCTTTTCCTAAAATGTCCAACTCTGCCTTCTGGTCTTTTCTGAATTGGCCATGTAACCTCTAGTTTGAAAAGACAGTAGTTTCTACTGCTTGGCATCTGCCCAGTGCAGCTATGGAATATGCTGATTGATAATGTAAGCTGGCAGCTATTATGTCTGTTATCTGAGGTAACAAAACAGTGTGAAAATACTGAATCACACAAGTCACTCCAAAATGCTTTGCAGCTGTTAGTCTGTAGAGGCTTTTCGTAGTGAGGAGTTAGTGCCAAAATGGGAGTAGTTTAAGAGTAAAGGGCACTATCTCAGTCTCTTTAAACTTGCTATGATTTCATCATTTTGGAGACTATTCTCCATGAGTTAACACTAAAATGTGCCTGAGTCTTGTAACATCTCAGTAAACCTGACAGCTGTGGGTGCCTGAAGACAAGCCAGATTAAGCTGATTTTACTGTTAAATTCATCTTGTCATCCATAGAAGCAACCAGAGAACCAGATATGGCTGCCTGGGGACATGTTTAGGGGAGTTACTGCTTGACATTGGCATAAATCTTACCTGGTCTAGGTGACCCTGCCTGGGCAGGGGTGTTGGCCTAGATGATCTCCAGAGGTCCCTTCCAACCCTAACAATTCTCTGATTTTGTGATCTCTGCAAACCACTATGAAAACTTCTTTCTTGAGGAAGATTTCTGGTTCCATTACCTGAAGATTTTTTTCTTCAGATTTTTTTTTTCTCAAAGCAGCAAAATTTCTCTTGCATTTCTTTTCACAGCTTCTTAATGGTAGCAAGTTGTGACTTTTTGCAGTGACTTCTAATGCATGCTTTTTCAGCTCATTTGCCCCTAAGCTTTCTAGTCTCCAGAGGAATCAAGTGAAATTTTAGTGTGTTTTATTTTACTGTTTTGTCCAACTGGAGGGTTGTCTAGTACTTCATATCTTGCATATACAAGTGTTTTCTCTAGACACATGACATTTGCATTTTAAAGTCAAGTAGAAGCTCTTTCTATAAGAAGTTATATGTAAGATGAACCTATGGATTCCTTATTTGACATGTAGCATATGTTAGACACAGATTTCCAACAAAATGTGTTAAGTTGGGGAAAAAAAAAGTAGTGATAACTTCTTTCTTGGAAGTATTATTTTTCCTTCTGCAACTAAAGACCAGAGCATCAGAAAACTGAATGTCTCCCTGCTACCATTAATAGAATGGTTGCCATTGCACTAAACAATGGCCACCTTATGCACTAAACATTTCCCTCCAGAAATACTGATATCCTCAGTCTTACACTTTATTTTGATAATATTGCTCATCACTGTCAAACCTTGGATGTTATAAGCACGCTCTAAGGTTGAGAGCTTCCAGGGAGTCACAAAAGTACAGAACCACTTACTTGCTGTGAATTTATAGGAAAGTGAAACACAGAGCATAAACTGGATATTTAACATTCATTTAGGAGTGCTTTGACACAAACTAGTGACTAAGATTACTCTGCTGTTTGTTCCAGATTCATATATAAGTGAAACCACAGACTTAACAATATGACAATCTTTATAATCATATGCCCTATTTTGAAATCAGTTCAAGAAGTCTGAGGTTGTGAAAGTCTGCCTTTTTTGTTTGCATGGGAATCCTGTAAAGGGGAGAGATTGTATCTAATCTCTCTTTCCTGAACTTCAGCATTCTATTTTCCATATACTTTGCAGATTATCTTTTGTGAGGAAGACAACACATTTGTAAATCCTCCCATAAGACTGGACTCTTGGTTCCCAACATGCATAAAATATGGCTGAGGTGTGTGGGTGCTTTCAGTAGAGTCCACACCTACCAAATGCAATTTAGGATCAGACTTGTTGAACAGCTTTGGACTGAGTCTGATGCTAGAATAGATAGAGGATGATGTTATTGTAACACAGGCAGCTCTGAGCACACTGGTTATGTGGTGATGGCTTCCAAAGAACATGCCTGCTGCAGCAGTGGGTTGGAAGTCTAGGAAGCAGTGTGTCTTTTGGTAAAAATACTTAAATGTCTTAGAAAGTACAGCAAATAAAATTACAGCTAACATCTATTGAACATAATAAACTGCTTACACTTGAATTAAAGTGGAATTTTTTGCAGATACTGCTTATAATGGAAACATTTTTCCAAGCTGAGATGTAAAATTGTTACATACAGAGTCATTATGTTCAAAACATACACAGGTAAAACAAGTAAAACCAGTTCAAGTTTGGTAGAGGCCAAAGGGATACTAGAAGTGTGGGAAAAAGGTATTTATGCTTCTCATACTAAATAGAGAAAATAGAGTAATTTTTTTGGGCACTGATTTTGATGAATATGTGGATGTATTTATCAACTGCAACACAGTAGTGTGATAAGAGATAACAAGGTTCTTTTCCAAGTGTGAATTCTCAGTGGAGGTGAGGAATGACTGAGAATTAGATGGATTTTAAAAGCCAAACATTGCCACATTGTCTGCTCACAACCCAACAGTTTCAGGCTTTTGCTGCTAGAATGAAAAAATGAGAAAAGGATGAGAATCAGCTGTTGCTCAGAGTAGAGTTTTCTTATCATGCATGCTACACACATCAAGCTCCTACCTCCTTCAAAATGCATTTGAAAGATGCCTGAACAGAAAAATACAGTAGGTGTGGCTGTGTTTGATAGCTCCTGTTCTGGGAAAACAGAAGTCTTATCTGATCCCCCTTCTCATACACTGAACTTTTAGTGTAACAAGTTCAATAATGACTCTGGTGTTTAGTGACACAGCTTTAACAGCATGCACTGTATTATTGGGTTGTCTTTAGAGAATTCTTGCCAGAAGTCTAACGTAGTCTTGTCATGTAAAACCTGAGCAAGACTAGATTCATTGGAACTACATAATCACTTTTCTAGAGTTGTTTAACAAATGCCCTAATTTATTTTTTTTTCCTTTTTGTCCTGCAGGATCCAGAAGTTATGGTTGCATTCCAAGAGGTTGCCCAGAATCCAGCAAATATGTCCAAGTACCAGAGCAATCCCAAGGTCATGAATCTCATCAGTAAATTGTCTGCCAAATTTGGCAGTAAACCATAAAATCCCTGGTTCTTAAAAATCATACCTGAATGGCAAGGATTGGATTTGGCTAACCAGTGTCGCAATAAAATAAACCATTTTACCTCTGATTTTCTTCAGAAGAGAAATGGGGTGTTCTAAGGAGAATTGCTCTCTAGCCCCAGGTATTGACTTTATTCAATTATTGGTTTCTAGAACTCAAATTATATTCAGATGACCTAGTTTTCAACCATCCCTTCTTGTCCAACAGTTGCAGCCTTTCATTGTAAGTGTTACAGACAGTTTTCTCTGAATTAATGTTCTTATAACAAATTGTAGTATTCCAGGAGTATAAGATAAAAACATGCAATTTTTTTTTATTATTGCTCTCACTGAGCAAATGGAAAAGAACTTTAAAAACTGAAGTCTGTCTTAATCCCCTTAGGACAGAAAAATAGCAAAGGTGGGACAAGTCTGAAGAGTTAACTGGATAAAGGAATTGTCCGCAAATACAACTTTTTTTTTTTAATGGGTGATAGACTTTTTAAAGCTATTATCAGTATAATCAGGCTAGCTAGTTACACACTGGAACTTCTGGCAGTACTGCAAATACTATATCATTTTGATCACCACAACTGTGCAGCAAAGGTACAGTTCTACCCTTTGCACAACCTGGCATGAAGTACATATTGCTGAGGCCACAGACGTTTTGTTACTTGTTCAGTTCTTGTCCAGCACCTTTACGTAACATGTTATTTATCAGTCTGGGTATGGGAGAGCAGCTTCCTGACTGTGCTTGTACTCTTGTCCTTTCCCAGTTGGCAGGCCCTCTGCTGGTTGCACTCACCCTTCCTTGGGGCCATGCTTACCAGGTTGCACCTATTTGGAAACTTTAGGGAAGGAATCTTGTTCCCATCACTACCTCTGTCCCACTGAATGCAAGCCATCCAGAACATGTACATGCAGAGTTACACATTGGTGAAGGGGAGAACACTCAACAAAATTGCAGCTCTGGGTTCTGAATCAGTTTGGTTCTTACATGCTCGCTGATTAAAATTTCTTGGTCAAAGTCCTGCTGTCTCTGTAGAGGTGATGACTCTTTCTTCACCACATTCTGTAGTCTTCCATCTTTTCTTGTAGCCTCTTGTTTAAAAAAAAAATCTGTTGTTGTGGTTTCATACCGCCATGGTTTTGAGGCTTGTGATACAGAGGAAAAGGTGAAGTAATTGGAACAGACAGAACATTCTTCTAACACATGCATTTATCAGCATGGGTATCTTTGATGCACTGTCTGTCCTGATGACGTTCAGTGGATTTGGCTACCAATAAAGACAGTTGTTGCTTCTGTTTGTCTTGGCTAAAACATCTTTATGTGGAAAAAATGACCACAGTTACCTGTTCACCCCATGAATTTCAAGGTTTGTGTTACTCTTTTGTAATTCTGTATCTTGAGCCATAACTGATGTTACCATTTTTAAACAAATGTGGTTTGATGTAGGAACTCTACAGCAGTTGCAAAAAGTAAATCCCCAAATGCTTTTTCTCCTACTAATGACCCTGCACAATGAAATGTGAATCTTTTTGCTTAAGAAATACAGTTCTAAATACTTCTCTTAGCCTTTAAAAATAAAGTATGGTTTTGAAAAACACAGCATTTTGGGTTTGTGTAACTTTCTGATAAAAACTATTTTGCTTAAGTTAAATATGGAAGTGCTTTATTCAAACTGTATGTATAATTTGTGTTTTAAATTGGAACAAAATGCCTAAGGGCTCGTCTTCATGACCGAATGAACTCAAATTACAATTGTGTGTTGCTGTGTGCACGGCTTTTGGTCATAGTCTTGATCTCTCATTCCCAGGAAGAGATATTTGAAGTAGGTCACCCCTCAATATAGGCTAAATCTTGACTTCTGTCTTCAGGCTAGTGCATGTGTGTTGTGCACAAATTAGAGTATCTTGAATATAGATTTATTCCCTACAGTTTCCTGTTATTCCAACCTGACTGTTTGTGTCTGTCTTCCCATGAATAGTCAAAACTAGGAAGTTACTCCTACCTAATAGAAATGGTCATATCTGTGTCCTGCCTGCTTGCTTACACATCAGTTGCCCTTACTGAGAATTGATTGATTCTATAAAAGCATTTTCTCTCATTTTGATGTTGGCTTTAGGAGTTTAGCTGAATTCTTGTTCTTTGGGAATACACATCCTATGACTCCCTTGGTGTGTGAGCTTTTTTGGTTTTAATGTTACTCAGCAAGTAAATTGATGAGCTGTCTGGACTTCATCTCAGCTCCCCGAGTTGGTGTGTGGACATCTAAGCAGCTAAATTGGTTTGAACAGAAGTACAAGTGCAGAAAGCTAACGGCACAAGAGATGAGCAAAGACAGGAAGTTCCAATGCGGGATGTAAGTAGCTAAATGAGGAAGTTGTTATTTTCATTGGTTGCTCCTGTATTTACTGGCAGATCCTTCAGGTTATTAGTTCTGTTGGAGCATTGAGTGGGGGTGGTTGTTGTAAGTGCAGTGGCAATAATCAGCTCTGCTGGCAGTTTGTCTCTGAAACCTGCAAGAGCATATAGATGTCAGCTGGGACAGAGTGCTGCCAGTCCTGCCCCTGGCTCAGGTGTACCTTCCTGCCTTGTGAACAAGTCCTGCACTGAGCTGTTTGGCTGATCCCATGCCCAGATTCAATGACCCAGGCTGCCCAGGAGTGCAGTGATGCACCTGCAGCTGACTGGTAGCAGAGGCTCATAGCCTTGTTCCTGTGTGAGTCCCAGGGACTTGACTGTCCTCTCTGGTTCAGCTGCTGCCTCAAGGGAAAGCAAGTGTCAGCTCAATTGCCACATCCAGGCTGCTCTAGTTCACAGGGAGTCCTTTTGCATAGTAATGTGGAAAATGCAAAGCTCGGTGCCTTTACCAAAAATTTTTGGAAATTTTATCTCCCTTCATTGTTGGTACTTGTTGAGGTAGCTTGGTTTGTCTTTGTGGGAAGGCAGTGACTGGATGAGTCTCAAAGTTGGATGAAGGCAGATGGGACAAAGCCAGGTAGAGCAGTGATAGGCCAGAGGTGAATGGGTCAATGAGTATTAAAAAACCACATAAAGGTAAAGCCATGTTAGAGAAAGAGCTTTTTGCAAGTACTATATGTAGTTTAAAATATCTGTCTTTAAATGCCACCTTGTTTTTCTTGTGTGTGACTTTCAGGGCTTTTGTGTAAAGCTCATACAAGCCATACTTACTCTTGTATATGCCTGTACGTCCCTCTTCTGTGGAATGGAAGAGGAAATAAGATTGTTATGAGAGCACCTGCTGTGCTAGCAGAATCCTTCGCCCATATGGATGGGAGACTCTGGACATAGCCAGGGGGAGCTGGAGCCAGGTTAGCCTTGGCATGTACCTTCCCATGGGTCATGGTGTGCTGCTGACTGGAACTGTTTGGAGCCTCTTTGAAGTCCCCTGGGGCAGGTAGGCTGAGGGATGCTCGTGGCAGAGGCTGGAGGGTTGTTTCCTCTTTGCTCCAGGGCAGTCTGACCTTGCAGTTAGTGGTACTGACAGTGGTTGGTAACCTGGAGCTGGAGGGTGGCTCACTAGGAAAACAGTAGCAGTGTTTTCTTCTGATGCCGAGAGAAGGGTGTCCTGTGAAACATACTCAGAGCTCTGCAGAGGTGGGCCTCAGTCTTGCTTCACGCAAGATGGAGTGAGGGCAGCATTGTAAGAAAGTAATTCTGGATTACCAAAGAGCTGAAGTGGAGTAAAAAATGGTGGTGTCCAATTGAATGCAGACACCTCCATGTTCAGTACCACAAGACAAAGCATAGGAGATCAGTAGGGATATAAGAAAGTGCAAATACAGTGGAAGCAGGAACAGTTTTAATGTGGCAAATGAATGAAGCAGATCAGGTGGTTGCTGGTAGATCTGAACTATGGAGCAAGAAAAAAAATTAAGCAACCAGGCAACAAGTCACTGATCACTTTGTGAATCAAAGTTTGGGTACATCATACTCACTTGATGTGACCCTTACAATCAGGAACTTCATGTAAGACAAACCTTTTCTTGTCCCTGCTGACTGGAGGTCCTGAGGTCCCAGAGAATGTAAATACCAAGGACTCTTCTGTAAATCTCAATCTTGGTGACTAACCAAATCCAGATGTTCATTTGTAATTTTGCTAACAAAGTGTTACTACTATATATGTCTGCTTACAAACACACTTTTGAAAGCTGTGTCCTAGATGTATGATCTCAGACAAGCTTGAGATCTTATCAATAAATAAATAAATGTATTTGCAGAATGTGTTACGTCTTTTTTTGTTAAGTGGGTTACAATTTTGGCACCTTTCTTGTTGCACAAGATTTTTTTTAATGTACAAATGTTTATTTCGGAGGCTACGAGAAATGTGAAGGATTACAGGGTTTAGGTTAGCAGTTATCTTAGAATTTCTTCCTGAAGTACAGCAGCTGCAGCAGTCCAGATGGTACACATAATTTTTATGGAACAAAGGTATTCAGAAAAACAAGGTACTTACTACTCAAGTGCCAAGTAACAAGGAGGTGAGGTCTAAAGCAGGTAATAGTAAATTGAATTCCATTACTGAAACATTTCATTTCCTAACGCTCTCACTGGTGGGTAAGAGTTCTAGAAATGAGTTGAATTTGCATTTCACATTTCAGAAAGAAAAATATCATAGCTGAAATCATGTAACAACCAGCACAGTGTTCAATAAAATTAGCTTTAAAATGGACTAAAGGTACAAGATGTTAGGAAATAATCAAAAATAGATGGAAAAATATCACAGTACTATATTGAGAGTGAAATATCTGAGCTGCTGCCAGCTACACTGCCTCTCATTACAGAAAATTCATTCTGATATTTAGCCACTAGTGTCTAGCTCTTGTTTGGAAGAGAAAACCACCTGTGCTGTCTTATTTCAGATTTTTTAAAAATTGGTCTAAAATATAGCTTGTTGCTAAGAGAGTATAAGGAAAACACAATTGTTCTAAGAGATGATTTGCTCTCACACTTTCTTGTGTGTTATCCTACAATGAGGAAAAATTCTTGAAAAAGAAAAGATTTTTCAGAAGCCATTTTATAATCTGGCACAATTTTTCTCTAGTCTCTGAAAACTTTTCAAGTTAGAATAAAGCAAGATTCTGAACTAGAATTAATTAGTAGCCTTTACCAAATAATAAAAATAAAATACCAGAAAAATTTACATTTAGAACAGATGTTAGGCATTTATCAAGTGTCTGAGGGAAAAAGCAACATCAAGGCAACAAAAAATTTTGTTTGACAATTACTTCATCTGTATAAAACTAAGGGTGACTGAGGGACATTTGGTCTAGTTAGGATGAGCAAGTGCCATGACAGGAGATTAAATGTAACAATGGCAAATGCAAGTAATTAAAAAAAAAAAAGAATTTCAACTTTTCTGATATCCCTGGACCCTAGATGAAGTGTACAGGGAACATTCTGCATCATTGCAGAGGCTCAGTCAAAATTGGTTCATGTGAAGTTCACACACACAGGTGCTTTGTAATACGTGAGTGATTACAGTGCTTGCTTCTGGAAGAGGCTGGTTTTACCTTGGCCTTAATACCTAAGCCTGATCTTGACAAGATGGTGTGATCAAATTGCTGTATTTAATGAATTCAAACTGTCAGCACTTGCAGTCTCATTTGTTAATTTCTAGTTGCTTTTATCTATTATGTACAGGGAGTGTGATCCAGTTTATCCACCTTCTCTGAGAGTTGAAGTTTTGCAACAGATTCAGAAAGTAATTTTGAAAGTAGTAATTAAATTCTGTCATTCTGCCTTGACATGTTTGGTCTCTCTAATGAACTGAATTTCTGAGCAAAAATAAAGGAGCTATGTATTTCTATTTTTTTTTTTTTTAGAATAAGGAGAGTACTAGGGTAGAACTAGTTTAAGTTCAGAGGTCATTCTTTACTTGCAAAGGTAGGACACAGTGCAGAGGCAGTAAGTTTGACCTCTGGAGTCACCAACAGTATCCTCATTCCTTGTCATGAATCAGAAACAAAATCCATCAAGAGTAAAGTTTCTCAAGATTGATTAATTTCCTGTACAGGAACCTACAGAATTTCGCAAGCAAGAAAAAACAAAGATGAAGTTCACGTACAGAGAATATGTTTGTACTTGTAGTTGCTTAATTTAGTTCACTTCTTCCAGGCTTTCCAGTAGAATTTGAGGAAAGATTTGAGGAAAGGTAGGAGGTTTGGGCTGTCTGTCCTTCCTCAAACCCCACTTGTGAATGTTATGCGTTTGCCTGGAAACCTGGTGGATTTGTGGCATTTATGTGAAGACCTTAAGGCCATGTCTTCAGGAAACCTTTTGTGTAGATAAAAGGTTTAGCTTTATGCAGGTTTTTAGGTACCTGCCTTTTGTTTTCCCTTGATAGAATGCAAGGCATTAAGTTTAACTTAATCTGTAGCATGCCCTTATATTTCTTGGACAGCTTCGCTAGGTCTGTATGTTCCAACAATAAAGTAAGTTGCTTCTAGAATATTGCAGTTGTGTTACCTGTTGATACTCTGTTTTCCTGTATAGAAAGGGCATAGTGTATTAAGAATATTGCTAAATACAGTAGAAATAGGGTAGAGTTATTTGGGTGCATGTTTATGATGGAATTCCAGACTGCAGAACAAACTGACTCTTTGGTGAAAGCTTCCCTTCACACAAGAGGGACAAAAGCCCAAAGAACAGCAGTAATGGGGGTCTGTGTCCTGTTTGAGGCATTCATCCCAAAAGCTCATGGACCTGATGGTGTGGTCACTTTTTGTGTAATTGTTCCCTGGATTTGCAAAGCTGCTCCTGCCTGCTTCAGTGACAGGAGATAGCCATTGACCTGTGTACACCTTAATTCTAAATTAAGGCCTGAGTCTTTTGTACGTAGGAGTGTGTCACAGGTGAGTTATTAAGAGTGTATCAATGTGGGTGTAAGTAAAAACATTTTATTAATGATTAAATGATGATCAAAGATAATTAATTGACACCTAAATGAAAAGGGAATGATGATAGAATTGTTATTAAGCAATAATTGAACAGTAATTAAACAGTGATTTAACAATGTTTTAAATTATTGTTTAAACAATTATTTACACTCTGGTCAAACACTCTACTACTTTCTGTACATCTAATAATTAAGCTATAGCTAGATTTATAAAAGCTGCAGCAAGTATACAGTATACTTTAAGGCTTAATGTAAAATGTCACTTTCCTCATTATAGATCTCAGATGTTTGGTAAGGGGGTTTTCAACCTCGAGCATTAACCTTAAGAGCCATCCCTGTCTGAAGGGGACATCATTGCTGAGCAGCCTGCTGCTGTACAGGAGAGCCTAGTGGGTTCATGGGGCCTACAGACATTTTTTTCCAGATTAAAATGTCTGACTTGTAGTCAGAGCCCCTTTTGGTGTATGTGCAGGTGTGCAGCTGTAGCAGTTTCAGTTCTGTCTAGTCTGAGCTCAGGCTGGTGCTGATCTCCTGATAAGAGAGGCCTGAACTCTTTGTTCCTAGATAAGATACTGCTTAGGATGATTGTCGAGGTTTGCATTGCAGGGGTGATTTCAGCCAGGTCTCCTTTTGGTGAACCAAAGTACTGTCACTCAGTTAGAAGAGGTGCAACCAGCACAGGGATCTTACATAAATAAAAAAATAAAAAAAGTGGTCTATCAATGGTATCAGTGTTGTCTAAAAGAATTGTAGTCTCCTCGGTTGCTGGTATCAGCATCTAAAGTCTGAGTACAGGAATGTGCTGGAGCACTGCACTGGAAAATGATTTTTCTCCAACTGAAACAGTTGGATTAGGTAGAGTAGCCTGTGTTCTTTATACCTGCCCTCCCTCAGAGAAAATAATGGGATTTTTTCACAGAAGGGTAGAGACAAGGGGTCTGTTAACAGCCACCTAATGAAGGAACATCTCAAAAGAGAATGCCTTACCCAAGGCATTGTGTGATAGAAACTCTTGGGAAGAGTGTAATGTTACAACTGCCCTGTCCTTGTTTAAGCAATGGATGGTATGGTGATTCCTACCACAGATGGAAGCACTAGCAGCTCTTGCACCTCAAACAAGAGGCAGCTGGGGAGTTGAGGCTGAAGGACTGGGAATTGTAATTATGGAGAAAAAGTTAGGAAGTTATTATTTCTTTCAGAATGAGAGAACAAGATACTATGGAGTTACAATAGAAACCAAAGAGCCCAGGAGTAACATGATACAAAGCTAAAATTCATTCCTATCTTTAATTATAGTCTTTCTGAAGTATAGGTGAAACTAACAAAAGGGGAGTGATTATTAACACGGACAACACCTTGAAGGAATCTGGAAACCAGTATAAGACATGAGAATGGCAAAAACCCAGCAGGATATGGACAGACATGGGGATCATCTCCCAAGTGCTGTTCTGAATTGGGGCATGTCCAAACTCATTTAATTTCCTCAGCTCCTTCATATATGTGGAACCTCTCCTACATAAAAGTTTAAAAGGAGGCTGTAGGATATTTTCCCAAACTGTGTGTCTGATAGCCTTGTCTCTGTGTGCCCTCACTGCAGTGAGCCTCAGCTCCCCTGTGCTTTGGCCAGCTACCTGGGTCTAGTGCTGTCTTGCTAGGACTTCTCACTCCAGCCTCAGCTACCACAGGAGATGTTCTGTTTGTAGTGGTGTGCTTCACCTGCAGGCTCTCAGCATGATAGCAAAGGGGGAGCAAGGGCTTGCAGACTGGGAAAAGGAGTAAACAAAATAGAATAATAGAATTGTTTAGTTTGGAAAAGGCCTCTTAGTTTGAGTCCAACCACAAACCCAGCACTGCCACATCCACCACTAAACCATGTCCCCAAGTGCAATATCTACATGTCTTGTAAATTCCTCTGGGGATAGTGACTCAACCACTTCCCTGGACAGTCTGTTCTAGTGCTGGCTAACGCCTGCATTAAAGAATTTCTTCCTATATCCAGTATAAACCTCCCCTGGCTAGCTTGAGGCTGTTCTTTCCTGTAGCTTCTTTGCTGGGAGAAGAGGCCAACCCACACCTTGCTACAACGTCCTTTGATGTCCTTTAACTTGTAGAGTGCAATAAGATCCTCCCAAAGGTCCTTTTCTCCAGGCTAAAGATCCCCTGGTGCTTGAAAATGCATCAGACTCGATGGGTCCACATGGAATAAGAAGAAATTATTGTCTTGAAAAAGTGTTACTTTGAAGAGACCAGACTTTAGGTAGGTAGAAGGGACTGCAGTTAGCAAAAAGCAGAATCAGAATGTGAAGTTCAGTATTGCTTCCTTGTTGTAATTAAATGCTTGTATTAAATGTTTGGGAATGGTTATCACAGAATCCCAAGAGGAGTCATGTTGGAAAGGGACCGCAGTGGGTCCAGCCTCCCCATTTGAGCAATGTCATCTCAGAGCCCAGGGTTGTGCTTCTGAGTCCTTTTCAACTCAGACTGTTCTGTGACTCTCAAGTGAAATGGGTAAAAAAAATTTTATAAAAGAGGAAATAATGGCCCTATTGCTATTAAATATGGCACAGGATTGTGTTCTTTAACATATTCAGTGAGGGAGATTCCACAACCTCTCTGAGCAATCTGTTCCCGTGTGTGGTCACTGCATACTAAAGAAATTCTTCCTCATATTCAGGTGGAACTTCATGTGCATTAGCTTCTGCCCGTTGCCCTATTGCTCTTGTCCTATTGCTTGGCACCACCGGGAAGAGAAGAGCCTGCATCCCTCCCCTCCCCACCCTCCCTTCAGATGCTGACAGCCACTGATGAGGTCCCTTCTTGGTGGTCTCTTCTCGAAGAGAAGCGAAGCTGCTGGTGGAAAGAAAAGGCGCTATCGTAGTTACAGAGGAAGGAACAGGAACGCCTTTCCCGAGTGCCCTGACGCTGGATTTTCCTGAAATTCCCCCCGGGCGATCCCACTCTCCTCCGCCGTTCCCCGCCCCGGGGCGGGCGCGGGGCGGGGCCGTGGGCGCACGTGACCGGGCGGGTGCCATGGCGGGCACGGGGGCTGCGCGCGGCAGCCCAGAGCTGGCCGCGGCCGGGGGGCCGCCGGGCCGCGCGGAGCAGCCACAGCCACAGCCGAGAGCCGCCGCGATGTCCTCCGTCGCCTCCTACGAGAGCCTGGTGCACGCCGTGTCCGGCGCCGTGGTGAGCGAGCGGGCGGGGGGCCCGGGGCCCGGCGGGCGGAGCGGCCGTGCCGGCCTGGCGGGGGGCGCGGGCCGCGGGCAGCCTTTGTTCGGCCGGGACGGGCCGGGGAAGCGGCGCGGGGATCGGCCAGGCTGGAGGCGGCCGCCGGGCCTGAGCAGCCGGAGCCATCTCTGAGCCAGCGGGAGCTGCCCTTCAGAAAGCCGGGTTGACGCAGCCGGAGCTGGGCATCCCTTCAGCGGTGAAAATGTAAGCTCGGGCAGAGGGGCAGCACCTCAGCTGTGCGATCCGAGAGCTGCAGCTAGCATCGTCCTCCTGCCACGGCCTCATACGAGCTTAGGGAGCTGCGGAGGGTGAGGCAGCGCATAGGCGCTAATCAAAATGTAAAGCGGGCACTGTGCAGCCGGAGGAGGTTTGTGTCGATCGCTGAATTTAATTTTTCATGTGGTGCTTGTAAATTAAAAAGTCGCATTTAATTTGTGTAGATTTCCTAGTGTGCCCAGCCCTTGAATTTTTCTTTTCAGAGTGCTAGCTCTAAAAAGTGACTCAGCCTTCTGCTTCCAACAGATTAAGAATTTTCGTGCACGTAGCATGTTGGATTGGCATACTGATGCATAGAAAGAACTCCTCGTGTCTCCTGTGGGATGAAAGTTGCTAAGTGTTATTGAACGACAAACACTAGAACAGGCTGCCCAGGGAGGTCATGAAGTCTCTCTCTCTGGGGACATTCAGAGCCCACCTGGATGCATTACTGTGTCACCTGCTCTGGGTGACACTGCTTTGGTGGGGGGGGGGGTGGAGTTAGACTGGGTCATCTCCAGGGGCTCCTTCCAACCCTGACAATTCAGTGATTCTGTTATAAACGCTGATTCTAAAAGGAAAAACAAGCCTCTAAGGGATGTTTTTGTTTTATTATAAATAAACACAAGATTTTTTTCCTGCTCTTTAAATTGTTTTAAGTCTGCTTACTTAAACATCAAAGGCAAGTGGGGATTTTGTTTCCTCTTTCAAAAACTGGAGCTTTCTCAAATGATCTCATTATTGAAATACTACCCATTTTCCTTTTGCTGGCTTCTACAGAAGTCAGTGATACTTTCTAGACCTTGCTGTTAGCTTCTTCCTTCAAATACAGATTGCTGTAGTCAGGCTGTGCCCCTGGACAAAGTTTGTGGTGTGAACCAAGCTTATAAATCCAGCCAGAGACTCAGAACTGTGTTGAGCTAACGCATCAGAAGCACATGTCAGACTACAACACGATAACTTTTGTTTGTATTCTAATATACTGAAAGCTGATATACTTTCTAGACAACCTAGACAAATTTGAGATGAAGGAATAGTTTTGTGAACAGTAAAAAAATACCCAACACAAAAAGGTGCTTGATTTCCTGTGAACTTTAATTGAATTACCGAAGTATTCTTTAACTCTGCATGTAGCTACAATATAATCTTCCTGTTGCAAAAGCTATAGGGGTGAGAATTTTATGGGAGTATTATAGAGCAGTCAGGCTGCTTCATTGGGTGAATGGTGGCTGAAAAACAGCAGTTAAACATTTTTGTGTGTTTCACATTTTTTGTTTTTACTATTTTTTTATAAATCTAAGCTTCAGGCTGTGGTCCTGCACACGTCTTTTTGGCAGCAGTCACCCCAGGCCATTTATTCTGGCCACCTCTTGGCTACTGCACAGTTGTTTATTGGGTGCTGTGACTGGCCAGTGAGCTGATGTGACTGAAGAAGTAGCCCAGTGGAAAAAGTTGGTTTTCAGCCAGACTAGTTTCTGTGTCTGCATCGTTGTGTAGTGCCCAGAAAGTTATGCCACCAGATTGGAGGAGGCAGGGGTGCAAATACAGTTGACCAAGAGCTGGGATTACACGGACCAGCCTGTACCTGTCCTTGTGATTATTCAGTGGTAATGTGACTTGGCAAACTACCAAGATCCACTGCTGACAGGGCGGTGGTGGGAAGGCTGACAGTGAAGCCTCACCCTTCCAGCAGTGCAGGCTAATACATGGCAGCATCTGTTCTGCACTCGCTAGTATCATTTTACCTGCTGGTCTCAATGCAGATTAGCAAGTCCCTCTTGAGAGCTTCTGTTGTTGGGGAAAGGACTGGTCCTGATTATCCCTCTTCACCTTTCTTCTAGCCATGAATTCCCTTCTCTTCCCTATGATGCTTCTGGCAGCCTCCTCATCATGTAGTTGAGTTGTTCCAAAACTAGGAGAAAAGTAACTTGGCTTTTCTATTTCCCTCAATTTAGCAAAAGAAGGGGAGAGGGTACAAATTGTTTTTTATGTGCCATGATCCGTTTGGTCAATTTAGTTGTCTCATGACATTCTCTTGAACTATAGTTCCATTTAAGTTTTAAGCCAGTTTGGCAGTCAAGCACTGGAACAGGCTGCTGAGAGGGGTGGTCAGTGCCCCATGCCTGGCAGTGTTTAAGAGGCATTTGGTAAATGCACTTAACATGCTTTAGCTTTTGGTCAGCCCTGAAGTGGGGTGGGGGCAGCAGGACTAGGTGATCATTGCAGATCCTTTCTATCTGAAATAGACTATTCTGTGTCTTCTGGCAACACATCCATTGTGTCCTCTGTGACACTCCCCAACTGTTTCCTCCTTTCCAGTTTCTAATTTTGAGTGCAAGTGTGTGTGTGTGTTGCTGCATGATGCATTGCATTGAGACTAGGATCCAGGATAAATCTCACTTTGGGAGGATGGAAGCAGGGGAAGGCTGGAAGTTGTAGTGACTGTGCAGTCTTGCTCTGTGCGTAGGTGTAACTGCGTTTTGAGGTTGTCTTCAAAACTGCAGTAATGCAGCTCCCATTAGGAGGAGCATTATGGCTCTTTCTGGCACTTTTTTTTTGTGCTGGCACTAACCTTCTAACTGAGATATACTTTTTAGAAATACTCAGTCAGATGGGTTCATTAATCTACTTGCTCTCCAGCTGGGAAAAACTGGGTACATGGTAGATGAGAATGATACAACACAGGACTAGTACATGCGAGAGCAGAATGAACTGTTTTGGCAAGAGCCCAAAGGAAATGGGTTAAAATAACCAGGTAATTGTGGCCAAGTCTTACATCTGCTACCTAGTGTTAAAAAAATTGGAGAAACTGAAGTCTGGTTAAGACTTCAACCCAGAATTGTTTCAGTGTGGAAACACTACCAGAAAATTGATCCTCTGTTGCTGGTTAGAGAGCTAGGTCCAAGCAGCCTGCTGAGGAGCTGGAGTACTTCCAGAGGCAAAGTTCACTTAAATGTATGGCATAAGACAGCTGTAGAAAAGCTCAAGTCACACTGTGCATTGTAGTTTAAAATGCAGCATTGAGTGACTTGCTGTATTCCAGGCCTTCCCAATATTTGAACAGTTTGCATGACTGCTAATAGAAGAGGTGCCGCAGCTTTAGCAGCCACCTGATGCATGGAAAACAGGGCATTTTGAGGCTAATAGG
This sequence comes from Serinus canaria, assembly GCF_022539315.1. Lineage (NCBI taxonomy): Eukaryota > Metazoa > Chordata > Aves > Passeriformes > Fringillidae > Serinus > Serinus canaria. The sequence goes on from NC_066314.1 coordinate 48,330,821, forward strand.
AGGTAGAGAAAGTTCAATGTTTATTTTCTGATGCCACTAGATCAACTTCCGGGCTTCAAAAACTTTCCCTTTTGACAAAAAGCTTTTTATGGTTTTAATTTTAGCTTGATCTAATGCAAGAGAAAAATAACCCTCATTTGTAAGTATGGGACAAAAAATGTGTTATGTGTGGAGTTTATCCCCTTTTTAAACTTACTAATCAGACTGACTTGTGGGCAAGAAGTGAAGGGTTATGAAGAGTCTTACAGGCTCTGTATAGGCAATTGATACACTATGCAGCCAGTTTATTTTGTTTTTCAGGGCAGTATGACTGCAATGACTGTATTTTTTCCTTTGGATACAGCTAGACTTAGACTTCAGGGTAAGTGTCAAAATCTAGTTTCTTTGTGCAATGGCATTTCTGTTCATCTTGGCCTGGGCACTTGTAAGGGTGGTTGTAGTGGGGATGGTCTACATGAACAGGAGTCTTACTTGTGTCACAGTAACATTGTTTTTCCAGCTAAAGGTAATTCTTCCTTTTGAAAGTTGGGCAACCTTTTAATTAGCTGAAAAGGCTGTGTGCTGTATGACTTTTAAATGATTATCAAAGACCAAAGACAAAAACAAAGATGCAAGATTTCATAGGATTATATTTGTGTGGTATTGTTTTTGGCTGCTGAGAACACTTCAAAATGCAGGGGCAATATAATGAAAAACAAGTCTAGAATTATTCAGAGGGTGGTTTAAAGAGAAAAGCCAGGGTTAGAATTGGGATTAGGAATATCTAATGTTTACAGAAATGCATCTGGAATATGAACTGTTTTCTGACACTCTGTCTTCTAATCTAAAGTCACAGACTCAGCAAGCATTTTAGAACTATGGCTAAAGCTCTGTTAAGAGCTGGAGGCAGATTATTAGCCAGGCTGTCAGAAGTATGTGGTTGAGAAATGAATAGCTTTCAGTGCGGGAAGAGACTGCCTGGCTAAGGCTTAGCTGCTTGCAGATGAGCTGTAGGAGATTGCTCTGCTACTGGTGCTAGTCTGCTGTCCAAGGAATAATTTTGAGAGCAGTTAGGCAGGCCCAATTCTAGCTCTCTCCCTAAGGGGAATGTACTTTTAGTTCATGTCACACCTATTAGGAACTGGTGATTATAGATACTCTGGAGCACAACAGAACCTGTCAGTCTGAGGAAGAATAAAAAAAGAAATAGCCTTACCTAGCAAATGAAAATAAGGAGAAATAGGGTATTTCTATCCTTTATGAAGAAGAAGAAACACGTGCTTGTAGGGTATATTCAGAATTGCAAGGATAAGGACTTGAAAAAGAGTGCTAAAAATTTGAATAATCTAAAAGTCTGATTGTTTTGCTTTCCAGTTGATGAGAAGCGGAAGTCAAAGACAACACCGGCCGTCCTTTTGGAAATAATCAAAGAAGAAGGCCTGTGAGTAGCTACTGATTTTCTGTTTGTCTTCATGGAGATAAGCTCTAAAACTCATTTGAATATGCTTTTTTAGTGGAACACTTAGCCTGTATCTATGTGGACAGATTTTTATTCCAAATTGAAATGTCTTCACATAAGTGTGATATGACTTGCATAATCTTATGTGTTCATCTTTAGCTAACTAGGATTAACTTTCTTGAGCACCTTATGCAATTGATCTGTTCAGTGATGTAACTGTGCCTTCATTAGTGAGGTAGCTGTGCCTCCTCAGAAATGCAAATGTACCTTCATATACCTGATCAGCCAGCTTTGTCTGCCTGGATTCTTGGGTGTGTCCATTTCTCAATAATCAAGATGAAACTCCTGGATAACTGAGCTACTTTCAAGAGAACTGAGACATGTTTCCCATTTGGAAAGTTTTTATTTTCTCCTAAGCATGTAGAAGTAAACATATCACACTTTATGCTGGTGGGATTCAACATCTGTCTAAAAGGAGTTAACTTTCAGCTGTGCTGTGCTTTAGTATTTGTCATAGTCTGAGCTGAGCTGGCTGGGAAAAACAGTTTTATGTCTGTCCTTGTTAGAAGTATTTTCTGTACGGAATCCCTGGAACTCCTAAGTAGATGAGTGCTTCCAGGACATTAAAGCTGAAAAAAGTTTAACTTGGCCCATAATGCTGTGTCACCTTTGAACTTGGGCAGATGTATGCATGAGGAGTTTTCTGCCAGCTGATCTCTCTTGTTCACGTTCCCACATTACCTCTGTCACATGAGGGTGGCAAGTAAACTTCAATTAAAAAAAAAAAAAGGAAGTTAAAAAAGTAAATGTTAAAAAAAAAGAAGTTAAAGTTAAAAGTTAAAAAAGAAAAATGATGTAATTAGCTGAGGGGAAAAGACTGCAAAAGTGGTCATCCTACTTTGCCTGTGAAAGAGAAAAATCAGTAGCTCTGGCAGGAGAGGAACATTGCTTCTTCCAAAGGTACTGGAAAGGCCTGGCAAAGCCATGGTACTAATTTAGAGAAGTGTCTGAAGTAACAAAAAAAAGTCCAAACAACAACAAATCTGAAATATGATGTAAGATCATAAACATCTTGTTCACATTAGCTTGTAGAGTCTTGTCTCATTGCCATACTTTGTGAGACTGCTTCTCTCATCTAGATAAAGCAAATAGGCTGAGCTAAAGGACTTGCTGCAGAAGTTTATCAAACAACTTCTTCCCTGCACTTCCATTCTTTCTAAGTGATCTGAAAGGTGTTCACTAGTGTACACCAAGTTTTTCTCAAGATTGCAGTGAATCATGGATGCTTAAGTCATTAAAATAAACTTAAGTCATTAAGTTTAAAGTCATTAAAATAAACTTAAGTCATTAAAATAAACTCACGAGTTTTGTTTTAGTTTCATGTTTTATACTACAAGATGTTTCATTTGAAAATCATCAGAAGTCATTCTTAATAAATCAACCAAGCCCAAACTAACACTCAGTAAGAGGACATAAACCCTAGAAGATGTTTCTCTCTCTCTTTTCCAGCATAGAAGAGATAGGTAATATAGAAATTGTTTTAATTTGGGTTATGAATAACTGCATAGTCAGTTAATTTGTAACTGTATGGTTAGCTAAGCCTGTAACTTCAGAAGCAGTTGTAACAATAAGATGTATTCCCAGCTCCATGGGAGGGAGGAGCACTCAATGGATTTGAGATGAAAAAGTAGCATTTACATTTTAAGAAAAGTCAGATAAGGTGTTTACTAGCCTTGCATCTTTTACAGTCTTATTGGAGATCCTTAAATTCTACATACTCCCAGTATTTAATGAATTCTAAAGAGCCTCCATAGTTACTGCTGTTGGGGTAATTTTTTATGCTTTTAACATGATACCAGCTCTCTACCTGTTCTGTGCAATTCCAGTGAAGGTGTGTATCATTATCTTTTTTTGATGTGTTGTAGAACATGTTGGGAATGTGGGACAGCTGTTGAAGTGTCCCTGTTTTACAGGATCATCAGGCCTGTCAGAGAAGGGAGATTTGTTAGGTGGATGTTATGAAATCATTCCTAAATCAAGACATTCCTAAATCAAGGTTTAGATGATAATTCAGCTTTTTGTCTGTGATTAATCTAGTTAAATTTACCTAGGTAATGTCTTTTTCTTACTTACCTGACTGATTTGCCCTAGATTTTACAGTAAGGCATTTGTTAGAAATTCTTCCCACCTGTGTAGCTTCTGTCCCCAGGTTGCATCCTTTGCCAAACTCTCTTAGGAGGAGTATATGAATTTCAGTAACTAATGTTCAATTTTTAAATTTTGTGTGAGAATCCAGATACTTAACTCCTGAGTAAGGAAAAAAAGTATGGTTTGTTACCATTGCTGATAAAGACATATCTAGGTAGTACTTCCTGTAGTCTACAGCATTGATCTCTGGGATCCTCCACCAACACATAAAATCAGCCAGATCACATAAATACTTCACTGATTCTTACTGTGACCTTTTGCTCTCCATTAGGTTGGCACCATATAGAGGATGGTTTCCTGTTATCTCCAGCCTTTGCTGCTCCAATTTTGTTTATTTTTATACATTTAATAGTCTTAAAGCCCTCTGGGTCAAAGGTCAGCATTCAACCACTGGAAAAGACTTGGTGCTTGGGGTTGTTGCAGGTAATACTTTAAAATCTCCATTTTGTCAAGAATGTATTTTTGGTATGTTCTATCTAATGATTTTCTTTATGAAGTCCTTTGGAGGCCACACTAAGTGCTGACCCCTCCCACTGTATGCAGACCTGCTTCTTTCTGATTGCTCCTCTGTGTCATCCCCGCCTCCTAAGGAGTTGCATAAACCATGCCTGTTGTGAATTCTGGCACAAAGCACAGTGCTCTTGTGGCTTAGGATGATATTTGTGTCTGATGTGGTGCTTACCATGTATCTAAGCATCAGCACTAAGATGCTAAAGTGGCAGGGAGAGGTAGAGGTGATAGTTGGGTTTTTTCCAGAGGAAAAGATATATGCCAATTCTGAATTAATTTTAATTACAGTAAGAGATTTTAATGTAAGCATTTGGGTGTCAGTTTCCAGACATGGTTTTGGGTTGTCACCTGAAAGTGACAGGAAGTTCCTAGATATATGCAGGTCCAGTGCTACCATATGCTCTTTTTTATTCTGTCCTCTTCTGTGAATGCTGCAGTGCCTTCTTTGACAGGATGATAACATTTGTGACTTTCTAGCACACCCAGTGTGAAAAGTTACCACTGTGGGCTTTGTGTTTGCTAGTGATACTCTTCTGGGACTTTTGCTCATGCAAATGCATAGAATCAAGCTAATTTTAAAAAACCCAAAAAACCAAAACAAAAACAAACAAACAAAAACCTGTAAAAAGACCCCTGGCTTTGGGGTTTTTTTGGGGGTTGGGGAGTAGTTGGTAGTTTCTTATACTTTCAGTATAGCTATAATGACTGAATAGCTGGTGTAAGTAAGGAAGGAAATTTTTAAGCTGCCTATATATCTGTGGTAAAATTCCATATATTTTGGAACAAAGGCTTAGGAATTAGGGTATGAATTATTTACTTTTCCCATATGCTTTGTTGGTTTTATTCCCTCTTCCTACCAGAAAATTCAGTAGCATATGAATCAGGGGGAGAAAAGGGGATAAGAAAACATTTCAAACCTTCTGTTTCATGCTGATTTTCTTTGTGCTGTTTTGTGTTAGGAGTGGTGAATGTACTCCTGACCACCCCTCTCTGGGTAGTGAACACACGCCTGAAGCTGCAGGGAGCAAAATTCAGAAATGAAGACATTGTACCAACCAATTACAGAGGCATAATAGGTAAGCACCTGTTGTTGTCTTCAATCGAAGAGAAGTTCATGAAATGAAATGTATCAAGGACTTTGAAGACTTTCATTCATGTAACTGATTTCACCCTGTAATCTCTATGCTACTCTGTCACTTTGCAGTCATTGAGTTTTACAGGAAACTGGACTTGGCTATTTGTGATGGTAATTAAGAGTTTGCAGTGTGCACTCATGTAACTAAAATACCTGTTGCAGGGGCAGATGTGTTATCATACAGATAATGGAGCAATAGTGAGCCCCATGAAGTGGTAGCTGGGAGTCTGAGTTTGGACAGTCTGAAAATTAAACTTCACTCACCTTAATCTCTTAATTACTCACATGTTCAGGCTGTCCTTCTTTTAAAACCAACCAAATAACATTACTGTTACTTTGAAGAAGGTTTGGAAGACCTTGATGTGGATGCCACACTTGTAAAAAAAAAGGGGGGGTGCTGCCTGAGCAAATGATTAGTTTTGTTTATGTTAATGGTGATGCAAATAAGATCCTCCTTTGTCACTACCTTTCTCTAAACTTCTGGATTAAAATGGAAATTTAATTAAAAATGCTTGCATAAAGGACTTCGAATATTAGGCTTTAAGAGTAACTTCTTATATCTTTTATATTCAGAGTTTTGTACTCAAAATATTGATGATTTTTTCCTCACCTTTTGTCTCAGATGCCTTTCATCAAATAGTCAGAGATGAAGGAGTCTTAGCTCTGTGGAATGGTACTTTCCCCTCCTTGCTGCTGGTCTTCAATCCTGCCATACAGTTTATGTTTTATGAAGGCTTTAAACGAAAGCTGTTGAAAAAGCAGCTGCAAGTGAGTATGTTTTGAGGCCAGATGTTGAACATGCTCTGTTACAAGACAGGTTTTTTGATATGCATCATTTGAACAAATTCAGAATATGGGTTTGGTTTTGGTTCTAGTATTTTCAAGTGATTTTTGGAATTAGTGTGTCTAAAAAGTGTTCAGCATCATGAAATGAGAGGGGAATCTTTCATGTCCCTAGGGAAGCGATTCCTGTAATTAATTCTTCTACCTGTAAAAATAGAACTGAACCTCTTGTCCACATTCCTTGCATATGTTCACAAGTCTTGATTAAAAGTAGAGATTTCAATTCTAATGTATCTTTTATAAGTATTTACATAGTGACTGTTTTGAAGTCTGCTTTTAACCCTTTTTGCAGTAAATAATAACCCTTTTTTTTCCTTGAAGACCTCAATTTTTCAATGTAATTTTTCTAGGGATGGACACTAGAATTAAATGTTGCAGTAGCATTGCAACCATTCCTTCCTGATTTTCTAAATAGAAATGCAGTTGCTTTTCTGTCCCTGCTTTATACTGCTCTTCTTTTTCCTTATTCTTTTTCCTTGTCTATATCAGATATAGAATCTCAGCTGAAATCATGTTCTTTTTATGTTCCAGCAAACTGGAAAGCATTTGTATTACATTTTCAGATAATTCATAATGTAATATATCTTTAAGATGCTTTGCTGTTAATTTGTTATTTTAAAATGTTAGGCTATACCAGTATGTTACCAAGCCATCTTTTTTTTCCCCAAGACATAGTGAGATTATTTTTACATGAGATTTTACATCATCAATGAGGCTTGGGTTTTTTACTCTTTAGTTAATACTGCAGCTGTAGCACCCCATTTGTACCTGATGGATCTACTATGTTACATTATGCACATTTTTTGAGTGATGAGCTTAGCTTCCATCTGTATAGTTCTTGTTGGCTAATAACATTTATGTATTTATTTCTTGTGTTTCTTTTAAGTTACTTAGTTCCACCTTAAATTAGGGCATTTCTTTGTCCATGGTCAGTGAAGAGGGGATATATTTTTTTTTCCAGCTAGGAATAGTAATTTTTATTTTGAAAAACATTTTTCTTCCTATTTGGTCGTTTCCTGGTAGTCCTAAATATATCAGGTTGACCTTTTTGAAAATGTGCATGTGTAAGTGTATTTTTGATTGCAATCAATATATTTTAGAATATATTTTGAGCATGTTTTGATATGGGCATCTACTTATGTTCAGTGATTAATTCTCACTGTAAGACTGAGATGCACTGTAATCAGCATAGGCTGTAACAATGTATTTGGTGCATCCCGCAGCTTTGGAGCTGAGGTTGGGCTTCAGCAGGGGTTCTTAACTCAAAGGGGATGAGATTTTTAGCCTATGGCATCAAGACTAAAATTCTGCCTGGGAGTGTAGTGGTTATGTCTCAGGAATACAGAGTGATGTTCAAGGAATCTTTTTCTGTCACCTTTTCACAAGCACTGAATGACTTTTTTGTTTCACTGTTGCAAAAACTGAGATGCTTATTGATGCTTATTGGTATTATAAATGATACTTCCTTATCTTTTGTCTACTTTTGGTGCTTTGAAGGGGTCTAATTGTATGGCCTTCTATCAACAGTAGTCTAGTTATATTGAGAAATGCAAAAACAGGTAGAATTTACAAATAAACTTAAGATGTGGGAAAGTAAGTTAGTTGAACCATAACCAACTCTTTAAAATGAGAAGACCCTGAGATTTCATGAAATCTTCATGCCAAAAATCCTTAGATAATCTGGTAGCAGGTACCAGTACAGAATCCCCAAGTACAAATGGGTAATTGTCTGTTTTGGTACTATGTGAAAGTAAATTTGTTCTTAATCTATTGACCAGCTCACATCTTTGGATGCTTTTGTCATTGGTGCAGTAGCCAAAGCAGTTGCCACCACCCTCACTTATCCTCTGCAGACAGTACAGTCAATTCTGCGGGTAAGTCATCATTTCATTTCGTGGCTACTCTGTCTCTAACTTGGTCTGTATCATGCAAGCCTTGTTCACATGGCTTGTTTTTATTTGTGTTAATGGACCCATTGTTTTGGGAGGCATTTTTCCCAGTGCAGGTCACTGATTAGAATGGCTTTCCTCTTTGGTTTTGACTGAGCTTGATATACTGGTGCACATTTGTTTGAAATTGCTGATAGGATTGCCAGTGTATTGTATTGGTATAGTGTCCCACAGAAACTGATGCATTGTACTGCTTTTAGGCACTACAAAAATGTACATTTACTTCTTGGAATATAAATGGAAAATGTGTCAAGTGGGAAGTTAAAATTAAATCTTCTAAAACCAGTCTGTTTCCAGATGACCTATGGTAATTTAAAAAAAAAAAAAGAGTTCTATTCATAGGTTTTGTTGTTGAGATGATGGTCTGACCTTGTCAGTGTCCAGAATGTGATTCATCAGGGGAAGCTGAGCTCCCTCATAAATAATATCTTTAGCCACTTGCCTGGCCATGTAGGCTAATTGTAGTGGTAATGGAAACACTTGCATTTATTCTGACTTGCAATTTGTACATAGGCTGGATAATGCTGCTGCTTTCAGAGTGTACCAATGTTGTTGTAATATTGACACAAGACCATACTGGGGAGTTAGGAGGGAAGGAGACCTGGCCATGTGTAAGCATATTGTACTTTAATTTGTGTGTTTTAAACTCTGTAGCAGTTAAATATTAATAAGTGTTTCCTACATGAAATATATTTTCCTAAGTAAGGAGGAGCCTTAACTTGCCTCTACAGTAAAGCTATTGTGTATGTTCTAAAACTTGGACAAATTTGGAGATTGAGTTGAATTACTGAAAACAAGCCTTCCATGCTAAGAGTATCACTTTTCAGACCTTTCTAATAAGGGAGTTTTCATGTTAATTGTTCATCTGGAAAAAGTAATTTTCAAGCAAGTTTTGTAATAATTTCTAACTCTCTAATTAGAGTGTAATAAATGTATCTTGATTTTTCATAACCTATAAAAAGGTAATTAGGATGCTATGTTTCAAAGCAAGAGGATTTGAATATACTTATGGTGTAATTTTTATCAGCAGTCATCTTTTCTGAAGTTTTCAGAATTTTTGATCAGCTGAACTGGTGCTTTCTTTCAAAGCCTTATCCTGTTTTAACAGCCTGGACACATCTTAGTAGTAGCTAAACTAATAATACAGACTTCTGTTACTGGAGTGGCAGATACAGGAAAACATTTAAGCAAAAATAGCTCTGTTTGGATAAGTTGCAACATCAGTCTGTTTTTAATTTGTGATGCTCCTGTTTCCTCCTGGTGTGAAGGAGAGCTGGAAGGAAAGTTGGAGTGCTCTGTTTTAGCCTGAGCATTGCACAGCAGTGCAGCAGCCACAGAACAGCTTCAGCCCTCATTCCTTTCCATGTTTCCTAGACAAGTGGTTACTGTCTTGAGGCTTCATGTTTTTTCTGTCTCCATTTAGCTTTTTGAACAAAATTCTTCTGACTTTTAATGACAGTGTAAAAAGAAAAAAAAAATCCGTTGCCAGTCCATCCTCTCTCTGTGATGATAGGGAGCACAAGGATCCTGTCTCTAGTTCTGCAGTGACTAGGGGTGATGTCTGTCTCTTTGCTCTATGAAAGAATAGCCAGGAGCCCTGAACACATCTGTTGAGGACAGAAGAGATGTATGTCTGTGACATCTGTGCTGTCCAGTTCAGACTTGCTATATTTTGTGATGTGTTTTCTAATCTAAAGTTGGCATGGTTCTAGTTGATGAAGTTTTTGTCACTCACACTAAGTGATGTTAAAAAAGAAGGTTATGAGTAAAGGCTTAGTATTTTCAGAACTAATATTCTGCATTAAAAAAAAAAGTTGGAGGTTTTTTTTAAAACAATCTTAGCCGATTTGCACACAAACTAATACAAGCTCAATATAATTCATATAAACTTACACATTGTAACTAAGTTCTGTCATCAAACTAGTAGAGAACTTTTTCTTTTCTTTTTAACCTTAAACCTTTAGAAACTTACTCTTTTTTAGAACTTATTGGTGATCTTTGTAATAAAGTCTCTACACCTTTGCTTTCAACTCTTTGGCACAGTTCTCTTCTTACTGTCATATAATGAACAGTTATCCTGTGTAATTGACAGTGGTAGCAGCTTACAGCTTTGCCATTGGTATCCCTTCTCCCAGTCATTAAAACTATGTGACACTGGTGTTACTCATTATGCAGTGAAACTGTTCTTTGGCCTGTGTGTCAGTAAAGAGCAGATAAATTAAATTTGCCAATTAAATGGTACAGCAATACCATTAATGTTCTCAGTGATCCCAGAAGAAAAAGTTCTCTTTAAAATGGAAGTCTTTTTTTCTCTGTCATAGAGAATGCTAATCCCTTTGGGAAGTCTTCTGCAGTAAACACTGAAGTGTTAACATCCTAGTGAAAAGTTAGTGATTTTCTTCTCTCTTATGACCCTTTGTAGTACAAAAATTGTCCAGTGGTGGATTAAAAAGGAGAATGAGGCACCTAATGGTGGTGTAGTGTGGAAGCCTGTGTGTAATGTGGGCAGTGACTGACACTGTAACTTGGAACCTAGTTAGCAATTTCTGGGGAGTGTGTCTGAGTCTGTGACAATAGTTCTTAACACTGATTTGTCAATATCAAATGGGTAGTTGCTGATGAAAACATTGTGGATTTTGAATCTATATTTACCTAATAACAGGAGATTTCCACTAGCGTTCTCATGCTGCTGTTTCCACCCAAGTTATTAAAACACATAGTAAAGGAACCTGTATCATCCTAGCATTCTCTTAAAATTTCTGCTGCCTAAATCAGCTGGCATACTTTACCTACTGTCAATGGTAATTTCTTACACATAAGAAATAGCAGTTGCCTCAACATGTTCTGGGAAAAAACTCTTCCAACATGCAGTTACTCAAGTTCACTGTTCTTAGCACAGAAGCTTAATACAATCTTCAAAAGCTATTAGGCTGTGCTGGTACAAATACAAGTGTACCAACTCTTGTATATTAATAATTCATACCTGCAGCTTGCTGGCAGTACTGTCAACCTGTATCAGATTAAAGTATCAATGAATGCTTGAAAAGGAGTTGCTGAAATTGCTAGTTTAATTCTACAGCAGCAACTATCATGCCTACTGAATACCAGCTTGGGCATAAGCAAGTGTCGTGAGTAAAAAAGAAATATTGTTTATGTCAGGTAGGTAGATGAAACAATTTTGAATTCTTCCACAGCAGTTCACACATAAGTGCTCCAAGACCATTGCTGGGCAGATGAATTGTGTGTTTGACAATGCAATCTCAATGTAGTAATGATTTGCAGGTGTGTGAGGGTCTGAATCTTTGTGAAGTCAAAGCTGAGAAAGCCAGAAAGAACTTGCTTTGAGTGTCATATCCCTACTAAGACTCTGCAAATTTTGCTATTGAGATCTTGAAAACTGCTTCCTCCAGAGCAACTGAAAGACAGGAAATATTTGTTAGAATCCATTTTAAAACAAAACTAAATTACAGTAGTATGTACAGTTTTAATGTTTGCAGTGTGAGCTTTGGCCTCTGTTCTCTGCTGGTAATTATGTAATGTGGAAAATGTTTTAAAGAGGTTTAAAGTAGGGTAGGCTCTCCAGATTTCATGCATGTATGATGTTCTCTGCCAAGCCCAGTGAGGAAACAGTACAGCAAAATACTCTTCCTTTTTTTCAGTTTGGACGTCACAGGTTGAACCCAGAGAACCGAACACTGGGCAGTCTTAGAAATGTTCTTTACCTTCTTCAACAGAGAGTGAGGTGAGCTTTCCCATTTTATTTCTCCTCCCATGATAGAGAGGTTGTGAAACTGTTTCTGGGTCTGGATTTTGTTTCCTTTTGCCTCCTTTAAACTTGACATTTGAGTCAACCTGGTTTTTGTAATATATTGTAGAGTAAGCCCATAAACCCAGATTCTCCTAAATGTCTGTACAGTAAGTGACATCAAGGATACACATGGATATTAATTCATTTCATCTCTCAACTTGAAAAGAAGCCGGTTTCTTGCACAAAAGACCTTAAATTTCTTCAGAATTTTTTCTTTAAAATATTACTAACATAGCTGGCTTAAGGTCAATAATGGGTTTAAGATTCCTACAGATGGTCATTAACTTGTGATATTGATTCTTTGTAGTGTACTGATTGACTTACAGAAAGCTATTCATGCTTGTTTCCCTGTTTGTTTTTTTCTCCTCCTTAGGCGTTTTGGAATAGTGGGACTCTACAAAGGCCTTGAAGCAAAGCTCCTGCAGACAGTCCTTACTGCTGCTCTTATGTTTCTGGTGTATGAGAAACTGACTGCAGCAACCTTCACAGTCATGGGACTAAAGCCCTCACACAGACATTGAAGAGGAACCTATGCCAAAGATTCTGGGCTCTAGAAAGCACATTCCATTTCTGAGACCTGGCTGGTCTCAGAAAGGGTCCTCACTTTCTCTGCTTCTCTTTTTAGCCACCTTTATCCCCCAGTAATTGGAGAAATCTGGAATATGCTCTATAGGAGCTGTTGCCACAAATTCAGGGATAGCCCATTCCCTATTGTTCTGTATACTCACCGTGTTAAGAAAAGAAACAGAGACCTCGTTTAAGCACTGGACTTGAAATTTAAACTATTATGTGATTTGGTTATTTGGTTGATATTCTTGGCAAGAATGACTATCTCTCACTATACTTTCTTCTTTGCCCTCAACTATTCTTGTATCTTTATCTTCTGTCAGCAGCTGGTGGGGCTGGCTTTGTGTTATTTTCCTTGACCTGTGTTTGTCACTTCATATTTGGTTCATTAAAATAATTCATAAAGAATAACATTTTTGGTATGGTTTTCTTTTACCTGCAAGTATGTTTGTGGCACAGGATCTGATGTTGCCCCCAAATAATTGGTGCTGAGGTCTCTGAAGTGCTGGAATGGATATTACAAGTGAGTGTGCAATCTTCTTTTTGAATCCAGCTATTTTGAATCTTGAAAATTTTGAATGCAGGTACTGGCTAGATTGGAGGAATATAACCTCTTGCTTTTTCAAGCTGAGTCCCTCAAGCTGCCTCAAGAAAATGGGCTTGCTACGGAAATACATGATGTTTTGTGCCCTATTCTTTGTGAGAGTATGTGAATTCACTCCTTGTTCTTATGCAGATAGGGGGCTCTGCTTCAGAAATGCTATGTCTGCTCAAAAATGTGCTTTGTTTATTTTTCCACTGATATTCCCAGACCATAAAGCCTAAAATGTATATATTCTAACATGTGTATGTTGTTTTTGCATAGTTTTGGTCAGTATTCCTGGACTCAGTTGTTAAGTTGGCAGTAGGATTGTTCTGAAGAACAGTTTCCTATTTGAAGTATTGAGAAATTTCATGGCAGTTGTAACACCAAGAATGTCTAGAAGGAGAAGACCTGAATGCTGCAGGAAGTGGCTTACCAAATTGCGAAATGGCACCTGCTTCTGGAGTCTGAATTGAGTCCATTTTAAGAATTAAATTGTAAAATAGTTCTGCAGATAATGTCTTCTGAACAAGAATAAGTTCCTTTTTTTAAGACAATTGAGAGTATCTATGCAAGAATGCCCTTAATTCAATGGTGCTTGACTTCCAGTCCAAGTAGGATTTACATAGGCAAGTAAGAATAAAAAAGTGCAATGAGCTGTAATTATACTTTGTTAAAGGATGAAAGTGAAAGATCGGAGACCTCACTACTGGAAAAGAATGAATCACAATTCTGAAAATTTCAGTGAAAATAACTTTTTTTTACTGAAATGAGGTGCCACGTGGAAAGGTAGTCTGCTGTCACTTGGGTGTTTTTAATGAGAAATTTGGAATCAGTAGTATGGCTCTTGATAAGCTACCTCACCTCGGAATTCCTGCTGCCAGAATCATTGTGGGGAAGCAGAGTGGTTCTCATGCCAGTCTGGCTGAAATCTGTGTGGCTGCCAGGAGCTGGAGTTCAACACCTCGAACCTTTCTGCTCTGTGGCACGAGGGAGCAATTCCTGCAGAAGTCTTTTTCTGGTTGCTCTACCTAGAAGAAGAAACTAAATGCTTGCTAGCATTTATTAGCCAAAAAATACTTGTCTACCTGCCAGTGTGGATTCAAAGGGATAAAGTATTTCCTTTTTGCAAAAAAGCTGAATACAGAAGCCCTGTGTGAAAGTCTGCTGGTCTTGGCTGTGTCTGTGTTACCATTAAGCCTGGAACAGACATTCTGCCCTAATCTCTCTACTTGGCTCTGCTGACCAATTATAATAAAACAGTTTCATAGAGGAGTGAAAGCAAAAGTTACTGAAGCTGGGAGCATCTCTGGTCTTCTTTTAATGGTTGACCTGTGGCATTTAAAACTTTTTTTGCTTCTGCATTCTCTGGTATTGATTTAGACATTAAACTGAAATAACTGAAAAAGAACTTAAACTTGCATGACTGAGCCAAAATGCAGATGGTTGAGGAATTAAGTCATTTATTCATTTGGCAGGCAAATGTTCATGTTGCAGCTGGTACCTCTACCTAAGTTCTCCGATGTAGTTTGAACAGATGATGACATTTCTGTTAGACTGCCTAAAACTATTTCAGCATTGGTGAGTATTTTTGACATAAAAAAAACCCCCCATAATTTATCGAAGCAAACTATGAGAGACTATTTTTAATCTTGGTACTTGAGTTGTAATTCATCCTTCGTGGATAAATACTGTCCAGAAATGAAAACTAAATAAAATAATTCTATTCTATTTTAAAATACATAAATTGTCATTTTCTGCTGTCTCTCTCATAAGCAAATAACAGCTTATTTAGGGGGTGGTATAAAAACATAATCCAGCTAATCTGGCTCTGTGGATTTGTCATTTTACTGGAGAAAAATAGTTGCCAAACTAATGACGTAGTTGCCATCAAACAGCACAAAACCTACAAGTGTTCCTTTAGACACAGGTGGCTCCCAAAGGACATGGTTTTCCCAATGGTTGTGGCAGTTGAAGCTGGAGATGGAACAGGGAGGGAGAGCATGAGGTGGTGTGGCAGAAGCAGCTCGAGGCACCTGCAGTGACAGCCTTGGCTGCCAGTGCTCTGCACTTCTGCTGTGCAGTCAGTAGTGACTGTGTTCCATCCAAAAGTTGTGTAAATTCATTTCTAGGGAACTTAACAGAAAATATTTTCATCTTCAGATGAAAAACAGATCTTCTGCCTATATTTTTAATGCTGTTTTTGAGGGATGAGATAAAATAATGATGATTACAAAGGAGAGCAGCAGGAAGGATCGTGTGTCTTAGCCGGGTTCCGTCATGGGTAATTCTGTCCTTGGCTCAGTTTAGAAGATTTAAATTTAATCCCATGCTCTTCTTTCTCTTTCCCATCCCACACTTTGGCTGAAGATGGGAAGCCCCTGTGGCATCTTAGAGATTGCAAAGCAAGTGGCTTCATCAATTCTGCTCCAATTTATATTCCAAACCATGTTTCTTGCAATTATAGGTTGCCTGTATGGTAGGGCAGTTTTTAACACATTTTGGCTTGTTCACTAATGTTATTTGTGTGTGTATATATATATCTTTTGGATATATATATCTCTCTCAATAGATCATATAATAGAAATGCTATTCACTAAGCCTCAGGAGGATGACAACTGATAGGGTATAACGTGTTCTTTTTGTCTTACGTAATGTTGAATTGCTGAGTATTTGCTGCCAGGGCTGGCTGTACTTTGCTGGAAGAATCTCTCCATCAAATGATTTTCTGGCTGCACTGAAGAAAGTTATTAAAACCTGAAAGCTGGTGCATACCCTTTGGGGGAGGAAAAACAAGATTTACCTCCAGTCTGACCAAGAGGAATAGAGTTCGCTGCACTGCAAAGCTTCTTGTCCAGATTAATCCTTCTTTACATGTCTTACTACTCACCTGCTGAGGAAGGAAAAGGGGCTGTGCTGACCCTGCTCCTTGCTGGACTTTTGTAGCTAAGACAGGTAAACACTGTCCATTCAGAGGAAAAAACAGGTGAGCTTTCAAACTGGGATATTCCTTGCACAGGCGTTTGTTGGAAAAGGTATTCATTGCCACCAGTGGAGTTATTTTTACCCCACATGTCAAGAATATTTCTTAGCTGGTGAGCATGGGGCAGGAGAGCACAGGGCTGTGGGAGAGAGGGAGCTATATAGGAGGCCCATAGTGTTTATGCCCATTGTTGGGGTTTATGTCTTCTAGGTTTGGTTTTTTTTAATCGATATAACTTAAAGCAAAGAAGAATGAGGATGATGTGATGAGGAACATGAGTATTAAACCAGTTGTTTTTATGTAATTGTTTATTCACCTAATCTAAAAAGCTGAATTCTGTGTCTGCAAAGGGTACTTTGTGGGCATATAAACCTCTCTCTGCCTCTTCACAGCAGAAACAGAGAGGTTTTAGGGCATGGTTTGATGGTCTATGTGGGCTGAAGAGCCCTCTTCAAAGCAAGTTTTCCAGGTACAGAGAGGGGCCAGGTCCATCTCTTGCAAAAATAAAGCTGTGCATGACTGCATGATCTGTACAGGGCTGTTGATTCTGGCCTTGTGTAAAACTTTACTAGTGTGTAACATCATCTATAGCTTACATAATATTAATAGCTTACAGGTTTTGATAGCACTAGATAAAAGAGGATAGCTTTAGGATTTAGTGAGCAACAGCAAAAGAGCTTTTCTGAACTGGCCCTGCACCAAGCAATAAACTGCCTGCTAGAGAGTTATTTTAACTTCTTGATTCTTCCTTTGTTTTGTGTTTAAAAGAAAGGGACTCCAGAACTTTCAGGAAAATGATAACTAAAAGGAGATCACTCCACCTTTCTACTTGGCTGACAACATTTTTTTCTGCTGTCTGTAGCAATGTAGTGCATTTGTCAGAGCAGCCTGGAGCACAGCACAGCCACTTCAAGGGAGGGGGCAGAAGCCTGTGCAAAGATGGATTTATTTCTGTTCTCTGTGCTTGGGGGAATTATCCTCCAGTTACTGCAGGTGGAGGAGAGGGGAGAGCAGGAGTTTGATGGTGGTCCAGATGAGAAAGCCCAGCAAGACAACAGTCCCCATAACTTGCAGCAATGGAAATGTGATAACAAGGGCAGAATCTTTCTGTGAGAGATTCTCCAGCACATTGCCAGATCCTGGTGTAACACTTGCACTGTGGAGCCCAGCTCATGGGGGTGCTATTGCAGCAGCAATCAACCAAACAGTTCACAGCTCTACCAGTGCTGAGAGGCTTCATTTTAACAATCCCTGACTGAAATTTTGGGTGTATATTCTTCTGGAGCTAGAATGGCCTGGATAGTCAGGGGGTTTCCTTGAATACCCCTTTACTCAGTGCCTTTCATTTGCTGTGTTGCTTTCTATGACTTTTCAAACCAGCTGAAGAAAATAATAGGTGTGTCTAGGTTGCTGATATTTGCATTTGGATTTGCTGCCAAAATTGCATAAGGTGTTTAGAAAGTCCCTCAGATGTGGCAAAATGCCAGACTGAAGATGAAAGGGACTTTAAAGGCACAGCCAGTTACTGGTCTCACTGGGAACAGCACCTCACAGAAGGAGATTTTAACTACAGGGAAAGCCTCTTAACAATGTTGTATTTGTAGCTTTATCTCTAATGCCAAAGGCCAGATTGACTCGCACGTGCTGGGCTTAGGGATCTGTATGCAGAAGGTGCCTGGGATCAGCCCAGGGTTATCCAGAGGAAAACCCATTTTTCTGACTCCAGCCAGTGCTCAGTGCTCGGGGCGGGGGGCTGCAATTGTTGGTGCCTGTGATCCAGCTGTCGTCACAGCACACGTCGGGCTTATTCTTAGTAACAGCTAATCTCTTCTGTACTCTCACATCCACATTTGGAGGGTGAGGTTGGGGCCTTTTCCCCAATAGGATTTATTTTGAATTAGAGACAAATGCTGGCCAGGCTTTAGCTGGCTTCACTGTGGATTCCTTGCTGAAAATCGTCAGTTCACAATTCTTAGCTCGGCCTTTCTGACCTTCACCTGCGATGGGCAGAAGCTTTCAGCTCGTCTGGGTGGATTCAAGATGTGATAGGGCCTCCCATAATTGTTTCATTGTCTCAGCTGAGTGATGGCACATCAAGGCCCAGAGCTGCTGTTTTGAACAAAAAATATTTCCTTTGTCCTGTTGTTTTGGGAAGTTCATTGTTCTTTCAATGTCCTTGAGGAGTCGCGGTGACTTGTTGATGTGAAGGTTTTATGAAGTGCTGTCTTTCATGAATGCTGATGGGAGGAAAACTAATTTGATGGATTTTTCTCATTATCTTTCCTCATGCACGTGTCCATGCAGTCCCAACCTGCTGCATACAAAACAAATGTCTTCATTTCTTTTCAGTTATTTCTCCTAGGCTTGCTTTGTGGCCATGAATCAAGAGTACTTTGACACCACTCTTTTCTAGCTCTGAAATTCCCAGTATTACAGAAGGCAATGTGTGACGATTTGGTATTTTTTTCACATGACAACTTTTTATCTTAGTCTTTCTATAATATTTTGATCATATGATGCTTTCAAAACTCTCAAAGTATTTATCAAGAATAAAGCGGAACACTGAAATATTGTGTTTAGTGGATATACTTAGTGTTTTGAGGACAAAATGGGAAAAAATTCTATTTTCCTCATAAGCAGGGAAGAGGACAAAATTATTTCTTCATTGCTTTTCTCTAGAACAAATACGTGTACGTTTTTCTGAAGCTGAAGGAGAAACATTCATGGAAGCCTTGTAGCTCCTGTGTGCAACTGCTCCGGTAGTGTGTCACAATCTTTCCTATTTTTAAAAACTACCAACATATGCATATTCATAGACATAAAAACGATATTAATTTGTGAAGCTCAACACCCTGAAGCTCAGCAACCTATCTCATTCCCCTTCTCCATGGTAAGTCTGTTTGATTCCTGCGGGGTTAGAAGGGGCTCGCCCCGCGGAGCCGCAGGGCAGCACCGGTTGTTATCTGTGTTTTTGGGATGCTCCGGTTGTTATCTGTGTTTTTGGGATGTTCTGGTTGTTATTTGTGTTTTTGGGATGTTCAGGTTGTTATTTGAGGTTTTGGGAAGTTCTGTTCTCGGCGGGGTTTGGTCGGGGCAGACACCAGGAGGTGGCAGCCAAGCCCCGCTGCCCTGCCTCGCTCTCCCCGCTGCCGGGAGCCCGAGCAGAGGGACTTTTCCGTGAGCCGAAAGAAGTCAAATTACAATCGGAAGATTTGGAACTTTTGCCTGGAGTGAGGGCACGCCAGAAGCTGGGAAGGAGGAGAGGGTCAATGCCATTCTGTGTGGCAAAATTGTATTTCCTTGCTGGGAGGGAAGGACTTGGCCTTCCAAGCTGGATGCTTGCACTTGGCCTTTGCTGTGTGTGTCCAATGCTGCTGGTACGCATTATGGAGGTTAATTTTTTCCCTTGGGGTCATTATAGCATTACAGTAAATTAAAACCTTAGGTGAATCTCAGGCCTTTGTTTCAATACAGGCAAAATTTTTGTTTGTTGCCATGTCAGAACGTTAATGAATTGAATGTGCTGCCTATTGCCTTGAATGCTGCTGGGGAAAAAAAAAAATCTAGTTTGAAAAATATATGTTGAGTCCAAGTGAGAGACTGTTTGGTGGGAAGGAAAAAACAGCCAAGTGGTGGGTTTCAGTACAAGACATTTTAGAGGGGAGAGTGAAACCCATGGACTTACATGAAATGGAAAAATTAGGTTGCAAGAAGGAAGAATTTGTAATGTGATTGTTGCAAAAGGCTGTCTGAACTCAGGCCACCCCAGGGATGTGGTGGGATGATATTTCCATACTGCTGCCACCAACACTAAAACCTGCCATTGTCATGTTTATTTCATATATTTGACATGATTCTTTGAGACAAAGTGAATTACTCAGGCTGACAAAAGTAGGCGTTGCTATGCGTGATTGTTGGCATTTTGCCTGTGTTTCCTACTAGCACTTGGCTCAAAGATATCACCAAATAATTTCACTGTGCCTCCAACATCCATGATTTCAGTCTCTGCTCTCTGGCTTGTGCAATTGAGTCCCTGCCAATGACCTGAGCTTTGAGCCATCCTTCCTCTGCCCAGCTACAACTTCCCCCAGCTCTCCTCCTGCCTGAATGTACTCCTCCTTTTCTCCTGAGGAGTAACTTTCCAGTTGCATTAGAAGATCGAAGGCAAATGAGAAAATGTGGCCAGATCTCTGTGGAAGACACACTTTTTCAGTTGTGAAAGCCTGTATGGTTTGTGGAGTGGCTGCAGTTGCTGACTTCCTCTGTTTGAGGTGACAAAGACTTCAAAGCATTGTGTTTAGGAAAGGCTCTGCAACAAGAGCTGTTTCAGGCAGGCACCTCTGCAGTGGCCTTCAGAGAGGAATTCAGGTTAGTTTCCACAGGGCAGTGATTGAATATTCTATACACTGGAAGAGATGGGGAGGAAAAGTCAAAGTGAACAACACAATGACCTTGAACTGCTTTTTTCTGTTCTGACAGACCATAATGCTCTGTCATTTTCTCTTAATGGAAAGAAGTGGTGGTTCTGGAAGGCAAAGGAAGGGGAAAATGATGTAGCTGAGGAAGGACATGCTTGTCAAAAGGCTCCTTTGCAGCTCTGCTCTACAAGCATAATTAATGTTAAAACAGCATTAATGAATCTTGACTGCCCCTTCCCCGCTGCTGGAGCAGCTAATGTGGTGTCTGTTGTGACACCTGAGCATGAAGCTGATTCTTCTGATGCCACACAAAATGACATCCAGCTGCCCTTGGCAGGGGATGGCAGGAGTGAGGATGATGGGTCCCAGTAAGTGACTGGTGGCTGTGTGTGAGCTGGGCCATGGGGTTTAGTGGCTGCAGGCATTGTCCAGCACCCACCCCTCCCTACAAAGTACAGCACAGGGCATTCAGTGCAGTTTGCTCCATGTGGAGAGACCATGAGTAGCTCCTCAAGAAGGTCTGGGGGCCAGCAAACTCATCAGTGTGGGCTCTGGGATCTTCCAGCTGTCTTAGATCATGGTGTAAACCTTTCTCAGGAGCCTCATGCTGAGTAGCAAAGGGAACACGTGCTTGATTTTACAGCAAATTGGGGTCTTTCTGTTTGTTTCATCTGTAAAATGGGGATAACACCTGAGCCCCCTTCTCGTTAGGAGAGACTTCCATGAAAGTAATTCCCTTGTTCAGTGCTTTGGGGTTAATGCAAATGCCATGTGAATGGGACCTGGTTTTAAGCTGGAAAAGTAAGCTGGCTCAGGGCTGACTTTTGGAGTGATCATGCTGACCCAGCACCATCATCCTGCAGAGATGTGGCCAGATCAAGTTCAGGGCAGGTCATAAGGCAACAAGGTCTGTCTCTGAGAGCTTAGAGATCAGGTTTGCTTTCAGCAGCCTGTCTGCCCTGGTGGTCCCTACTGATAATACAATCCCTGAAAGGAGGTTGTGTGCAGGTGGGCATCCATCTCTTCCCCCAGGTAACAACTGACAAGAGGGAATGGTGTCAAGTTGCACCAAGGCATGTTTAGATTTGATATTGGAAAAACTTCTTCCCTGAAAGAGTGGTCAAGTAAAGGAACAGACTTCTGAGGGAAGAGTTGAAATCATGAACCCGGGAAGATTTAAAAAAGAAGTGTAGATGTGGTGCTTAGGGACCTTGCTTCTTGGGGCCTTGGCAGTGCTGGGTTAATGCCTGGTCTTAGAGGCCTTTTCCAACCTAAACAACTCCATGATTCCATTCTCCCATCTAGACACAGCTGCAGAAAGTGCCCTTGTTCACTAAGCACTCAGTGGGAGATGTGAGCCCAGCACATCTCCTGTTTCTTCTCACCTCAGGTGGAGATGCTTAGAAAAGCCCTGGGTTATCACCAGGAGAGGCTTGGAATAACCCAGGACAGAAATTTAATGTCTTTCTACTCTTGGCCACGATGCAACTTGTGGCTGGGGAAGTGTGCTGAGACCTCTCAGCTGGAGGGGGATGTTTTTGGAGACCTCCTGAACCTCAACAACTCTGCCCAGAGACGTGGTAAGCACAGGAATTCCCCCTCTGACTTGTGCCTTGCTGAGCCAGGCTGAGTTGTTTGATGCAATCAGCTGCTTCTGGACAGGAAGCTGCACTGTACCAGCACTGCTCTCACTGCTAATGATTTATTCCTGTCCTGTCTTGCAAGGAAGCTGCTAAGAGAAGCCAAAAAGTGTGGGAATATGAAAGCTGCCTTCCTCCTGGTCTCCTCCTGATTGTCCTTTGTGTAGTGTTGCATCTTATGGTGAGTTTGTATTTTCTGTCATTCTGTCTGTCATCACTCCTATGGAATACATGTTAAAAAATTGTAAGACATGCAAGAATGGTTTCAACTCACAGTTGTTTCAATAGAGGAATCCTGGAAAGGTGTTTGGCACACTAGTCACACAGAAGACATTAGAGATCACCCTCCTAGCTCTTTTACAGAGAAAAGATCTGGCAGGAATGAGGGCAGTCTCTATCAAGACATTATTTTATACTTCTCTCTAGTATTGAGCATTAAAAACATGCAAACAGAATAGGAAGGAAGGGCTTCCTTTCCTCTTTCCACTTTCACTGTACAAATGCCTTCCTGTCATGGTTATAGGTGGGAACCTTAAACTTTAAATACTTTGCTAAGGAAAGCAGTTGTGAAGTTCTGGTTTACTTTCCCATGTGTCACTTTGCTGGGACTGATACAGGCAGAAAAAGGGAGAAATCGCAGATAGTGGGAAAACAGGTTCATTCTCAATGGCTGGAGTTGTGTGTGCAAAGCAGGGGGGCAGTTTTTCTCTCTGCTTCTCAGTCATAGGATGTGAGGCTGGGAGGATGAAGGGGAGTCAACTGGATGAACTGATTCTCCTCAGGAGAGAATTAGTAGTTTTACAGAAAATGAGTAATCTTTTATAGTCCTTTTTCATAGTAGATTCATAAAACCCCCCAAAACACGGGAGCTAAAGTATTTGGGCATTCTTCCTGTGGTTGTCCTTATCTGGACTGTCACAGCCCTCAAGGGAGCTGCATCATTTAGATGGATCTTTTATGAGTCGAGTGGGATGAATCAAAGGGTGACTTTGGCCCAGGAGTGCTCAGCAGAGTGTTCCCTACTGCTTTTCCCAAGGCAAGAGCATCTGGTCCAGGGCAGCAAAGGGAAGACCCCCCTGTGTGCAGCCAGGGAACAAGTTCAGGCTTCTGAGCACTCACACGAGCAGCTGAGGGACAGTTTTCATTTGCCACCTCCCTGTGCTCACTGCCAAGGTTTCATGTCCCACACTGAGTGCATTTCCCTTCCTCCCAGGCTAAGCAGGGATGGGTGACCTGGGCAGTCTGTGCTACAACAGGAGCAGCCTGCCTGCAGCAGGGAGTTGAGTGGCTCCCTGTCCTGAAGGGAAGGGAACCATCACCTCTCCTGCCCCCTTCCACTGCTGTCAGGCAAGCCTAAGGTGGGCCACAGCCAGAAACAGCTGAAACTCTTAGCAGGGGTCAGGGTTGAATTCTAAAACTTCATATGTGCATCAGAAAACAAAAGAAAAATAAATCTGTGGTTTTTTCTGTAATACTCAAAAGAGCTTGGGGTTCTTGTCTGGAGTGAGAGCTAGTCTTGTGAAATTTGGGCTGTTTGGTGAAAAGCACTGGATGGCTCCAATTTGTGATGCTGACTGTGAAAAGTTCTGGGATCAAGGCTTGATTTTTCAAAGCAATTATCTCTTGTTCTGATTTAATTCTCAGGCAGGTCTCTGACTTGATATCAGACAGCAGCTACACATCTCATATCAAACAGCATATTTAGGTAACTGATACAAAACTTCTCATATTAAGGAGTGTGTATGGATCACTGATGCAAAATCCATGCTGGATAGTTAAGCAGTTTTGAAATGTAGGATTTCTGTGGCGAGTCACACACGTACCATTTCCACCTCCCTTCACAATCCAGACCACTTCACTGAGGCAGAGTGGGAGAAGCTGTCACTACATCCCTGTGAGCCAAAGCACATCCAGACACAGCAGAGCAGTTTCTGGTGATCCTGGCTGGGATGGGCAAGGATCCAGCTCTTCCTTGTGTGAACGTTCCTGTCTCATGGTGGTTTCATAAACACTTTCAGGGCCTCTCAGTATCCCCTCTGGGATTCCCCAGTGATAGAAGAGGAAAGAATTCCAGCCAGGGTCTCTTTGCACAGGAAGGTATTCAGGAGCAGTTATCAAAATTAATTTCCTGAGTGTGTAATTGCAGGAACAGGCAAGCCCACGTGTGCTGTTCAGGATAAGTCATGTTATTCTTTACTTCTTGTCAGCTCTCTCAAAGGCAGATATGTCCATGAGGGGCTGAAAACTCCACAGCAGGGAGAGCCAGAGGCTCTTCTGCTGCTGATACATCTGCCTTTTTTCAGGGCTTTTCTTTTCACACCTCATACTTCAATTACCCAAGTGTAAAAAAAAAAAAAAAAAAAAAAAGAATAAACAGCCCCCAAAATGAAAACAAAACCCCCCAAAACAAACTAAACTAACCTAACCTAAATCTTCCTGGAAACATTCAAACAAAGAAGTGGAAGGAAATAAGTGGAAGGAAGTTAAAGTAGGCTTTCTGGAGACTGATTTCTAATGCCACCATCAAAAAATCAGCAGTGACCCCCCCACCCTCCTGCACAGATAGGATGGGTGCCAGGCTGAGCTGGGAACCTCCCAGAAGGGAAGACCTGGGTAGGAGTGGCACAGTGCATGGCCTTGAAGGTGAGCAGGCAGCTAATCTGTGGTCAAACCTGCTGCCACTTCTGTCCCTCTGCCTGTACCACAGCCTGTCTGCTGCTGCCATCACCTGCCAGCTCCTGCCTCTCACCGCAGAGGCCCTGCAGAGGCTTGGAGGGTGGCATTATTTTCATCATCATCACCATCATCATCATAATTTTCTTCCTGTGCCCTGGTCCAGCAGCATCCCATGCCCTAAACCAGCTTTGTGATCAGCCCCCAGAAAGGCTGATCTGGAACCTGAATATCCTTCCCTTCCTTTCCCTTCCTGACCTTGCTCCTGGTGGTCTGTCCATCCACCTCCTGCCTGTGCAGCTGCCAGCAGCTCCCAGCTCCTCTGTGCTCCACAGCCCCGTGCCCTCCCCATGGTGCCTCTCTGGCTGGTGGCTCCCACAGCCACCCAAGGGGCGCCGGTGACTCAGGTCTGGAGTGTGACCCCACAGCCATGCACCACCTGCAGCCGTGGCCCAGAGCAGCACAGGTGGGTCACAGGTGCCCGTGGATGGGCTCTGAAGTTCCCTTCAGAGGGACAGGTGCCCTCTCTCTTTCAGCTGTGCTTAATAACAAAAGCTCTCTCCACCCATCTTCACCATCATTCACCGCCCCCAGCAGCTCACGCCCATCTGGCTTTGCTTCCTCCTGCCTCCATCCCAGCCCACCTTCCTGCTAATTCTGCTCTGTGCTGAAATTCTGATCCCTTGGGCAATTGGCAGCTTCACCCCCTCTGTGTGCCAGCAGCCCTGCAGCCCGTGAGAAGGATGTGCTTAAAGAAAGTCCAGCTCCGTTTCAGCAGGTGTCAGACATCCTTTGTGCACAAAAGCTGTGGGTGAGGAAGGCACCAGGCCAAGTGTTAGTGACAGGAAAGAAGGAAACTAAGTCATGTTTTTGTACAACATGCCACTTTTCATTGTGAGTACACACCTGAGGGCACGTGGGTGAGAGCCTACAGAGCCCTTCAGAGGAGGTGCTGTGAGGACCTGTGGCAGGGATTTCTTCTCTCCTGCTCTTCTCATTCATCTCCCCCCTGTTTTTCCACTCCCTCACTTTCTCTCACTCAGATCATTTTGTGCTGATTCAGTTATCCTTGCCAGGAGCTCAGGCTGCAGTGCCAGCTGTGACTGCCTCTGTGTTGGGACCCTTTCCTGCTTTAGGGGTCCCTGCAGGAAGTGAGTGCTGCACTTTGATTTCTCTGGGAGTTCCCCAAATCTCTGGGATGCTCAAATCACAGAACCATAGAATGTTTTGGGTTGGAAGGGACCTTTAAAAATGATCTAGTTCAACCTCCCTGCAATGAGCAGAGACACCTTCAACTGCACCAGTTTGACCTTGAATGCTTCCAGGGATGGGGCATCTACCACCTCTCTGGGCACCCTGTTCCAGTGTTCCACCGCTCTCATTGTAAAAGTCTTCTACCTTACAGCTGATCAAAGATGATCCTCCTCCAGTTCATCCCTTGGTCTGTCACAACAGGCCCAGATAAAAAGTTTGTCCTCATCTTACTTTGAGGCTTTCTGCACATACTGAAAGGCTGGGATAAGGTTTCCCCAGAGCCTTCTTTTCTCCAGGACTGGGGTGGTTGAAGTGCTCCAGGAGCCAAGCTGCTGCTCCTTTGCCTCCCCTCTGCTCCCTCAGCTCCCCTGGGAGCAGCTAGGAGCCAGCATGCTGGAGAGGACCTGCTGGCCAGAACCAGTTTGGTTTTTCTGCTGCACTGGGGTGGCTGCCATGGGATGACAAAACCTCCTTGCAGTAGCTAAACAATAGCAGAGAGAGTTTTCAGGGTTCTTTATTTTATTGATTGGTAATTTTGGCCATTACTTCACTGATGAAGTTGAATACATTTGCTTAAATCATTTTTTTAACAATAAAATTTAAGCTTATTTCACACAGAATTTCCCTTTTGTTCTTTGCTTAAATACTCCTGCCCTTTGGCTGTTATTAATTACACCCAGGGATTTCTAAACAACATAATGTGTGGGAATTAGAATTTATGGGGAGGGCCAAGATCTACTTCATCTGAGAGCCATATCCCTGTCCCTTTCCAACATTGTTAATTTGTATTGAACACAGGAGCATGTAAACAAAATGCCAGCTGTACAGCAGAGGACAAAAACTCCAGGGCAGAGAAGCCAATTCAATCAATTGCTGTGGGCTTTGCCTTTCCCCTGCCTCCTAGAAAGGGCTGGGTAGGAAGGCTGGCAAACAACGTGTGGACAGGACACAATAATTGTCCTCTGTATTTGAAAGGCACATTGCCACCACTGCATCAGATACTGTCACCAACCTTTGGAAAGGGGCTAAGCTGTTATTTCAGCTCTCAAGCCACTCTGGCATATTGGCTTCCAGTGCATCAGAGAGTCCTTCTCATTCAATTTTGAGCAATCAAATGTTCTGACTAGCCCCCAAACTAGGGACAAGCTCATAATTTTATTAAGAAAATCTATTTATAACTGAAAGGAAAGGTGGTTGTCCACCTGTCTGAAAAGACTGCTTTTCTAAAACAAGGATGTAAGCCTCCCCTTGGACAGTGTGTGAGGTCCCTGCAAGAGTGTTACTATTTAAGGTTACTTTTGGCTTCTTCAAATGCTCTTTGGGATATAGAAATCAGCCCTTCGTCCTGCAGAGCTGCCAGCACTGCAACAGGGGAGTCACCATCCACATATTCTCTGGGCAACAAAAATAGAACAGTATCTTGGAATCATAGAATAATTGATGTTGGGAAAGATCTTTGTATTATTGAGTCCAATTTTAAACACAGACTGCCAAGTCCATCACTAAACCATGTCCTTAAGTGCCATATCTCCACATCTTTTAAATACACCCAGAGATGGTGACTTCACCACTTCCCTGGACTGCCTGTCCAATGCCTAGACAACCATTTTGGTGTAGAAATTATAAAAATGTGTCCAATCAAAACCTCCTCTGGCACAACTTGAAGCTGTTTCCACTTGTCCTGTCTTGTGTCACCTGGGAGAAGAGGCTGGCTCTCATCTTGCTGTACCTCCTGTCAGGTAGTTTAGAGAGTGCCAAGGTCTCCCCTGAGCTTCCTTCAGGCTAAACAAACCCAGCTCCTTCAGCTGGTCCCCAGAAGATTTGTGTTCCAGACCCTGCACCACTGCCCTTCTCTGGACATGCCCCAGCACCTCAGTGCCTTTGCTGTGAACTCAGCATTCAGGACTCAAGGTGTGGCCTCACCAGTGCTGGGTTTGGGGGGATGATCACACCCTGCTCCTGCTGGCCACAACATTTCTGGGACAAAATGTCACAGCCAGTGTGTTTATGATGCCTGGTTTTGAGGAAAGCTGCCCACTGGGATTTTCAGCCCTCTGTCACTGGAAGAGGTCAGTGAGGTGTTGGTTCCACCAGGCCTGTGGCTGACTCTGATGTGCTTCAAGGGGTCCTTGGGGTTTCTCTGTGGCTTTTCTTCATTTGCGTCAGGTGAGGGGAAACTCCCAGTGAGCGCAAGAGCACACCCAGGGCTTTTGGGACACTCAGCTCTTCCAGCTCATTTACTTCCTTTTTTCTGCTCCCTGATTGTATCTCAGACTGAGCTGAGTTGGTTTTGCACTGTGTGGAAGGAAGAGGCCACCCTTGAAAAGAAAAGGTTTCCCTTGAAATCTCTTGCTGTCCTCAAGGGCAAACCATGGGGGTGGGTTTGGAGCGCTGGTGGCTCACAACATCCAACCCACAGCAAATGTGGGTCCCTGATAGCTGAGATCCTCCAAAGCCACCCACATGTGGGTGTGGACAAACTCTTCCTCAAGCTTTCATCTCCTCCCATAAGGATTTGGCTGGTGCAGGCCAGCTGGCTTCCACACCAAGCCCAGCTCCATTTATCGTGCCATGTGGGACTGCCAACAGCAGCTGGTTGACCTAACAACTGCATTTCCCAGAACTGGAAATAGTGTTTCCTGCTGCCCATCTTTTGTTCCTGTAATCCCAAGTGGAGGCTTTTGCACTGTTTTTGTTTTATTTTTCTCTTGAGGAAGACATAAACACATTTCTTAGTTTCCTGTTTGGAGCAAAGTGGCTGAGTCAGGACCAACACCAGCCCTGTGTGCCTGCTCAGGGCGAAAATGGGGACTGTGTGACTTGGGGTAGCTCCCAAGGGTCACCTCAATTCCCTCTGCTCCCAAACTCACCTTCCTGTGGGCTTCAGGCTGGGCTGTGAATAGTCACTGGCCATCCCTCTCTTGGGCTCCCAGATGTCTTAAGCCTGAAATGCTCTGTGTAGCTTCAGCCACTGCTGGCAGCTGGCCAGTCCTGGGAGCACCACTTCCAGCCAGCCCTCAGAGCCCCTTTCTCCCCCTGAGCCCTTGTGCACCTCAGTATTTCCAGGGAAGTCTCTTCGTCTCCCCTGCCTGAGTGCTTTGTGTCACCTGGCCAGAAGCCAGGCAGAGTTGGGGTAGGGGCAGGGCAAGGATGGGAATAAATTGGTCCCTCACCCTGGCTTAATCTTCATTGTAGCATTTAATGCACTGGCAGAGAGCAGATCTGATGAAAAAGCTTTCCTGTTAGTTTTTTTTAAAGCTCTGCTCAGTTTCATATTTTCCTAAATGCTGCCTACTCAGATTGGTTCTCTGGGAGCAGACAGCAATGTCACCATGGGTGGCACCGTGGGGTGGCTTCTCCCAGTGGCAGAGCCCTCCTGCCAGGAGGGAGAGGCCTGGGGACCATAACACCAGGTGGAAAACTAGCGTATGAAGGAAGCATTAATATTTTCAAAACCACCAACCAAACTTCTACTTGCATGAACAGCCTGATGAACAGCAACATAACAAAGCCTTTGCAGCTCTGTTTTCCTCTACTCACATCCAAGAGAAACAGAGTAGCAAATGCAATTCCTCAAATCTTGGAAATATAACAAAACAGCAAGGCCAGGGGACACAGGACTGGGAGGAGAGGCAAGCATGGAGGTGTTTTCCTGTCCATGAGGAAGCAAGCTTAGGCCTGAAGTAGTGCTTCTCCTCTTCCCAAACAAGGAGTGACTGGGACCAGCTCTTCCTGGGCTTTGCTTAATGCAATCATTCCTAGAGAGGTAAGAAACCTCTCTGTCCAAGAGAACTGAACTTCACCAGGACCACTTGGACAGATTCCCACTCCAACAAGGCTTGTAGGAAAGGGTCTGCTGAGTCACTGCTGTGGGAGAGGCTGTAGCCAGCAGATAAAAGGTTTGCATCCCCAGGTGCTGTCAGAATGAATGCTAAATGAAGTGGAAGAGAGACACGGTGTGCCTAAGGCTCAATTAACTGCTCCTCCCCACCACGAGGTCTCGCCCTCAGGCTTTTAAACTGAGCTCTGACTCCCACCAGCTATTTAGCAACAATATCTGCCGGGGGTTCAGCCACCTCCACCAGGGAGCAGCTCTTTCAGGGCTGTAATGGAGTGAGTGGTGAATTTCAAATGGAAAACCTCGTTTCACCAAGTGAGCGAGCAGAGCTGGGCCCAGGAGGCTCTGAAGGGTGGGGGAGCTCTCAGATGGGGCAGCCCTGGGAGCCCAGAAGCCGTGTCAGAGGAAGCTGAACTGCAAGTAGAATTGGGGTCTGAGGCTGTGATTTGCTGGAGAGGTTTAATTAGGGTATAGCACTGTGGACAACACTCACTTCTGGGAATTTTTGCATTTGTAAAGTGAATTTACCACAGAAATCATGTGCAATGACTGTTTCCATGGTTATCTTGGAAACCTGACCTTTCACTGCTGCTTTCTGCCCCTTTGGTTCTCTTTGGTGACACACAAAGCTCCAGGTGGTCTTGATGAACTCATTTCCCCTCCCTCAGATTTTCCCTGAAAGTTGCTGCAGCTGGTGGCTCACACAACTGCTTCTGCTTTATCACCAGAAGCCTTCAAGGGAGCCAGCTTGCTGAGACCTGGGTTTCTGACAGAGATGAAAACATTTGAAGGTAGGAACCACTTTTTTTTTTAATCTTTGACTAGTGAGAAAAGTAGGGTCGGAAAGGAAAGGTGCCTGCCTTCATTTTTCCATGTGAAGATTATCTCTGAACACAGGAGCAGACTCAATCAGTGGATCCAAGTGGGGCAAAAGCACAGACAGGTTTCTCCATGGCTCACATATCCATGCTCAGGGAGGGCTGCTCATGCTCATGGCTGCCATCTGAACCCAGGGGCTGCATTTTCCTGAAGGGCTTTTTGTGGCAACTCCCATTTAAAGAGATCTGTTTGTCTTCTTATCCTACTCCATTGGGGTTTTAGCCTGGGCCAGTTCCCTGCTGGGGTTCAGCACGTGGCTCTGTGACCCCTTGTGCTGTGCAGGAGGAGGCTGTGCTGAGGTGCAGCTGAAGGAATGAATGGCTGGAGATGCAAGGGGGGAGCAACGGCTCCGGGAGCACAAGCATTGCTAGAGAGAAACCTGAGTCAGGAGATGGTGGCCTCAGACCTCTGTCCAGAGTTAAACTGCCCAGGCTGTAGGAATAAAGCCACAGTGCTGGGTCTTTTCCCCTGATGACCCCAAGTGCCGTGCCCTTCCTCAACAGGGGGGCTCTGCTGCCAGGGACACCCCCCTGTTTGCATCACTGGGTTCTGGAGCTCTGCTCACAGCACTCCAAAACACAAATAAGCAGGGACTGAGATAGTCTGACCTCATTAACACCTGTGTTTTTCCTCCTGATACCAATAATAGAACAACTATTGAGCTGGCAAATATAAGAACACTTCCATTATTTTGGACAGTGCAGGGTTTTCTCAGGATGTGGATGTCTGAGCAGCAAGAAAAGACACAGTCACATTTTTTCTTGCTGATTCTGACCTAGGCTTTGTCCAGCTAGTTCCATGATCATATTTTTTCAGTGGCAAGCACAAATGCCACCATTGATTGTGTTATGGACACATCACTAGCAGCAATAAAAGAGATGGGTGCTCAGAGAGGATGCAGGTGTCCTTCCACACCACACATCATCCTGCTGGATATCCCTTGTCCTTTCATATTGCTTCATCTGCCATAAAACAAAAAGAATAGCTGAGTAATGCAGCTTTCTGAAGGTACATGTATGTGGCTCCTCCAGTGCCTCACCCAGCTGTAAAACTGCTGACCCAGCAAGACAAACAAGATTCTGAGAGGCACAGGGTGAAAAATGCTAATGGTTGAGTTTACCTGGCCCTTCCTCTTACGGAGTCTGATTTCAAGCTGTTGATACTGTTGACAAGTGGTGGGGGCAGAATGTTTCTATGTTGGGTGTCTGTGCGTGCCCTGTACTGCCTCAGGAAAACTTCAGCTTCAACAGTCATTTCTCCATAGCTAAGAGAAACAAGCTTTATTAGCATAACAAGAAAACCACATCCTCTTTGATTAAGATTTTCTAACACAGCTATGCCCTGACTTCAGACATGAAGTTAATCTTTCTATTAGCTCTGCTCCAAGCCTGTTGAGATTAGAAGCCATTAAATAAAAACAAAGAGCAATGCTGTTTTGGTTCCTCCATTTCCTTCAGCACAGGCACGCTATGTCCCCAAAATATGTGTCATTCTTGAATGGAGTAGAGCATTCCAGGGAATTGTTCCTCCCAGTTGTAGGATACTAGTGTGTAAGTGGCATTATTTTACTAGTTTTATATCTTACAGTAATTATTACATGCTGTTATATGAATAATGATAATAGTGTTAGGGAGACATTGTCCCTAGTATGTTATGGGCTTCTGGTATTTGTGTTCAAGAGTGGGATTTGGGTGCACATTAGTAGAGCGGTGAAAGGGTTAAAACAAAAATCAGGTCCTACAGGGAAAAAGTCAGTGATAGGTATCTGAGAGAAGAGGTTGGTAAACAGGATCTGAAAAGAGAGAAGGATGGGCTTGGGAGGGACAGCACGGCATGACTAGGCGGCAGAACAAGAGCGGAGATTTAAGCCGAGATTAGGCTGTCTCTGCGTGCTGCACCATCGGAGGTTCAGTGCGGTTCATTCCCCCGCCCCAGAGCAGAGAAGCAGCGCAGAGCCTCTCCAGCAGAGCAGCCGTGCTGCCAGCCGGGGCTGCTGTGCCGAGCAGGGACAGAGCAGAGCGGTCCCGGCACGTCCCGGTCCCGGCACGTCTCTCTCGCCGCCCGGGCTCGGGCTCTGGCCCGGGGCCGCCGGAGCCGCCGCAAGCAGCGCCCGGGCGCCCCTGCGAGCGCTGATCTCTGCTGTCTGGGGGGAGGGCAAAACCCGGCCCGCAGGCTCCGTCTGCAGAGAGAATGCAGGCGTTTGTACGTGCTGGTCGTTCCTGGGCCTCGTATGTCCGTCTCGTAAAACACAGAGAGGATTTTCCCAGATAAAAAAAGGCACATCACTTGGCAGAGAGTCACATCTGCACGTACACGGGAATGAAAACATCCGGAGAGCGCTGCGCTCGAAACAAAATGTCCAAGAGCTCAAAACCATGGAGGGGAATGGAGAGTGCCGTGATGGCAGCACGTTCCTGTCTCCTGCCTCCTTCCTGCCAGCCACCATCAGCCATCCCAAGCCAGAAGCCAGCAGAGAGGCGAGTACGGAGCTGGATGCCTGGGCTGGATGCCTTCATCCCCGGAGCCAGGGTGGCAGGAAGGAGAAGAGTGGTGGCTCTGCACGGCCTGGCCCCTGAATGATGCAGGGATTTTCTGCCCGGCACTGTGCCCGTGTCCTTTTAAATTTGTCATCCCACTTCACAGCAGGAACCCTATGCCTTCCTCACCAAAGCATAAACACAGAACAAGGGAACAACGAGTGCTCATTCATCGCACGTTTGTTTGTTTCAAGAACCAAAGTTTATACAGTTGAAGCTTCCACATGCCACTTTCACCGGTGCCCCTGCAGCCTGGTAACTGGGATGTGACAGAGAGAAATAAGCAGAGGAGCGCCTTAGCGTGATCTAACAGCAGAGTTATTTGATCTGGGGTTTGGTATGCGCTGAAAATGCCAGTGGTTAATGGACTGTGAACATGGTGCAGCAGCTCTGTGCCTCCCTGTTGGTGCAGGAGCCTGTGCTTCATGAAGCTGAAGAGGATGCTCTCCTTTGCAGCATCTGTCCCACTGATCTAGTGACCAGCCTGGTTTTGCTACTCATCCATCAAAGCACAGCCATCGATATACAGATATTTCTAGCCTTCATTTAAAAAAGAAAAACCTTCATTAATAAAATAGAAAAGTCTCTCTGGGGTGATTAACTTTGATCTTTGTTTTTTACTATTAGCCTGACTTTAAATTTCCATGTCTTCAAACATTTGGTTTAGCTACTGCTACAATTTTCTAACACAGTGGCTAAATTTAAAGACCATGTCTATTTATGTCTGAGGTTTTAACATTTCCTCCACTTGGACTGAACATGCTTTATCACATCCTCTAAACCCCAGGGACACTCCACTGAAGAGAGAGCACTGTCAATGTGAAAAGCAGGGATATTGTCCCAGTTTCAGACCCCTCATCTATGCCAGACTCTTACCCAGATCAGACATCTTTGTTTTCTCTGTAGTTAAAGCTCACCAGGGAAATGACACGCACAGACACACACACACACACACACACACAAAAAAAAAAAAAAAGTATCAATTGTGTAATAAGAAGACAAATCACTCTTGTCAAATGTATTTGTCTCCATAATGGGAAGAAGTACTTTTTATAGGCTTTTTATTTTAGACATGGAAAATCCTGATGTGTCTGTCCTCTGTGTGCAGTGCCCAACAGAAGATTGTGCCATTCACCGTATGCGTCATTTACTCCACGTGCCAGGTTTCTGCTCAGTTTTAATT
This sequence comes from Serinus canaria, assembly GCF_022539315.1. Classification (NCBI taxonomy): domain Eukaryota; kingdom Metazoa; phylum Chordata; class Aves; order Passeriformes; family Fringillidae; genus Serinus; species Serinus canaria. The sequence goes on from NC_066314.1 coordinate 48,365,267, forward strand.
TACTGCTTCTGAGGGATTTCATCCTCTCCCTTTTGGGGATTGTTAAATCCAGCAGTGATTATTATTTTAGGCAGCCACTATCACCATAGCTTCTTTAAGTGGCTTCCATACAAAAATCCACAAGAGTGAACCTCGCAAATAACTCAATGTAGTATCTGGTACTTTTCCTCTTCCAAAATAACTGCTTCAAGTAAAGGGTTTGTTTGGTTTCTTAGGCTTTGTACAGTTACTTATTTTAGGTCACTTTATTTAGTTTATATTTTTGTTCCTTGTAGTGAGCCAAAATTTTCCTTTTCTCAAATCCACTCAGGTCCTCCTGGCTATCACATGAGTACCACCATAACTACTCCTCCTTCCTTGACATTTATATCCTCCAAAGCTTTGTGAGTTATCATCATCACTCTCTTCTCTATATTTTCTTGTCATTCAACCAAATTACACATTGGTTTTGTTTAAACATTTTAAATCACCAGGGAAAATCAAACATCCTTCTGAAGTCTTTCTGGACTCTAGGTACCTATTTAGGTCCCTTTATATCCCCTTTAGATCAAATTCTTGTAATTTTTGGCTTGCTATCTGCCTCTTGGCAGGTGTGTGGTCAGTCCCCGCCTGTCTTGGGCCACTGACCTGACAGAGACCCAGTGACAGCTCTCAAGACCCACCAAGTACAGAGAGGGACAAGGCAGCTCAGTGCACAGCCCAGGATGAAATGCACATTTCAGGTGCAAGGGCAGATGAGGATCAGAGGGTGGGTGTACCCATGGAAGCAAGTGACACCCTGCCCAACAGACAGAGGAAAGTAGACTGTCTCTAGAGCAATCGTGTAGCTCTATTCACCCTCAGCTGGGCACTTTTCTGGCGCAGAAGAGACTTGATCTTTCAGAATATTTGCATGTGATAAGTGCAGGTCACTGCAGGACACAGGCAGAGTAGGGAGAGTGACTGTCACAACCTCTGGCATCATCAGGATAAGCCTGCCATTGAGCCAAACCAGGGTAATGTGCTCACAGAAGGCAAATTATCCAGTCAGCAAGAAGGGGCTTGCAACACCTCAGGGAGAAAATTGGTAAACAGTGGCTAAACCTCAGTCTGTGTATGCAGCAGTGAGAACAGGGGTGCTGGAGAACTGCTGACATCCACAGCAGGGGGAGCAAACATAGGGTCTCTCAACATGCCAGAGCCCAATGTCCACACACTGACAGATTTCAAAAATTTAGATGTCTGGAACATGGTGGCAGCAGAGAAGGTTGGATTCCTTCTCTACAGCAGAAACAGTAATAGAGATGCAGACAATGTCCTGGAAATAGATGGTGCTCAAGATACAAAGCTGGACAATATTGACCTAGGAGATTCTCTGAAGACTAGGTTACTATGAAAAAAAGAAGCATAGTCACAAAATACAGATTTAATATCTTTTTTCTTATGTTTGGGAGAAAATCAAGAGGTTGAAAAAACGTGTCAGTCACTTTACCTGTATCTCATCTGTCACATGAAAGTGGCCTGAAAACAGCCTCTTCTGCCAATGAAAGTGGCCTGACAACAGTCTTTGAAATTCCAGCTCGTACCTTTATTAACATACACCAGCAGTAAAAAACATACTGAAAAAATTACCCCTGCAGGCTACTATCCCATCTGTGATAGAAACCAGCAGAAGATTATTCCCAGAAAGTTCAAGAGAAGAATAGGATAGTTTGCCTACAGAAGAAGTTACTTCTAGTCATGGGCTTTCTGAGGTTGTTCTATGCCCTGAAGCTAATAGGATTTTATCTGTCAAACATGAATGAGAGAACAAAAGTTACAACCTCTGATTATCCTCTTTTCCCCCTCTCTAATCTTACTTAAGACTTAAACGGACTCTTGTTCTCAATGCTGGTCTGCAAAAGTCTCACAAATAACATTATTCAGTAGTAAACAATGCATTTCCCGTACACACCCAACTTGATTCTGTAATAAACAGGTCTCCTGTTACCCACTTCAAAAGGCATCCTTTTGGGTTTACTGAGTCCTCATTCAGTATAGGAGCAATCAGGGCACTGTAAAACACCTTTACAGACTTCGGTATTTTTTGCTTTTGCATTATGTTCCCTTTCCTGAATGTCTCCCTGTAAACTGAAAAATCACAGGGGGCTTCAGCATAGCAATATCCTCCTCCTTTTAATCATATCTGTCCTTCAATTCCAACCTACACCCTTTCTCCAGTATCCTTTTTTATGAAATGAGATGCCCCTGATATTTCAGGCAAAGCTGCCTCCTCACATTACGTACGCACATTTCTGGAGAAATCAGTTCAGTGAGAATGCTTTATCATCAGCCCCTTTAACCAGACATTTAGCTCTGACAAATGGCTCCCCGGGAGCAGGAGGAGGGGAGGAGTGCTGGTATCCGAGATGCTGAGCAGTCCCGGTGCTCACAAACCGCCCCCGGGCGCTTCCCTGGTTTGCGTGGGCTCCATCAGAGAGCCCTGGCCAGGAGCCCGGCACTCCTGCTGCGTTGCCAGCAGCTGGAGGAGCTTTTGGTGCCTGACAGGCAACTCTGCCACACAAGGGTATCTTTCTCTGGGAGAAAATTCATCTGCCCAGTTTCAGCGTGGTGCTGCAGTAGGGGCAGGGGAAAGTGGAAAGCAGCTCCACTTGAATTTTGTTCTTACTTCCTATGTTTGTGCCTCTTTGTTTATCTGGAACGGTCATTCCTGGATGGGCTATTTTGTAGGAACATCAGGCCTGTGTGAGAGAGGCTGCTGCTCTGTTCCCCAGACAGCATTACATTTTTTTCCCCCTTCCATTTGATCCCCCTTTTCTCAACCATAAATCAGAATACTATAATTTCTCTCCAGAGCTTTCCCTCCCACTGTTTTTAATATATATATTAAATCACATTTCAAAATGTTTCTTATCACAATTACAGATCTTGTTATTAAGGCTGGAAGGCTGAATGCTATGTTGACAAGCCTTACCCAGACTAGGGAGAATTTTGGAAATACCAGGAGTGTTATTTGGGTCGAGGTAAACAGATGAAGGTAAATGGAGGCAGAAGATGAGGCTGCACTCATTTTGGTGAATATCAGCATACTCTGGCATTGTATTGCACAATTTCCCTTGGGTCCATCTTTGTCTGGGCACTGCCAAAATCCTGCTCCCATTTAATGCAGCTAAGCCATATGAAGGTGATTGGTCAGATCAAAATGCCAAAGGAATTCTTTCCTAGTGGATGGTGATTATTCTCCTCTACTATTTTCTGCCTTTGCAGTCTGTTTGCTGTGAAGCCTGTGAGGTCATGGCAGTGTCCAGTTTTACTGACTGAGCCTTTTGGACAGCACACTCTCTGTCCAGCACCTCTTCCTGAGAGTGGGACCCCACAGTGCAGCTCCCCAAGCACTGAAAATAGCTCTGAACTTTCCCAGCCTCTGCATGTGTTCCTTGGAACTGCAGCCCTGCTGGATGAGTCAGCTCTTGCAGGGTGACATCGCAGCTGAAATCAGACCCGGGCTTTGCAAGGAGAAATCCAAAGATCCTCTTGTTGCTTCATGGGAAACATTTAACCAAGTAAAGATGAGAGTGTCACACACTTCCTCTCCCCATGCTGATTACTCACCACTCTGGGGAACCCCCACGGTTGTGTCGGGACCAAATCTCATCTTTCCAAATCCTCCAGCTGCACCTTCTCTGGCAATGAAAGATGGAGAACACAACTCCTTCGAGAGCAGACCTTGGAGTCAGAACAGCAGCTGGGAAGTTATACAGCCCTGGTGAGGATGTGCCAAACCAGAGTGCGCTTCAGCATCTCCTCCTTCCAGCAAGCCTCTGGAAAAGGGGGCTCCATCCCAAAGACTGGTGTGGGACCAGAAAACCTTTCCCAGGTTTCTCAACTCTTTGGTTGTCACAGCCTCTTGCTGCACTCCATATGCCTCTGTGAAAGGGATAAAATCACCTCAGCAAATGCCATGATAGGTGTAGGATGACAGGGATATAAAACTGTATGCAGCTCTTTTCTCCAGTTAGTTGCACAATTATATGACTGGGATATTACCAATACACAGACTCTGTGTTTGGCTTCATCATGATTTAGTCTGAACACTGAATGACAGGATAACAAGACAGACCCTTTAAATGTAATAGTCTTTTGAGAAAATTATGTGTTCTGTGGTTTTGCTTAAAAATAAAAGGCTAGAAAAAGGGCACTCTGTTGCCTCAGATGTTTCCACAGCACTTTCAAATCCAGTGTGGTGACATCTGTTGCCAGGTAAGTAAAATCAGTGTGGAAATATTTACTCTTGCCCCTTACTGGGACATGAGTGGTTTTGCACTCTTCTAAACACAGATGTGAAGATGCCTTTCTTGGCTCTTGAATTGAGGAAAGAACGTTAAGTTGCTGTCAGGAGAGTATCTATGGTTTCTGACTCCCAAAGACTGGAAATGCTCACTCCTTACCCTGTAACTCTCTTATCCTTGTTCTGCTGATAGCTGTGTCTGCCTTCCTTATGCAGCTTTTTGATTAAATTGCTGTAATTTAGCTATCACTTCATAGGTGGCAGAGACTCTAGACTCCTCCTCTCTGTTCTCTGAAGTTCCTAATTCAATTACAAGTCATTGCACTGCAATCATATAGATCCCAAACATTTTGCAGTGGGAGGCCAGTCACAAGAACTGGTAGACCGGAATTTTGTCCAAGATCACAGTGTGACATGGAATGGAAAAGCCTCCAAAAGATGCTTTCTAATGCCTTATCCATTCTATGTGCAGATTTATAGACCAGTAGCAAAAGGTGTGATATAATGTGTGGTTAGAATGATAATTGTAATCTGAAAAAACATTTCCCCTCAAGCTGAAAGGGAAAGTCAGTGTCAGATCAGTGCATTTGTGTGTCACCGTCTGTCACCGTGGCACTGTGGGAACAGAGCTGGGAGGCAATGACCCAGCATTGGGAAGTCAGTCTAGGGGAACGGGCAGGAAATGGGGCTTAGGGACCCATGACAAACTCCGGCTGCATAGCTCTCCTCTGAGTTTGGGCAAGTCGCGTGCACTACTGGGGAGTCACAGGCAGCCTGACGATGTGAGTTTGGCTCCATCTAAGGGAAGCAGGGAATACTACAAAGCCCCAGAAACGAGAAGGTGTCTGTTCCAGTCGTTTTGAGCCAACCTTCACCTCCTCTCATAAACCAAAATGTAGCTTTGTCCCTGCACTTTTAAACCGGTGAGTTTGTAAACTGTGTTATTTACTACGGTAAACGCGTCTCTATCGATGTGGATCACAACTTGGAAGGTACAGCCTGAAGTTAATGATTAGTGTATTCTTTGATAGAAGACAGTAATTATTAACCCTGGACTCTGATACTAATCCACATACTTTTTAATGAGCACTTCACTTCCCCAAACAATTTCTTTATTGCAATTTCTCGTGCTTGAATTTCCCTAAAGGACATTTAAAAGGGATTTCAGTTTCCTTTGCTCTATTTTTCCCATATGTTACTCTTTCTTCAAGCAGCTGAGCAGGCAAAATCCTCTTTTTGTGTAAAGGGCACACAGGAAGGTAGATTCCTCGCCCAGCAAAACTTAGATTAATAGAAATACATTGGTGTTTACCAAACTGAAATGGCTGACCCATTTCAAAACAGAAAATACGTAGTAAGACAGGAAAATGAGTGTCTCTAACATTTTGAACAGTCATTGAACTGCCTCTCTAAGAGGTTTAAATCCTTGCCCAACTCCTTTCTCAAGAGACACTTAAACTGTAGGGATTTTAGGACAGAAATCAACCACTGATGTGCAGGTCATGGAAACAAAGAATGAAACCATGTAAAGAGCAGGGCTCAATTTAAGAAGTGAAAGCAACTGGCCTCACTGAAGGCAAGGAATCTTGTTGGGCACTTTTTCCAATTGTCACTTGCTTGTTAGGACTTGATTAAATAAGGCTGAGAACACATCATCTCCTCCTAGCTTTACAAAGCAACCCTGAAGTCAAATGCTCCGTTTAAAGCTCTCACAAGAGCTCCCAACACAGCAGGGCTGTGGCACCACTGTGGGGGGTTGCAGCAGCTGCCTGCTCAGAGCTGGACCATTTACAGCCCTCTGCTTTCCATTAGGGGCCCAGTACTCAGTGTTCACAGCCTACTGCTCCTCCTGTGTGCCAAACACGTGCCTGAACTCCAGTACTTCTGCATCCTCCTATTCCTTCAGTGCCCAACGTTGTCTGGCACACCCTCCTTCTCAACCTCTGCCCTGCAGCCTGTGAGGGCATTGTGGGCTCTGGCTCGAGGTCAGACAGGGAAGCTGAGCTGATCAAGGGATGGACAGTGCTTGGTCTGCTGTAAGGGCTGCTGTAAGGGCTGCTGCAGCCCCGATCCAGGCAATTATGGCTCGGCAGAATCCGTGTACATGCAAGTGCTCACTGGGCAGAGGCGCCGCAGGGCTGGCTTCCCTTGAGCACAGGTCTTGCAGGAGCCTGGCCACAGCAGCTGGTGTGCGGGCTCTGCTGAGCCCAGGGCTGGCAATCCTCCCTGTTTGGCCAGCTGCCTCTGGAAGGATCTTCCCCAGAGCTCTGGGAAGTCCCTGCACACTGGCCTGTGGGTTCACACACACATGAGCACCTGCTGCTGTGCTCTGTGCAAAGCTCTGGAAAACCTGGGATCTTGCTGAGCTGCTAAGACACAGGTTACCAGTCAGAAGCCAAGATAGCAGAATTCATTACTCCCCCAGAAATGAAGCTGGACCAGTCATCTGTGCCAACAAGGTTCTTTCTCCATCAGGAGATGATTTGTCCATCAGCCTAATGTCCAGGCACTGTGCTAGGCATGTTCTGAGCTGTTGGGTCATTAAGGTTTCTGTAATAGTTTGTGGTTTTAAGCAGAGTCATCTTTAAATGGCTGAAGGCCATCCAGCCTTTAATGTTAAGCACCACATCGAGCCATTTTAAGAATTTTGTCTTTAAAAACATTTTTAGGGACATGCTTTGCTTTGTTCTCTTTTGATTCCCCCCCCCCCTCCATTCTTACTTGTTTTTCTTTAAAGAGAAAGGAAATCCAAATGCAAAACTGAATCTAATGCTAAATCAATGATGACTAAGACATCAGGGCAGGAAAATCAAATATTTCTGGATAAGATCCCAAGCTTGTTCATGGTAGGCACCCAGAAGTAACTTGATAATGTATTATGCAATAGAGTTCAGAACTGCACATATACAGTCTCATGTGACTGTATTGAATTCTATTGTATTCTGTCATACTGCACTGGTGCCTTCTTTGTTCAGTGCAAACAGTCATCCAACATTAAATCCAATGGAAGTAATTTAATAGACTTGATTTACTGCCTTTACTAATGCTGCAGATGTTCTTATGCATTTGTTAATAAAATGTGAATTTAATTAATTCATTATGAGTCTTAAGGAAACTGAAAGCTACTGAAAATAATGAGGCCTTCAAAACTAAACCAAAAAATGTAGCTCACATGTAATATGAGTTCTTCATTTATCCCTGTTCCTGGTGAAGACAGAAGGATTTTATGGACAAGCAGAATTATTTCTTTATGGTTTCCCCTACTCTATAGTTATCCATTTCTGTAAATACCTTTGGAAACTTAGACAAGTATAGTAGTACCTACTGAAAACAATCTGCAACAGACAGAGTTTGTAAATCAATTCCATCTCTTGGATGTTCATCTGTTTGAAGGAAGATACAGTGAGCAGGACTTCAGCTTGTGAAATGGAAATAGGGGCAGAGCTGTGAATTTTGCCATCACTTTGTGATAAGCCCTTGCACACATCATCCTCTTCTGTTCTGTATACAGATCTACCAACAAGTCTCCTAAGCAAATTATTTCAAGAATCAGCCACGCAGCATTGTTGCTAAAACTGGCAATGTAGAACAGGAAGACATCCATGCTTTCTTGTTCTTTTGGAGTATTTGTCTCAGACCCTAAAAAGCTGTCAGAAAACATGGGAGCAAGGAAGGTAAATATTCCTGACTTGTCATTAAACCTGAAACTCCCAGAAATACCATCATGCATGGGAATGTTTTGTGGTTTTGACTCAATTCTTTCACTAAACTATCTCTGGAGGGCTAACCCTGTCAAACAGCAGGAAGAAGAATTATGTTACTTCAAAGATTTATGTGTGTAGCCAAAGCTGAACTGGATCCCTGGGAAGGAAAAGCAAAAAGCTGTAAATGTCAGGATTGAAAACCAGGGCAAGATTGGGGCTGACTGGCAGTAACTGGCTAAGAATTTGGCTCTTCTTAACATACTTGTACCATCAAGCTTCTTATCATGAAGTTTGCAGATTAATTGTACAGGGCACAAACATTTTTTCCTAACTACTTCACATACATTGCTTTGCAGTTATATCACATCTTCCAGTTCTCAGACTGTAGGAGAGAAGGAAAGGCCCATGATGCCTTTTAATATCACTTTTTATTGTATACCTCACTCTTTGTTTTGAAAGGTGATCCAACTTTTTCAGCCTCACGAGTCAATCCTTCGCAGAGCATTGTTAGAGTCTGTGTCATGACTCACTAAGCAGGGGTGAGAACATCGCTGCAGGTAAAGTGCACCGACTATTTATAATGATATTGTAACACTCCGGCTATGGTGCCTGCTCTGCTCTTCAGGGATGCCATCATTCCTCTATTTTCTGCACAACCCCACCGCAGTTAACCAAAGTTTTCCTTATGGACATTTCAGCCACTTGCACCATTTATTTTCTTGGCTTGGCGGGATCCAAGAGAAGGAGCACGGCAGACAAGCCGGTCCCAGGTCAGGCAGTGGGAGCAGCACGGCGCTGGCACGCTGCCGGCTCCTCTGGCATTTTGACACTCGGGTACCCCTGAAACCGCTTTTCACACGTCAAAGTGTGGACAAGTTAGAAATGCATTTCATTTGAAGAGTTCTGCTGGCCAATCCCTAATTTCCAGTAAACTTGCTTCGCTGAACATTATCTCGAGATTTAGGACTGAGACAGGCCGGCGATAAAGATGAACCATCACCACGCTGCTGCATTTAGTTTGCAGCCCTTAAGATCCAGCCTCTGCCGGGAACCCCCCACTCCCATCCCGAGGATCAGGGGAGGGCGGTGCTGGGCGAAAACATGGGAGAAAGGAAAGAAAATATTCCTGACTCCTCATGGAACCCAAAGCTCCCAGAAGCGCCAGCACGCCCCGGCTGATCCACGGCTCTGACCCCGCCCCCCACCTCGGTCACTGACTCACCCCCACACCACACAGGCCACAAGGGCGGCGCTGCGCCTTTAAGGTCGAGGCTCCGCCCCTCCCCGCCCAGTAGGCTCCTGGCCCCTCCGCCCCGCCCGCGATGACCTCATCTTTGCCTTTCCATTGGCTGCACCTCCTGTCAGTCAGACGGCGCACGCCCCTCTCTCCCGTTAGCTTCCCCAGGTGCTCGCGATCCATTGGTGGCTTCTCGTGCCGCTCACCGGCGCCTCTGCGCTCTGATTGGCGGGGCTGGCGGGGGGCGGGCGCTTCCGCGGTTGCGAGGCGCCGGCCGGCGGTGGCGCGGTCGGGCTGCGGGAGCGGGGGCGGCGCCTTCTCCGCCGGGGACGGGCACGGGCGGGTGCGAGCGAGATGGAGCCGTGACCAGGTGAGCGCGGAGCTCCGGCTCGGCCGGGACCTGCGAGGTGGCCTCGGGGAGAGCCAGCGGCAGACAGAGGGAGGGTGGGCGCGGGCCCGCCCCGAGGGGCCTCCCCGCGCCGGGGCACGGCTGCGCCCCCTCCGGAGCCCCCGCGCTGCGTCTCCGCTGCCCCGGAGCGCTCTGCGCCCTTCCCCGCCCTCCCCCCTGAGAAGGGTCCCGGGCGTTCAGCGGGTCGGTGGGGGCTGGTCTGGGGGCTCTTTCCGGCGTTCGAGGCCGGGCAGGGCTGCCAGGGGCTCGCGGGGGTTTGGGCGGCAGCCACCGCTGTGTCCTGCTGCCCCCACCGGGCTCCCATGAGCGGGGCGATTTCCCCGCGGGGAAGATGCTTGTCCGTGCTGTGCCTGGGTGCTTGTTTGTGGTAACATCCGCGTGTCCCAGCCGTTTGTCTTCCTCTCTGTGACTGTGAAATCTTGGGCTGTAATTTCACGTCTCCCCTGATCACGGCTGAAAACTGACAGTTCTATGTGTGTGTTAGTGGATATAATCCTCCTGAGACCTTTATGGTCTGGATCTGTGTAGCCTTACGCTGCACCATGCAAACTTTGTGTTCATACGGTTCTGTGCGGCTCTGTTTTACGAAAGGAGCCTTGAGTGAGCTGAATAAAGGGTTGCAGGTTTGCTGCTGCTTATAGCAGTCCCCTTCTGGTATCTTTTGTCCAGACAGCATCAGGGCCTGTGCTGTGAAAGTGCATTTTAATCTACCATCCATAGAAAATACATTTTGAAGGCATTAAAAATGTTTCTGTTTAAGTCTGTAGCTTCTTTTTTTGTGTCTCGGAATCCAAAATGTGCTTTTTGTTTCTTAGTAGGATCTAAAGAAAAAGCTCTGAATATTTGGAAAATATAAAATGTAGCTATTCTGGGCTGGATGTGTATATCCCAACATTCTGTCTTTATTTTAAATTTGTATTTGACATCGGGGCTAGTTGTGGCATAGGTGACTTACTGGAAGTGTGTTTTTACTGGTGTGTTCATTTTCAGATAAAAATACAAATGAACTTCCACCACTGAATTTAAAATACATCTGCTGTTTGCACAGAACTCCTCACTAGGTTTCTGTAAAATCCATACTGTTGAACTGGTAGAAGTGTAATGCCTTTAGATCTTCATAAGTATTTCCAAAAATGTATCAGTCATTACTGAATATGAAATGACAGGGACACCAGTTTGTTCCCATTTGCTGCAGTGATTTAATGAGTGATCTAATAATTGTGATTAAATAGGATCTAATAATAGAATTTAAAATAAGTGTATGATCTGAAGCTGACTGTGAACGCCTTTTCTGTTCTTCAGATTCGTGCTTTCTGCTGAAAGGAGAAAAAGACTTGGGGCTAAAAGCAAATGCCTTAAGCTTTCCCCAAGTAGGCAGATCTGCCCTTCTTAATTACCAGATATTGGCTTATTGAGCCCTTTCCTTTCCTTCCTCACTTATAATTTAGAAACCAAATGTGATTTCTGGAAAAGAGTGAAATATTGCCAGTTATAGCTTCTTGAGCATCACACTGTTCTGTACAAAATGTGAGCAGTGCTGTGTTTGCTGGTTCCCACAGTTGTGGAAACAGCTTTAATTTCTCTTTAATTGAGGCCATCCACTCCTATCATCATGTGGGAGAAGGCAACAAGCCTTCCAAATCTTCAGGCAACAAGCAGATCATGAAATGAAATGCAAAGAAAGGGAGTACAGAAGACATTTTGACGTAGAACTAAGAGAATGTGGCATTTTTCCAAAAGCAGTCTTTAATTTTTCCTCCTCTTGAATATGAAATAATTGGAAACTCTTAGTTTTGAGGAGGAGTGCTTGCTTGCTTGCTTGTGGTTTTTTTTTTTAATGCTGACTTCTACTGGCATGGCAAAACAGCAGTATTTTTCACAGACTTTCATCCTTGAACCTCCAGGTGAAATGTACATTGAGGCAATAAAGGTACCCTTTAATTTAATATGATGATGATGATGATGATAATAATAATAATAATAATAGCAATCCCTACTGGATTTCCTTCACTATTGAGCCATGATTAAATTCCTGTATGGTATTTGATGGTGAAAACAGCAGCTGTACTAGAGAGAGAAATATCAGAACAAAAAAGGTTTGGATGTTGGAGCAGAAAGCAGATGAATTCTTATGATGTGTCAAAACATTATCACAAGATTAATTGTTGCACTCATTTGGAATGTGCAGAGTGTCTCCTTATATGCTTTTTACCTCAAAAACTCAATTTATAGCAACTCCTGCACTCTGCCTTTCCTCTCTGTACTCAGCTGTCCTTCCTGTGTTGTAGATAATACAATTGGACTATCTTAATGTGTGTTTATTTACTGATAACTCAGTATTTGGTCAAGATTCCTTTTGAGGAATACAGCTGACTTCCTCCATGTAAAAAGTGGTAATAATTAACAAATCATATAACAGTTATACAAAGCTCTTCCTTAAAAGTTGGTTGTTTTCTTATTGGGTTTTTTTTTTTTTTTTTGATCAGTTGTGTCCTGAGGGGCAATGTCTTTTCCTGAGAAACTGTTGGAGAGGAAGCAGAAAAAGCAATTGTTCAGCAGTCTCAAACTGTCAGACACCTACTCTGGGAAAACCAAATTTAATTATTTCCTGTTGGACATACTTGCTGAACTGAACTGAGACTGCAAACAGAGGATGTGGTTACACAGACATTTCTTTTAGTGGTGGGGCTGTCTTCAACAGCTCATATTCCCATTTGCCTTTTTCCCCACTCCTCACCATGTGCTGTCACCTCAGGAGTGATGTGGAGTCTGTGGGGCTGCATGCTAGGCTAGGGTAGAGACCTGATTTTTAATCTGGGCATGTTCTATCCCTCTCCCCCTCAGACCCCCCCAATAAAAAATGGGGGAGAGCTGCAGGAATGCATAGCTGGAGTGGAGGAGTGCATTAGTAAGAGCTACAGCTAAAAGGAGCTATAGTCTAAAGTTGTTCCTATGATTATTCTTTTGTGTGTGGGTGGTAGATGAAATGGATGAGTTTGTGTGAATTCAGAAACTAATTTCTTTGTCAAATACTCTGTTCAGTTTTTCAGGGATGCTGTGTGTGTGGTTAATGTCTATGTTTTACCTCCCAACCTCTGAATGCTTTCTGGGGTGCAAACAACTGTTAAATGGCTTCTTCAGGGGAAACGAATGGCATTGGGCTGAGGACAGTTTTCATGACCAGCCTCAGATGAGCCCCACTGGTCAGTCAGAGCCTTCAGGTAGTTAAATGTGTGTTGTCCTTGTGGAGAGAGGGCAGTGCATGCAGCTTGTACAGGAATCTGCCCTCAGTCCCATACTCTGTTTTCAGATGTGAAGAAACAAAGCTGCTAACAGTATTTCACTTCCTTTGATCCTTTCCTATTTCTTATTCAAGACACTTATTTTCCACACAGATAAATCTTAGAATTTGTCACTGAGTGAGGTAATGTGATTGGTTGAATTAGTTTGGTTTATATTTCAGAAACTGTTGTAATGAATTTAGTTTGTGCAGCATTCCTTTCCATGTCCCTCCCCGATTTTCTTGCGTGTGTGTGCAGTATCATTATTCTTGTGTGAAGAAATATTTTGGATTTAGGCACACAGCCATATTGATAACATCTCTTCAAGAAGGTGAGATTTAACATGAAGTCAGAAGTCTTTTTAAATCTTGAAAACTAAAGGCTGAGCTTTTAATTGGAGATTTCTGTACCTTAACCTCATGCCATCCATCTGCTCTTGCTTCCTACTGCAAACTAGAGTGTCGAATACTTCTGCTTATCCTTCTTAATTAACTGGTGCTCGCTTTTTCAGCTTGTTTGGGCCCTGCTGATCCAGAAAAGAAGAGTTTTTGTGGAGTGCAGCAGAGAAAGCATGGTAGCTGCTGCGTGTACCAGCATGTTATTTGTTAACAGCTTATCACTTAGGGCTACCTTTTTGGCACTGAAAGAAAAACTTTCTCCTGGACAGGGTCAGGAGTTGCTGCTGCTGTTGTCTCTGCTTGCCATGGGTGCATATTGAAATGTGTATGTACCTCAGTGCAGGGGGCCCTGGCATAAAGCAGTGCAGAAAATACCCTGTTTTGCCATCTTCTGGTGAGGCAAATCAATGTGCTGACAACACATCATCTTCAGAGTATCTTCATGTTAGGGGAACAGGAGACTGAAATGATATGTCTAGTTCTGTGAAATTAATTTTGGTCTGGGACAGTCTACATCACAGATTGTTTCAACCTCAAATTAATGTTTCCTGTAATCTAGGGCAATTGCAACTGGTTACAGACACACCGGGGAGGGGATGTGTGGTTCCTTGAGTCCTTCCCTTCCCGTGGTTTAGTGGAGCACTGAGGATATATCTTCATTGCACAACTGATCCATATGGTTGACACCCTGTTTAGGCTTACTCAGATGAGATCATCCTTTACACAGAACCATAGCCATGTTATGATGAACTCGTTTGCTCTGCAGTTGTTTATATGTGTGATGGTACAGCTCTGAGCAAAGATGAGACAGGATTCACTTTCTGTCAATTACAGGGAAGCTTTTCCTCCTTCAGGCAGACACTTCTGAAAAAAAACATTGAGAGACTCTACTTGAATGATTTAAAAAAAAAAAAAAGGCAAAACATTTTTGCCCTCCCTTGTGATTTTTATGGCAAGATAAGAAGTTTCCCAGCAGAATTATGTGATCCAGCCCACATTGTAATTTAATTTCTATTCCAGTGTGTAAGATGGACCTGCATCCCGATGAGAGCTTTCTCTGAGTGACTGGTAGGGTGATGTTAATGTTAGGCCTAATATAACTGTCCCTAAATTCGCTCTCATGTGTCCTGTTGGATATGGTTTACAGGAGCAGATCACTTGATTCTGAATCTTTTTAAAGCCTCCATCTGACAGACAGTCTGGGTGTTGGAAGGGTGGGATATGAATTCTGCATTGCTGTGTTCTGATCAGAGGTACGAGTCATGTCAGTGAGTTTCTGTGTTGTTCAGGCATGCTGAAACTCCAAGTCACCAGTGAAGGCAATAAGCCATTGTAATCACTGGAATAGCAGCCATTTGGCTTGAACATGTAAACACTGACATACAAACTTTTCCATTGGATGGAGAAGTTTATCAGCAAGATGGGACTTCTGCATTTCTTAGAGATGACACTGTTTTTTCTTCAGAAAATCTAGGACAGTAGAGTTCTGCCTGCATTGACTGTCGTGAGAGGAAAAAGGAGTGTTGGAGGAATGTTTTGATTATGCAGTGGGCAAAGAATAGCAAAAGCAGTTTAACTGTGGAATTTTGCCAGAAAATGTTTCAGTTATCAGATTAATCTTTGCTCGCTCACTGCAGCGTAGAAGGAACAGTAAAGAGCTTGTCTTTCATTCCAGTTGTAAGGCTGTTCTGCTAAATATTTGTGAATATTAACTGCTTGTTAATTTTGAAGGCAGGGTGTATCTGGGTTTTCTGTTTTTTCATCTTGAAGCTGGATTGAAATTCCATAAAGTGAGTGAATAGGAATAATGACAGGAATGTGTTATACCTGCAGCATCTCTTACCTTAATAGCACACACACATATTAGAAAAAAAAAAAAAAAGAAAAAAGATGACTGTTCATGCATATTGCAAGCCAGTTATCTCCTATCTGGGATTCATATGACCAAGCAGTAAATTGCAGGATGCAATACTTTAACTGTCTCAGGCTGAGCAGGAACTTTGTTGGCAAATGGGACCAAAAGTTTTAAAGTTGACCTTTTATTGGCCTGAGTATATGGAATAAAACTTTAGTTTTTAGTAGAGAAAGTAAGAAAAAATGTCTGATGTCTGGGAGGATGAGTTTTGAGTGGGAGAACAAGGATCTCTAAGCTCCTCAGAAGGCTAATGGAAGTGTTGGAAAGTCAGAAGAGGTAGATAAGCTAAGGCAATGAAAAAAATGCACTGGAGAAAATACAGAGATTATTTTGACTGGTTATTGGTTTCACTTCTGTAGAAAATTAGCAGATTTCCTGTTCCAGGACAGGCAGATCAAAAAACCCTCACTGTTGGACCTGTCTTGACTCAACTGAGACTCTGGAGAACATGGATTTGAAGTGGAAGTGCTGGAAAGTAAATGGAGCAGCATGGTGATAGTTGAGCTTTATTAGTGCTGTTGCAATCCTAAATTGGAAGATAATATTCAGTGAACCAAGATTACTGGAAATTAGTGATTGGCCAGCAGAAATCTTCAAATGAAATGCATTTCTAACTTTTCCATACTTCCCTGTTGTGAAAAGTGGTTTCAGGGATACCTGAGCCTCAAAAAAAAAAAAAAAAAAAAAAAAAAAAAAAAAAAAAAAAAAAAAAAAAAAAATCCCAAAACAACAGCAAACTACAAAATAAAAATCCCACTCAAAACCAAACTATGCCAAAAACTTGCATTGAAGTCAAGATTTACTATATGGATAAATTTCACTCACTTAAAATTTATGATTTAAAGAACCAACATCATCACAACTAAATTGTGATGTTATGTGCATAATGCTGTCAAGAAGAAGGTTCCAGCAAGATTGTTTTGTTAAATTCTCAGGTCCCTTGTTCATCATGTTGGAATAGCAAACTCTCAGCAATGGTTAATTGTTTGCTATCTTTGTGGAAGACTTTCCTTGACTTCTTGAGGCCTTTTTGCCTTGCCTGTTAGGAAATCTAGGATCTGCAATTCTGTAAAAAGTACATTGTAAGTATATAATTCATTGTGTAGTCTTGCATCATTATTATGTTATAATTACAGTTGTATGAGTTTGACTGCTTTATTAAAGAAAAATAATTACTTATTATGGGTTCTCACATAAAATTAATTAAGTAGTTGTAAGTAATTTTAAATATTGACTTGATGACAAATACTGTGAGAGGTGGCAGAATGACTCCTTGATTCTGTGATAGAGCCATGATTAATGTGTGCTGGCACACTTTATTGAGAGAAAAATAGGAACATTCTCTGTAAGGGAATTTCCTGAAGTAGTGGTGTCCTTATTTGTATTTTTTTTTCCTTTGGTACCAGTATTATAAATCCCTTCTCCTTCAAATTAGTGGAGTTAAGTGGAGGAGAGTGGACCAAGCAGGTGTGCAATTCATTACTTTTATGTCCTTCTAAACAGTGTAAACAGAATAAAATCCTTTTGTTTGTGGGGATCAGAAAATTCACATTTTGTGTTGTGCTTATTATTCAAGCATTGAGACTAATCAGTCTAACTGATCTTACTCCTTCTGATGTTGAAGTAGTAGATACCTTATAGTATTTTTTAAACAAGTTTTTTCCTTTTCAGTGGAACTATGTTAATGCTCATGCCCAAAGTCCATCTGGTCTGAAGTTCATATTTAGGGACGTGCCTGTTTCTTTTTTATTTTATCTTCTTGATAAAGTATCATGGCATCCTGTCTGCAGTTCTGTGCTTCTGATGTCTAGGAAGCCCTAAAGTCTGAAAAACTCGGAGGAGGAAATGGAATTGAAACTTTTTTGACTTTTTTTTTTTTTTTAAAGATAGTTAAGGAAGTAGGAGTTGCCATAAGGCAACTTCTGACCCTTTTTATTGCCATTTGAAACAACAGTCTTCCACAGCCTCCAAAGTAATTATTTTCTTTTTAGGTGCTGCTGTGTATGCCTTTTAGAACTGTGTATGCCTTTTAGAACTGCATTGCCAAAGAAAATGGAGTGTTGCTTCACTACATTTATAAGTTTTTAAGGTGCATGGGATGATTCTTTTCCCCCTCTTCCAAAATGGGATCCCTGTTGCTGTCTTGACAGATCTCTGTAAGGTACTTTTATCTTTTCCCTGTTTTTGTGTGAATGGATGACCTGGTGTCATAAACTAGTTGTAAAAGCCTCCAAGTTCTACTATCCTATGTTTAAGAATGATTTCAGTAGAGGGACTAGAGAACTGAGTATATGATTTGGTGCATATTCTGCCTTAGTAGATCTCAAACAATGCATTCTTCAGAACTGACAAAGCAGCAGTCCTAAAATAAAAGTTCTGCTCTGCAAGTAGCGTGGTGTGTGTATACCAGCGTGGCAGTCTTGATGGTATTTCAATCCAGCTTCTCTGGTGTGTACCAAATGAATTAAAGATTCTATTTAAAAAGAATCCTGGATAAAGGACTTTGCACCTCTCCCTTAAAGGAGAAAATGGGCTGTGTTTGGTTGTTTGTTTTGAAATCTCTGAATATTTGTGTCCTGTTTTCTCTTTCAGTGACTGAGGAGAGAGCTGCTGGCATGGAAGTGAGCTGGGTTTGTCCGTGGGAACTGTGAGTAAGGTATATGTTGTGTTCTTTTTCCTGGCTTTAGTCTGCACCTTTAGTTTTTAGGTTTTGACATGAAAATTGCTTGTAGTCACTAAAAGTGAGGGATAGTATTATTTAGAGATAAAACATTTCAAATTTGTGTTAGTGTAACAGCTGTGCATCAAGAATTTTATAGTGTCAAGAGTATCGACAGCACACGTGTGCACTTTTCTATGCTGCTGAGCAATTAGTAAGACGTCTTTCAAAGAAAGAAGCAGTTGAATTTGGTATCCTTTGAATTGGCAAAGAACAGCGGCAATTCTGATTTCCCCATCCCTACAGTGTGTTCTTTAGTCACACTGTTTAGATTTCCTTGTTATGGAGTACTTGCTACTTCTTTTCAATAAACTGGTTAGCTTAAACCAGGCAGTAATATGGGTCTTAGCTTCTCTATCAATCACTGAAGAAAATTCTTACCTATTTTCAGTAGAGGGGAACTCCAAGGGTGGAGAGTCAGCTGTAGTAAGGGGAAAAGGGAACAGAATATCTAGTAAATCACTTGCCGGGCCTTCCACTTAATGAATGTCATGCTAGGTAGCTACATTAGAAGATGCCAATAAATGTAAAGAAGTTTGAATTCCACACCCAGTGGCCATTGATGGGAAGGAGAGACAAAAACTATTCAGATTGGTTTAATTTTTATAGACAGTTTCATACTGTCATGACTAAAGAATGTTACTGGAGTCAGGAAACTTCTTGTAGACTGTTTCATGCTTTGGTTTCACACTGTACTTCACACGAGGTAACTGAAAGCTGTCATTTTCCAGTGGGTCTTGCTCCCTCTTTCTTTCTTCTTTGTTTGTTGGTTTAGGGTTTTTTAATTTGGTTTTTTGTTTGTTTAATGAGATCTGAGGAATCTATGGTTGCAGGATTCAGATTGCTATCACAATGGGAAAACAAGCATGTTTTAAGGTGTAGCTTTCCATCAGAACAGCAGGCTGAATCGACTTGCTCTATGGCTGCAGGGTCACTGCTTGGAGGAGAGAAGGTGAGAATTTCAAATTGTGGTGTGGTGATACAATATGGGCATCCAATCTCAGTCATAGCCTGTGATCAGACTGAGTTAGATAAATTGTAAAACTACTTCCTCAGACACACAAAAGTAAGTTGCCAAAAAACCTTGCCAAAAATTCCTTAAGATTCTAAAGTTTTCAGTTTTGCCTGCTGCTTTGTGCTGCAATGAGTGCTTGTGCCAGGAACTGAATGGACTGAAATTTAACTACTTTATCTTTGTTTTAATTCTTCCTTTTCTGTTAAAAATTTATACATTAAAAAATTTATTTTCTTTTATTTTAGTCTAGATTTGTTCCCTGAGCTGTCTTTCCTGCCTTGCCTAAGTCACTACTTTATTATGCCCTGTGTAATTCAGTTCTGGAAACAAATTTCAATTCTTGTGTCTGAAAGTGTATTTTTTCTTCTGAGGCCTTACTTCCTGTGCTTTCCTTGTCCAATGACTTTCTCATCCCAGTCTGCTCTAAATCCATATTCAGCAAGAGTTCCTTCATACTTTTTCAGCTGTGAATTTCCAAGTCAAAGCTCACATCTGGCTGCAGATCATCAGCACTCCCTTTTCTAGTTTGCTGTAGCCTCCCTGCTTCCATTGGTTGTTGGCATCCACTGCCACATGCCTTTGCTGCTGGCTGATTCCATTGCTTCCACTACTTGCTCCTATGGGGTAAGGAGGAATGCCTTGCCTTTAACATGAAGGAATTTTTAAAAGATGCATCAGACAGTGATTGCAGGGAAGCCAGCCAGTCAGAAGGTGGTGGAAAGCAGGCAGTCCTGTTCTAAACACACTGCAGTTCATCATGCATTTCTTTGGCAGCAGTGCAGGCTCAAACAGCTTGCTCCCTTTCTCAGCTCCCTCTGTTTTGCTGGCATAGCTGTTATTGTGGCCATGGTGAGCTGCTCTGGGGAACACATCCTCCTGGAAAGAAGTGTTTTTCTCTAGATTATTTTTCATCTGGTCCAGTACATGTTGTCTCTGTAAAGATTTATGCTGGTCTCACAATGAGGAAGGTATGAGAGTGGGAATGTGCAGCAGGCTGCCTAAGTTGGCACCGCTGCTAGATATTTCAGTGTGCTCCTTGACATTACAGTTAAGTTGATCTTTCATTGTGCTGCTCTTGCAAAGGCAGGCCAAACCTCTGCACAGCCTTGCACTCCTGCTTCTTCCTTTGCATCAGAGCTGGTGATTGTGCAGCCACAGGACACGGCCAGCCAGCCGACTGATCCGGGAAAAAATGGCTTCTGATGTTTCACTGAGTGAATCGTCTGCTGCTTCGGCTGACCTGAGTCACCCCGTGGGGGCACAGTCATTAGATCAGACAAGAGGAAAGCAGCAGGAACCAACAGCTTGATAGCAGTAGGCTGAATTCTTCTTTCAATTATGATGTTGAACTCTATCATGACCAAGGCCTAAAATACATTAGTGTACCCACTGACACATGACACCTGAACATGACTTGTTTTTTTTGCTCTTTTGTTCTTTGAACTTCAGCAAAAAGTGTTATATCTTTAGTCTCACAAGCTAGATCATTCATTCAGCACTCTGAGAGGTTTGAGAGAATTAGGTGTCTGTAAAGAACTTCACCAGTTTAAGGCTTAACATCCTCTGAAATTTGAAGGATGTTGTCCTCATTCATGCTTTGAACTAAAGTAAGAACTCCAGAAAATGGTGGAGAGTTCATTTTTTTCCAGCAAGGATTGTTTGTTCTAAATATAATTGCTAATCTCAAAACTAGCTTTGGTATTATCAGTTCTCTGTGTACCCAAAGTTCCATGGTCTTGAAAGCCACAAAGTTCCTCCAAATACATATTGAAGAATGAAAAATATTTCTTAAAAAATAGCTGGAATGTCGAACTGCATTTCTTAGCTTGCTATTTGTGGCTTTGAGAAATTAATGTTTATTGATGATTCTCCAAGACCTCTTGAAAACTTTCTATCACTGCTGGATGGAGTGAAGCAAATGTTAATATTTTATGAAGGAAATATTTAGGGCTTGAGAAATACCATAATTGATGAGTGGTTGTTAAAATCATGTGCAAGGCTGTGTTTGTCTACAGCACAAATGATGCAGTTGATTGCTTTGCACTAGATGTGCATCTTTTCTCCCTCAAGTCCTCACATATCTATACAGCTGTTCATGCCTTTTGTCTGATAACATTTCTTGCTGGCCCAAGCATATTTTGACTCCTGTGCTGCTGGATTTGCTGGAGGTGGTAGCAGAGAGAGTGAAGATTCAAATATATCCTCTGTTACTGCAGTGCTATCGGCACAGCACACATGGATTTGGGTTCTTTAGCTCAGATAAAGTTGTACTCATCTCTGTTTTACCAGTGTCTTCATTCCCATGTGTTGCAGTCTTTGCCTTTATAATACAGGCTTTGCAGTGCAGTGGCTTGTGATCATGGCAAAATGGACAATTTACACCTCCAAATCACTGCTTCTAATCCAGAATTTGGTTACTTTTTGGCTGCTTCTGCCCCTCTGCCCATCCCTGCTCCCAACTACTGTGCAAGTGAAGGAAGCTGATGACAGATTCATTTTGCAAAAGTCAAATGCTTGTGGAATTTATGTGTTAAAATAAAACCTCATAATCTAAGGTGGCCTCTTTTTAGTGGTCTGCACAGTTTAGTTTCTTAAGGTGGTTCCTGAAGAAGTCCTCAAGACTGTACCTCTTCCAGGTTATAGTCCTCGTCATGTTTGCCTCACTGCTGACTCTATTTTATATTCTTTATGGACAGTGTCATCATGCTGTCTCTCAATTAACTGGAGAAATAATTCTGCCAACAGTTGTGTGCCTAAGTTAAGCTGACTGACAGGAAATGAAATAATTTTTGAATACACCTTTGTAGGTCTTCCTGTTGGTGACTTTAAGATCTAAAGATATCTTTTGTTCTGATTGTTATAACTTTTCAAGCTAATGTAGTGCCTCTGCTTCCACCTGTTGTAAACTTCACTTCTCCTGGGTTATTCCTTTAGTTTGTGATGACCTGGGGGATATAGTTGCTTTTGGGCATGTCATGGCATTCTCTTCCAGTCTTCTCATTCATTTCAAAGATTTGTCCACTTGAAGTCACTTTGCCCCAAGATTGCCTCTTGGCTGACTGATCTCAGCTGGCATGATACTTTAACAGAAGGCTGCTCATAAGTTTAAAATAAAAAAACGCCCTGTCTACTCAAAATAGCCCAGCTGCACACACATGCTGTTGCTGTTAGGTGCTGGAGGTTGCTTAGCAATTCTTAAATCAGTAGGAAATTGCTATTGCCCTGGCAACTTGGTCCAATAATGCAAACAAGGGAAAGCTGTTTAGAGATGTATCCTTTCTTGATTTGGGATTTGCATGTATTTTGTGTTCTTTCCCCTGTGCTTCTCTGATTTTTACTCACTTATTTTAAAATTTCTTTTACGTTTTAATTTTAAGTTAAATTTTTTCTATGTTTTACTCTGGTTATTGAGTTTTCATGTATGGGAAGGGTGATAGTCCTTGGTTCATTTAAATACTGACTGTCAAGATCTTAATTATACCATGAGTATATGAATATTTCCAAAATCATGCAGGGGCAATAGCATTCTCTAAGGAGCCAGGAGTTTATAAGTTATGTTGCTATAAAACACAAACCATGTCACAACAATACAAGCATGGACCATGACACCAGGGAGGAAACAGATCTGCTCAAGAGAAACAGTGGACATTCCTTGTAAATAACTAATCGTTGTCCATTTCTAACTTCTGAAGGAATTTAAACACTTCAATTTCAGACAGACAAGACATGTCCCTTTTGCACAAAGTATAAGATTAAGAACTACAGCCATAAAGAATTTTCTGTAAATTATTCCCTTTATAAAACTTGGAAACTACAAAGACTATACTGCTCTGAAACTTGTTTCACACAGTAGCTGTTTAAGTGCATCCTCTTGCCATTGCAACACCATATCACAGTAAACGCACAGGAGACCTGATTAGTTTAGTCATTGGTAAAAACAGTATTCTGCTTTACATTTACCATATGACAAAATTACTTAGAGAAGTTTCTGTTAAAGCTGCTCATCCAGGATCACTGGGGGATAGCTCAAAACCCATGAGGTGAGAGGGAAACAGACACAGACAGTATGGAAACCTCTCTGACCAACAGTAAACTAGTGAAAAGTAAACTGGGAGTGGGAGATGGGATTAGGATTACTTTCCTGTCATTTTAGCTCCATTAATCATCCCATCATAAGGGCAGACAAGTACCAGTGTTGGCGCAGGGAAGCAATGAAGGCACGCATCCAAGACCTCCCCTTTTGGCAAGAGCCAGCTTTGACCAACTTAGCTGTATCATACAACCACATCCTCTGGTTAGACACTAAACTGGCACTGCCAACAAAAGGAGCAGTCCAGCCTGCTCATTCCTCACCTCCTGTCAGCCAGCACAGGCTGAACCAGATCAAGGAACTGATCTGTGTTCAATTCGACCTGTCATACACTACTAATTTCAATCTGCATCTGTTGCTGATCTGGCTCGCCAGCCAGCCACACAAAAACTTGGTTATCCTGAGGGAGAATAAGGCACAAGGAAATAAAAAAGCAATCAGGATGGCTGCTTTTGGTAGCAGTCATCTTAAGGCATTATTAAATGATTTAATCTGTCCAGCATTTATGTTGGATATGGACACATGCACTATGATGGCACAGCTAAGTGTGTAGCTGGCAATGGACTGGGGAACTAATTTTATTGAATAGCCAGGAAGTCTGGTTTTCAGCTAAATAGAATCCTCAGTCAAAGAAGGGGCAGTGTAGGGACAGAAGTGAGCAGCTGGACAGTGGAGGACTTAAGGGCCTTGCTTAAGCTGATGTTGCTGCTGTAGAACATCTGTGGTATCACAGCCACTGTTGTCCCAGAAGCAACTGGCCTAAAAGTAGAAAAATGCCATGATAGAGAGGTTTTGCCTGGTAAGGCAACAAATACAAATCCTTGAGGGTATTTAATCTGAAATCCTTATAGAGGATAAGAAATACTAGCTCTTAATACTGTCCATCAGCTTCTGGATGACTCACTTAAAGATCATGGCATGCTACGTTTCTTTATGGGAAAGTTTCTAGTCTGGTTGGAAATTACAGGAAAACAAACATTATAAAATTTTAATTAGGTTCTAGATATCAATAGTGTGTAAATATCTGATTGATCATTCTACAGTGACAGTTATAGAGTGGTATAACTGTCTGGGAAGTCTAGAAACAGACTTATGCTGGTTTGCAGAAGAGGATTCCATGTCTTTCACAGGACTTCCAAATACTGTAGTATGAGTGTTTATAAATCCTCAAAGCATCTTTCAAATCCCTCTCTGCCCTCATCAGACTTTTAATTGAACATAACTTAAATTAAACTCAAACTCATCCAATTATAGCTTTTATTGTAGTCTTGAGGACTAGATTCCTTTTTTCTTTTTTTAGTTGTGAGGATGTGTTTCGTACCAAAACTTGGCTCTGATCTGAAAAAGAGTTCTCTTGGAAGAGGCTGGGTGTTTGGATGTACTGTTAGTATCAGCTGGTTCTGTCCTTGTGAAGCCCTGGCACAAACGCTGGTGATGCTGCACAGGGAACTGCACCAGGGACCCAACTAAGCAGGAGTGTGAACCAGAAGACTGGCTTTTACACCTGGTTTATTGTGTGTCATTGCAGAGTCTTGTGCTGGCCTGAAGTGGGAGGTGATGTGGAGGAAGGAGAAGACAGGCTTACCAAATGCATTTTAATTGTTTGTAATGGTTCATCCCAGTTTTGTTTCCTTTGAGCTGCAGCTCTTCTTGGGCTAACAGAATTTTTGTCCAAATTGTTGATTTTTAAATTTTTTAATTTTTTTTTTTTTATTTTGTGGTAGTGTTCTACTGTACCATGCTGGTTCAACCGTGCCTGGTATAGAGGAATTGATCTGGATGAAAAATTCCGCTTCAGCTGAATCAGCTTTCTGATACAGTTCACACACAGTATGGCTCTACAAGCAGCACTTCCAGCATTCAGGACACAGTGGCAGGGCAGGAATGAGTGTCAAGCCAAGGTTTGCTTAAGCTGTGTTCCTTTGATGTAGGACAAACACTGACTGACATGCCAACTAGGATTTAGATGCCTTCCATCTGTGTCTTTTTCTGCAAGAGTTAGGAAATGTGCCGGTCCAGGTGCAATTCTAGATAGTTCAGCTGCTGTGATGAAGTTTCATTGGACAATTTAATGGAGAAACTCTGGTTTATAAACTCAATACCAATTAACACCCTTTGGTGTGGTGTTGCTCAAGGTCACATAGCAAAAGGGTGTGTGAGCATGGGTCTCTTGCTCCTTGTTGCACTGTAGCTGGCTCTGCTGAACTGCTTTTACTGTGGCTTGGTACCCTGCTTTTCCATAAATGATACAGTTTCAGTAGTCTGGCTAATGTCAATGTACTGATTAAGGAAACAAATTATATTTTTACAACACTGTTGTTAAAGTGTTTGAAATGGAATTTTCCTAGTTCATCGTGCAGGTTATAAGTTCTTCTTGAAAAGAAAATCCAGTATGTTGAAGTTCCTAGGGACATTTGCTGTTTACCTAATTGCAGCAGATTTTGCATATTTGAGACATGTCAAGGGTTTTTCTTCCCTTTTGAGAAGAGGAAGAAAATCTTTCCTTTCCAGGGTAGATTGAGGAGGGAAGGTTGAGAATTCTGCTGTTCCCTGTCTTTGTGGGGTGAGTGTTAGATATGTCTGTCACCTGTTTGTGATTTCAGGCCTGGCTGCACTTGTGCTTCCGCATGAGCTGAACACCATGTGGAGCCAGGCAAGGTGTATTGCCTCCAGTACATCTCCTTCCATGAAGCAGATTGGCTTTGGCTCCTCTAACTGGTGACAGCAGCCCTTACCAGCCAGCCTCCTAACTGGGCAATTACTCTGCAGTTTAGCCCCTTTCCACAGGTCTCCCACCCTACAGGGACAGGGCCTGAGGCCAGCTGTTATTGGTGGGGTTTACCTCTTTCCAGGCTTTGCAAAGGTTGTTGTGCTGAATAAAGTCTCTTCTTTTGAGTCTATGGTTTAAGGGTCTCTGTTTTCAGGTTTTCTCTATCCATTATTAAGAGAAGGGCATGATAGCAACTTTTTCTCTTTTCAGATTACCGTTAAAATTTTGTTTCAAAAAGATAGGATTTCATGTTTGCCTTGGACAGGAAAAATATCAAGGAAGGAGTAGGCACTTTCTAGCCAGATGTTAACTGAAGTAAAAGCAAATACTTCATATGGCAGTAAGGTTTGGCTCAGTCTCATTTGTTTTGTTTTAACAAGCACCAGCTTCAGTTGCTGGTTTTTGTTGTTTTCTATTTTTTTTCTCCACCCTTCTTTTCTTTGCTTCTCTTCAGATCATGACATAGGGTCCTGGGAATGAATGTATAACAACATGGATGAAATAACATGTTTTCATTACTAGTGAATTTGTATTGTTGTCTTAAATAAACGCTGAAAAATATTTGAATTTGTACCGCTTATAACTTTGTTCTGGCCATTGCAGACCAAATGGTGCTTATCAACTGAAGTATGCAAGTGGGGAAAGTGACTATTTGAGCTCCTTTGTCAGCTATTGATGTGTTGACGTTGTCACACTCATCCAGGTTAATTATGAGTGTTAAGTCGGAAATACTTAATGAAATCTGTATTGCTGAAATCCTTGTTTCCAGCTTATGGTTTTTGACTGGTTTCTGAAGGATTATCCTGATGGTTTTGACTTTGCTTTACCTGCATCTTTTTAAAGCTGAAGGTTAGCATCTGCAAGTACCTTTTACTTGTTAAATTCCAACAGTGCAGCCGAGTCTTCTGAGCTGAAACAGCAGAATGCTAAGGAACAGGAGACTTCCGTCCTCATTAATCAAAACCAAATATGATTGCCCTTGTATAATGTCCGTTATTGTTTAAATGTTGACACAGTAACCATTTCACCGGAGACTTACCGCTGGTTTGTTTCTGTTTAAATTACTGAACAGAAAAGAATTTTAATTTGAACATAGAAGTGGCTTTTGAATACTTATTTAAAGAATTATGGAAATATAATAAAGCATTTTAAAATTACTTATTTTATTAAAGCCCTTTATATGTTGCACATTTTGGTTGCTGTAGCTGGGGTTTAAGACAGAAAAGCTTTTTTGAGTATGTGGAATATTTTTCTTTTATTCACTTTCACTGATTGTGAATGGGGAGGACAGAATGGAACAAGAGAATTATTTTTTGACATGCAGTTGATTTTTATCTGAAAATCCTCATTTGTTGTACTCAGCTGTCCTTCCAGGTTTATTATGAAGGATTACTTTACCTGACTGGATTTCAAATAGACTGTTGTTAAAACACTATTGTTGGTATAAAGGACAGTAGTCAAGAGTTCAGCCAGGTTCCAAATAGGCTGACTTCACTGGAGTGAATCAATCTGGGTTCCTAAATTACTCAAAATTGAGAATATTCTTATCCTTTCTAAGAAAATTATAATAATCTGTATTTTCATCAGTGGTTTCTGTTGGAGGTATTTTCAAGTTTTTAAACTGCCGAGTTGAGCAAGTTTCATTGGATTTCAAGTGATGATGGTCACACAAACTCAGTTTGTCTCTCTGTACCATGGAGGACACCATGATGAACTGGACATATGGTGAAGACTCTCATGTGAGATTTATGGTCTGTTTTTTGCTGTTTGTCTTGCAGGTTGCCATCACGAAAGCCAAAGTGGATTTCTCCGGGGTGGTGTGCCTGCCCCCTTCCGTCATTGCTGGGAATGGGCTGGACGGAGGAGGGGCTGGCGACAATGACGACGAGCCGGTGCTGGTGTCCCTTTCGGCGGCCCCCAGCCCGCAGAGCGAAGCTGTTGCCAATGAGCTGCAGGAGCTCTCCCTGCAGCCCGAGCTGACCCTCAGCCTCCATCATGGCCGGAACCCCAACCTGCCCCCACTCAGTGAAAGGAAGAATGGTAAGTGCTACAGCGTGCTCATGTCTCATGTAGCATGTCCTCACCAAGTGGTGGTGTCATGGTAGATGTTCTGGATACAGCTCTGCTTTTTATTGCTTTTCGCTGTGGTTTTTTTGTAGGAAAAACTAATGATCCAGAGTTCACAAAATGTATTTACACTGTTGGAAGGATTGATGTTAGTGCCTGTGGAAGTTCCACAGAGCTCCAGTGATAAAGCATTTTATATTATTATTTTAGGTGAATACCAGAAAAAGCTTTCCTGTACTTTGGGGTGACTGGGTTGTGCAAAACTGAGACAGTTAAAGGGAGTGTTAGCTCACCTTCAGACTGTAGCCATCTGTAGGTTTTTCTTTGTCACGTTGGTCTGCACTTGCCAAGGATGAGTAACTTTCTCACTGCAAATGTCTCAAAGGTTCTTTCAGACTTCCTGGAAGGAGAAGCAAGACCTAGAGTTAAAAATGAAGTGTCCCAGTAGGCCTTCTGATCCTAGAGTGAGAATGGCCTGTGCATGTTTATCAACTTGATAGTGTCTTATGGGCAACTATATAGTGGGTTACAATATAGTGGCAAAATGCAAGGCTACTCAGTGACCAGAATTCTTGGCTTTGAAAGGCTGTAAACTGTCTGAAACTCAGGATCACCAGGCTGCCATGAAAGCCTTTGCATGTTCAGCCTCATCCTGTGAGAGAGCGATGAAACCATTTGATAAGTGGTGGCTTCTCTTTGTGAATTCCTTTTGGTGATCTCCCTTCACTTCGTCTTCTGGGGTATATCTTGGTAACTCTTGTCAATATGAGGGCCTTGCTGCAGTCTGAATTCATGCTATCACCTGCAGGGTACTGTGGATTTCAGGGCGGTCGAGTCCTGTGTGCCTTAGTGTTGGACCTTATGGGGTTGCATGACACAGCATATGAGAAATGCTGGGGAGCTTCAGAGTGGCTTTATAGCCAAAACATAATGCTTATGGATAGTGATTTAGAATACATGCACTGAAGGAAAGTAATTTGGATTGAAGGGGTATCTCACTTAACATGGCTGGGTCTTTTTATCTAGAAAATGACCGTGCCTTTTTTTGAATGGTGTATCAATATTTTGCAATTTGGAAGAATTTATTAACTTAAACCCAAAGTGTTGGGTTTTTAGGAGGTTAAAAAGAGTTTCCTCATTCATATATGTTATACCATCACATAATGATGTTATACCCTCATTATGTGATCACAATTATATTTACAAAAAAAATGGAGAAGATAGAAATGACAATAACAGAATAAAAAATTTTTCATCCTTAATGTTTGCAGTCTTCTAAGATAAAATACAACAGATGGAGATAGATGTGGTGATGGTAAATAGAAGAAAATTGGAATGTCAGTCATCAAGGTAGACTGTGATCTCAGCATATCTCAACTAGTGGTAGACTTGGGCATTTTATGGTTATGAAAGCAAGGAGAGATTTCAAGTGGTATTTAATAGAGATAGCAGTGAAACTGATAGAGAGCTGGAACATGGGAAAAGCATATGAGCCTTTGTTTCCAGCACCTGACAGCTGGTTACATGAAGGTGACATTGTGATTTGTCTGGAAACACGGTTCTTTTTAGCCAATAAGGCATGATCTAGGATCCTGAAGTGGGAAGAAGCAGTTTATTTTTTGATGCCACTGGGAAAACGATACTAGTGCTGGGAACAGATAAGAGTAATTTTCAGAAAAATGAAACTTGTGGCAGCACTTTGAATGGTATTGTTATAGTCAGAGGAAAGGATATTCTGGCACAGGAATGAAAGTCTTTACAGGATTCAGTTGTTTGGATAAGATTAAAAATTGGTATTTCAGAAACATTTAACAGAAATAGATGGTTTTCCTCTATCTGAGTAATGTTATTTTTATGGGCTCAGCTTTGAAGCGGTGTCATTGTGGGCTGCAAATCTGCTTGACTGGAACAGGTAGAATAGAGTTGTACTTTAAAAGTATTTGAAAAGGAACACCTCTGCCCATATCTGTTGCCAAAGAAAATGAGGATATTCCCGGAAATGACTCATTAGGTGGGCCTCTTCAGAGCTGATTCTTTATCAGGGCTTAGCACAATAGTGGGAATTTTACTGCTGGAGGGGCAGTTTTTCAGGCGAGGCATAAAGTCCAAAGTCCCTGAGCTAGATTATCTGAATATTCCTTATCTTTGGAGGTACACAGGAGGTACACAATGCTCTCTTGTCCCAGGCTGCAATATTTTGTTATGTGTTGTTTGTGTGTACATTCATTAAAGTATTATGGGAATGAAAAGTGCTGTTGAAATATGGTTATTAGCAAACTGTTATGGCATAAAAGAACACTGGGTTTAGTGGGCTGCTAAGAAATTTAGTGAGCTATTAAGAAATTTAGCTGATGCATTTTGAGTTAATAAATGTCTTCCTTCAAGTGGGAACTTCTCACTTATCTTGGGGTTGCACAGCTGTTGAAAGCTGTTGAGCTTGTTAAATCTCCTTTCTTCAATATGGTTTATCTTTGTTGTTGTTGTCCTTCAGACATGTTAAAAAAGTTCAGAGATGATCTGCCAGTTGCGATGGCAATCTGCTTAAACATTTGAACAATCCAAAGTGTTTGTAGAAGGTATCTTGTGCAGTGAAACTGCTTCTGTGACAATTTGCCAAATTCAAGGTATGAGGAAGATTCAAGCTGAGTGGCAGTGGGAGGGGAGGAGATGGTAAGTAGGAGACTTGCTGGAAGCTGCCTATCTGTGTCAAAGGGTCTCCTGTTTGCAGTTCTAGACAGGCACTGCTGACTCACAGCTGAACTAACTACTTATGCTGAGAGTTTTTAACAGATTAACTCTTTCTGTAGCTTTTGCTAAACAGACTTGGCTTATCTGTAGGTATCTGTAGAAAAATATCACATGGATTTGTACCGTGTTTGTTGTGACAGACTGCAGTTCTGGAACATAAACTATTAGCTGAGTTAAAATAGAAATGTCTTTGGCTTGTGAAGCATCATGGAATTATGTATCCCATGGGAAAATTGCAAAGGCAGTCCTGTATATGCATGGTGCCATATGCCCTAGGACAGCAGATTCCTTTTAATTTTTTTTTTTTCCCCTTCTCTGAAATGGAGAGCAGCCAGATGCAGTTTCTGGGGGTTTTCTCGTTGGTTTTGGTTTGTTTCAGATCCAGACTTCTCTTCATATTTTCCCTTATCACAGCTACACGTTCTCCTGGAAGGGTAGGTACACCTGGACACCTGGGTGTAAAGACCATGAACAACTTGACTGAACAGCTGCTGTTAAGTTACACAATTAAAGTGCAATAAAAGATATTAAGGATATAGAATTCCAGTATGAAGCATTTGAACAGATAGCTAGGAAACAATTTTTTGCCACTTTGGTGGAAGGAAACCTTATGTGGTAAGGTGTTAGTAAACTATTTTGACACAGTTATTATGTTCTGTTCAGGCATCAAGCTTAATGGGACATTTAAGGTACAGTTATTTAATTTGTGCTTCAGTGTGAATTTTCTACCCCAGATTTACATTCCTTCTGCTTTTCTACCCATGTTCATCAAGACCTCAACTTTAACTATGAGAGATTACCTGTGACTGACTCATTTGTTGCCACACAGGCCAGAAAAGGGCTATTATGGAGTCATCTGAAGCTCTTCAGTATATCTTGATTTTTGTCAGTCACCCATACTAAGATGCTAAGATAACTTATCGCAGCCCTTAGGGCAGGGTTAGAGCAGGCCCCCATGAATGCATGTACAAAAAACAAACAAACAAAAAAACCCCAAAAAACCCAAACAAACAAACAAACCCACCCAGGTGATATATATATATCTTAGGTAGTTTGATCATTTCTTTAAAAAAAAAAAAAAAGTCCTCCTTAACTTTCATTTGAAATGACAATAATTGCTCCACTAACTTATTGATTCTCTCTCTTGACGTGTTTTCTCCAGATGAATTCATAGTTATCTTTGTCCAGGGCTTATGAAAAGCATTGTGTTAGAATCCTCAGACACTCCTGTTTTTTTCTCACTGTGGGGTTGTTTAAGATGAGGTAACATTCTTTCCAATGAACTGTTGCATTTTATGATTACTGGTTTGGAGTGAACTTGCACCAGCTTGCTGGTGTTTGGGGTTTACTTGATCTGGGATGCTTGCCTTCCACAAAGTGCCATCTGTGTTATTGGGAGAGATTCTAGTTGGAATGTGTGGAATTTCAGTATGACTCAAGCCATATAAAAGGCATGTGCTTTAGGTTTGGGAAGGTTCTCCTGTTACTGCTGTACAAAGAATGGGATAAATAGTTGCTATGTAAGCTGTTGGTGATTATACTTAGAAATTGCAGAGCTGAACTTTTAAAATGGTTTTAAAGACCTAATCTAGTGCCTGTGTTCTTATGCCCATTTACTATTAAAATACATGAGTATTAGGGCACTTTATTTGATTTTAAATAATTGTGTAGGTGATTTGCTCCTACAATTCTTTTATAAGGCTGTACATTCCTCTCTCCCACCTCTGCTATCCCTTTCCCATTTTGAATTGTCATTACACTGAATACAGTTAGATTCAAATATTTCAAATATAACTTTTTATAAGGGGTTTGCAAATTTTATTATTGTCTTCCTGTTATTCTGACTTTAAACACAAAACCAATTTCTTAAAATCATGTCGTAAACTGTCATTTTAAAAAGTAAATTATGTGACTCATGAACTCATTTGAGAAGCTAGGCATGATTACTTATAAACAAGGGATAGTATTTTTTTCCCAAGAGAGGGCTTTAAAGAGATGAGAATATTCTGAAATTTTCTCAGTTTTTGAGTCCTGGTGGGTTTTTGTTTGTTTGTTTTTGGTTTGTTGAGGTTTTTTTCCCTAGTATACAACTGCCTTCTGGAGACTCATAGTTACGTTTAATTACCAAGTGGTGGTTACTGCCTCATCCAGAACTTAGATGTGAAGAAGATTAAGTCTGTATTGTAGCAAAAGGACCAAGACAGGAAATATATAGCTTTCTCTGATGTCCTTCACATGCATTCCAGTGAGGTTTGCTGTTTTCTCTTGTGTGAGAGTAAGGAGAATGGTTGTTAGAACAAAAACAACCAGTCTGTCTTGGATAGATTTGTGTTACAAGACTTTGTGTTCCCAGGAGACTATAAATTTAGCATGCTGTCTGAAAGTTTCTGATAGAGCTATGAGATCCAGAGCATGACAGAAATGACTGGCCTGTTACTGAGGGGAGCTCCCAAACAACTGAGAAGGGGTAATCTCCTTGAAATATTTTAAACAAACTTTTAAATAATGATGGGGGAATAGCGGAGCTGGAAAGAATGATGCCAAAGGCAGTTTTAACAAGTAAGGTCTCAAAAAAGTTTTTGTTCCTTATCAGGGTAACAAGACTAACACCCTTTTACAATCACTGGCTCATAATATTACTCTCCCTTTTGTTTTTCCTCTCTAGTTGCTTTCTTGCTTCAGTTTGCCTCTGAGGTTTCAAGGTTCAGCGCTGCTGGATAGACGTTAGACGTACAATTTGATAGCTGTTTAAAAAACATTCTTTTTTCATGAATTTAAACTGCTTGCTAAGCAAGTCAGGCCCAGATCTGGGCAGCTGTTTTGTCTGTGTAAGGACTTCATTTTCTGGTTTTGCTGTTTTGAGTGTTAAGGGCAGTAATGGGGAAAGGAAGCCTGGCTCTTGAAAGGGAGAATGCCATTCAGCAGGATTCTCAATGTGTTCTACTTAAACAGAGAGCGACTGCTCCATGAGGGAAAGATTGCACTAGTTCACAATAGTCACTTGCTGTTAGTGCTTAGCCAGCTGTATCCTAGCTTTGGGACCTTTGCTGCTTCTGTAATGTGTGGCTTTCTAGAACTCATTTTTATTGGAATACCATCAGCCACTTCTGGAGCTGCAGCCCCGACCCTGCCACGATCAATACATTGCCACAAAATATAATGAAGGAATCTGTTGGAATACATCTGGTAGTGCAGTCTTCATCTTCCTTGCTGCTCAAATGACCAACATCCTGTTTAATGCTTCAAATTCCATCTGCCTCTTCGTGGTCACCGACAGTGCACACGTGCATACTTCAGAGAGTTAAGTGATGTTCCTGGAAACTGTAGGAAAGATTTCCTTTCCACTTGGGTCATACTGCTTCCTTTTATATTTCCATGTATCACAACACAAACAAGCATACCTTCTGCTAAAAATGGGTGTTTCCTGTATTTACGATGCATATGAATATTCAGAGTAGGTGGGTAAAGAGTTATTTCTGTCACTGGTGTCTCTGAATGCTCAGGATATAGTGCACTGCTGCAGTTCCTTTTCATAAAGATTGCATGCAAGAAGGAACATTTTAGGCCTGGGATTTTTGCCTGCTCTGGCTGCAGATGCGGGACTGCAAAGGTGGCGTTTGAGTTCGAGAGAAACCCCAACGAGCCGATCCTTGTCCTTTTACAGCGCACTGCTGATGTACGGAGTGTGACAACCAGATACATACAATATCATCACTTTAAGGGGTTTTCCTGCATTGTTTAAAGCTGCTAAATGAATTTCTCCTGCCTCCTTTAAAGTTCCAGGTGTGTTTGTGTGTGGGAAGGAAGATATGCTGCTGAAACCTGCCATGCTCTTCCCTCAGCAGTCGAGCAGCTGTTGGGGAGTTCTTGTATCTCAGTGGTAAAGAAGTCCTGAACTTATTTCATGTTAGAGGGGTCAAAAAATAGGGCTTAAGCAGTTTTGCGCACCTAGCTACTCATTTTTATGCATACTGTTGTGGCAGGACAGGGATTCTGACTTGCTAAATCCTTAAAAAGGGATTTAAAATCTAAAAGTTTGTATCTAAGATGTGCACATCTCAGTATATTTTAGGGCTTGGTACAAATATATGCGGTTACTTACCTAGATGACCTAAAGAGAAATGATGATGAGCCTTGTGGAAAGATGGGGAATAAGGGTATAATTCTCTGGGGACAGAAGTGTTGGAATTAGTTTGTTAAGATAATTAAATTATCTGTTGGGCAAATTACTTGAGACTCTTTAGAGACCAAGACTGAATTTCCTTGGAGTTAGAATAATCCAGTGAGGAAAGACTTAATTCTATTTTTATCTTTTAGTCAATAAATACTTGACTCTAAAATTTTTGTCCACTATCCCAAATAATCTGAAACTGATCATGTGGATGTGGGAAACAAGACTGAGTTTTTTTAAACCCTAGTCTGCTTAGATGAAGGGAGTGATCCACGGTAGGAAAAGTCTGAATGACAAAGTGCAGGTTTTTTGACACTGCCATCTGTTAGAGTAGCTCAGGTTTAGTGATCAGCAAGGGGAATTGATTAGGGGAGTAGTTTAGTTATTGAGAAAAAGGACTGGCAAAGACTGAAGAAAAGTGACTGATCTATCAGCAGGATGTGTATGTCTTTGGCCATGTTGTTTCAAAGCTGAGGATATCTGCATGTTTATGTTAACACTGGGTCTCCTTGTCCTTGGAACGAAATTGCCTCATCAGCAGAGCCCCTTAGGGGATTGCAAGTCTGCCCAAGACGTCATCCTCCTCTTATAAAAGGGGAAAACTGCCAGTTCTGGTGTCTCTGACCCCTTCCTCCCCCCTCCCTTCCACTTACAGAGCATCAAGGGGCGGACCTTTCTTCTGCAAACTTCACATCTTGCTCTCCCGTGGAGTATTCATATTTCTCCTAGCAGTAATTTGATCTTGGGCTGTTCCAACTTGCCTGTAGTGAATAAGCAGAGGACTGCATATTGGAAGACTTGAGTTTTC
Organism: Serinus canaria; assembly: GCF_022539315.1. NCBI lineage: Eukaryota > Metazoa > Chordata > Aves > Passeriformes > Fringillidae > Serinus > Serinus canaria. Next base: position 48,400,866 of record NC_066314.1, read on the forward strand.
TCACTAGGCAGAGTTTTCTGATAGAAGGATGACAATGTCTTGCAGGTTTTGAATGAGATTAAAGTTGAGAGGTCCTCTTGGATTATTTTTTTTCTTTAACATATCTGTGTCTATATAAAGAGAGGTCTTGAAGGGCTTGTAAGTGTTGAGAAGAGAATCAACATGACCCTGCTGGAACCAGAAATGCAGATGACAACACTCCAATCAGGTACCACTCCAAACATATCCTGTGGTTAATTTTTACTAGTGAATCATGGTTGCTGAACTATATAGGAAGTGCCAGGAGGCTGTGTGACTTCAGATAAAGACAAATTAGAGAACTGTGGTGATTTCTTGTGCAGGTTGCAGATGGGTACTTTTTGGATGTTAAGTACTGTTCAATTTAGAGCCTCATCAGAGATAAAATTATCTCTCTTGTCTTCCCTAGTTGGTCTCCATTGTTAAATTTACGTGGCTTTCGAAGATTACAAAACTTCAGTCAAAGCTAAGACTTGTTCTAAGGACTTGTACCTCCATTTAGCTTCTAACTGATTTATGTGTTTTTACAATTAAATATTTTCTGATTTAAACATAATCTTGATACTTTGGAGAGATTTTAAATTGTGTAGTTTGGGAAAAACTTGTATTAGAAACTTTCCAATATTTCTTTTACGTCTTGAAAGTCTGTTTCCTTGAGAATGGCAGTGGTATTTTGTTTGCATGGTTCATTTGTAAGTACTGTGGCCTCCTGGTGATACTGTGCTCACCCATTAGATATGTACAGGGTTGCATTTCTCACATGTAAGCCATGCTCCAATGAGAATTATCTGTTAATGGGAGCATGAGATACTTCTGTAGGCTGTTTTTATCTGAGGCTCCAGCACATTATGTAGTCATGAAAATAAATACATATGCAGATATGAATGGCCTTTGTTCTGTGGATGGGAAGTGAGACTGTAACCTTGGTAAAATTTGATTACAAGGTTGTAGTAGCCTTGTTTGGGTTTGTGTGCTCTTAATCTCTTGAGTAGCATTGTCTGAAAAGCAGCACAAAGGTAATGCCAAAAGTGTGAAGACATACTTGTTCCTGAAAGTCAAATGCTTTTTCATTTCCTTAAGTAGTGACTGGGAAAAAGACAAGTAAAACAATAATTTCTTAGTTTAATTTTCCCCCCTAAAATTGCTGTCAAAATTGCTGGGTTTTGTTTGGGTATTTTTGTTTTGTTTTGTTTTTTAGGTTTTTTTTCCTGAATTGACCATGTTAATTTCCCTAACTTAATTTTGTGTGTTTCTAAAATATCTGTGAAGATTTTTTTTTTATGTCTCTGAAGATCCTGTATGACCTTTCTTTTATAGTCCTGACATATTCTTTGTTGTTTAGAGAACCACAGTATGTTTTTTTGTATCTCCTGTTGTAGATAAGAAAGGCAGGCCTAGATCTTAGGTAGTCTTTGTCCCAATTCAGAAGAGGGTTTGTATGTAATCATTCCTCTAGTTGTACTCTTGCAGTTTGTGAATTTTGGAGGTGAGGTTTGGACACTAACAAGGTGTTTGGTATTGGACAGGATGCATATGGCAGGGTAGTATCTAATCTGGCTTTGCTGGGAAGAAAGCTCTTATGTGAAGGCCTGAAAAAAGATGTTGACTTTAACATGCTTTGTTTCTAATAAGTTTTTTAATTCACCCCCCCACCCCCCCCAAGAACAGCCATGAAATTTGTATTTCAGGGTTCTTGTTACTGAGTTTGTGCCTTATATTCTCAGGAAGGTGACATAATTAAGTAACACTTGTTAAAATTAGGAAAACTGTCTTCTTATTAGTATTGCTTTTTCTCAAAACTTTATGTGGCTGTGTTTCTTGTCTCTTCCAAATTATGGTAACTCCTGAGGCTTTCATTTAATTCTGAGAGTGGGAGTTTCTCCCACTAAGGAGTGCTTGTATGGAGCTTTTGCTTAAGTCCCCTAACCCTAGTCCTAGATTATGCAGTGACATTCTGTAATGTTGAGGCAATTTCCTGGCAAGTTTAGCTTACCTTAATGAAGGATACAGATTTATTGCACCTCTTCCATCAGCAGCCACTCTCTTCTCTTCTGGATCAACCACTGCTGGACAAATCTTAAGCAAGAAGCAGGTGAATGTTTACATAAATGGATTCACAAGATTGGTGGGGAAATGGAGTGTGACAACAGGAACATGAACATTATAAGTTTTAAAGGTCTGTCTTGAATAATGGAAGTGTATTACAAGCTTCTAGATAAGGAAAACAGCTACTTGATGATGAGGCCAATTTGTTCAGCTGTAATATTTAGAGACTTCAGATGTTGTTGGTGGCTGCTCTTGTTTGGCTTAGTGAGGTAGTTGTGTGTTGGGTAAACTATTTGAGACTTCAGAGGCTGAAATTGGATCTCCTGTCTGTTGAGAGCTAGAATGAGGAAAATGACTTAGCTGAGGAAAGACTTAACTTCTCAAATCTTCTTCATCCTGAAGTTCATCTCCAGAAGCCGTACTGGAAAAATGGAAGATGGAAACTGTTGTCCCAGTCAACTCCTCAAAGTTTCCAAACATCCACTGAAGAAAGAGGAGAATCATGGCCTAAGCTGGGTAAATAAATTACCTTGCTAGAATTTACACAGCTTGCACTCCATAGACCAAAACTTCTTCAAGACTGCAGGTCATGAGGCTGTCCTTATTTACTGCTTGGGTATTGGTGGGAGTCCACTCAAGAAGGAGGAGTAGCTGAAGCCATTGCTGACCCAGGACAAAGTGTCTGTATTCCATGTTGGTGGGTGCATGAAAAGCAACTCCTTTGATGCTAAAGGTGAGAAAACATTCTTAATGTTTTGGAGAAAGAACTGAGGGGGACATTATAGCTTTACTCTTCTGGGAGCAGAATAGCTTAAGCAGAGAGATACTGTTTCTTCAGAACAAAGAATAACTGAAGCAAGAACAATATGAACAGTGAGGTGCATACTGTATTAACCAGAGAAAAATTAAAAACACCTGTCAAACTGAACAAAAGGAGGAGTAAATAAACAGTGCCAGTGATGACAGCGGAGGAAGGAAAAAGTAAAAGTGGAAATCAAGCTGAAAAGACATTCCAAAAAAGCAGTAGACCCAGAAAGAAAAAAAAAAAGGCAAAAATATGACCAAAAAGGTAACTGCTCTATTTGACATCTCACTGGATGACTAAACTTATTTAAAGAACTGGTATTACTGCTCCAATCATTCAAAAAGCAGACATACACAGTGGGGTGAAATTCCACGTTCAGTTTCACAGTTTTGGAACCAGCCCTGTGCCAGTTTGTGTGTTTTCATTCTGCTGACAATGAAGCTGATGTGCAGATCTGTACCAAGCTCTTAGCAGTGGGAGCTCTCTCTTTAGTGTTTTTTTTAATCCCAGAGTCACTTAGCTTTTTTGCTGCCTTGACTCTTTCAGAATCTGAATCATTTGTTTTCTTTATATTTATTTGCTGATTCCAAAAGCTTGCTGTTTCCTTCCCATTATCTACTTCAACCTGATCTCCCTATGTAGCCTCTTTTTTTGTTCTCCTGAAGCCTTTTTGTTATTTGTTTCATTATCTAATTATCCCATATAGAGATCTTGCAAATTCTTTTGCTGTTGGTCACTCTTCAGTCAGGATGTGGACTAAATAGTTTTTGTTCTTACCTGGCTTTGTAACAACTGGCCACTGAAGGAATGAACGATGAATGTTGTGTTTTCTTTTCCCTTTTTTTTTTTTTTTTTAATGGAGAGGCAAGAGTGCTAGAGGCATACTTTATTTTGAACACAATCTACAATTTAGTGACACTTAAGTGTTTTTGAACAGCCACATGAGGGACTCATGCAACTGGGGAAATCTCAGGAGTTTTGGGTGTGCTGCTGGCCTCCACATGCAAGTTCTGTGTTCAGATAACAAACTTTCAAATATAATTACTCTTCTTTTTAATTTTATTTGGTTTTGTCACAAATTCCTTTTTATGGCTTTTGTCCAGGTGGCTGGGCAGAAGTGTGCATGCTGTACACATTCAGAGGTGCAACCAGCCAGAGAGAGAGAAACCCTAAATTTCAAGATAATTTTTTGCCAATGTTTTGCATGGATGGAGAAGAGTTATGGCCTCTTAGGGTCATGTGGAGTCTAGCAGTGCATTGCCAGAATTAATGGATGCTAGCACTTGGACAAATGGCTACTTCTGGTAATGAATTCTATTTCCTTATGGTTTTGCTCTATGAAAAACCTTTGTTCGCTGTTCTGGGTAGCTTTGGTTTGTTTCAGTGCACAACGATGTTGTTTGCACTGTCTTGGTATAGATTGAACGTTAATAATTGTCCCATTTTAATCTTCTTTCTGTGAGTATACTGAAAAAAATTAAGATTGTTCAGTGTAGGGTAGTCTGTTGAATAGCATCTTTGGGTTTTGATATGTTTGTTCTGTTGACCTGCTGAAAAAAACCTTAAAGTCTATTAGATATCAAGACAGGTATGCAAACCCAGAAGCAGGTGGTTCTAAACTGTCAGAAGTTTGGTTTAGATGAAGTTTGGTTTAGATGAACAAGAGGGTTTTTTCCATGCATATTTAGGGAACAAAAGAAGAGCTGTTTTGAAGTCAGCACTGTAAATGAGCACAGAAATAATTTAGTTCTCTGTAGTGGATAAAACTTGACTTCTGTGGTCTAATTTGCTTTGTATCCAACTGATTCTCAAAAAGGAACAATTCTTTCAGCTAAAAATTAGTGTTATTTTGAATCAAATGCAAGACTTCTCTCATTTTCTGGGGAAAGGTTGGATTTTTGAGCTACTTTAGCAGATTAGGGATGTATTAAATTCAGTTTAGGAAAAAGCAGTGCTGATCCCTTCATTCTTTCTTTCAAAACACAACTCCCAGGCTCTTTTTCTTCCCTCTTTATAGGATTTAAGTTGAAGTGCTTTAGGGATGTCAGCTGCTAAACTGCTTTTAATGGGAAGAAAGGGGACAGACAGCATATCTGTGTATTCTTAGAAGGGATATGTCCCCCTCCTCAGCTCTTTCAGGAGTGACAAATATCAGAGCTGCAGTTTGTGGTTGGTGTTCTCATTCCTGTTTTAAATAGATTTGAAATTCAGTATTGGCTTTTAGTACACGAGGAATGACCTTTCCTTGATGCAGTAAAATGCCTTCTAACTTCATCTTGTCTTTTTCAAGCATCACTTAAAAAGATTTTTTTTTCCTTGCTGTTGTTTTCATTTTCTAATGATGAGAGGATTTTGTAGTTGTGGGGTTTTTTGCATTTTGATTTGTTTGAATAGTAGAACTTAATTTTCTTCTCTTTTCTTCCTCCCTCCCTCCAACTTGGAATTTCAAGATTGCAATGTGCTCTTGAATCAACACAATTGGGATTTTGGTTTTGGATGGAGGGTGGAGCTGAGGGGAGAACATTCCTGGCTCTATAGTTTGCATCATCACTACTTTAAAAATAGAACTTTTGATTTCTGTTTGGAATCGATGGCATTTGGAAATGTAACCTTTTGTATCTGGGTGGCGAGTTCCTGGGGAGTGTAAAGAGTTCCCCTGTTACTGGTACAGCTCCCTGGGTGTGTATATTCTGAGTAGTGATAAAATGACTCTTCACTGGCTTTTAACCAGAATCCTGCATGTGATTCAAAGACTGAACAAAGTTATGTGAGCCTCATCGTCATCATGCAGTGGGAATTCTTTCCGAAGCAGCAAATGGGATGTTCCTGAAGTCAGCTTTAAATATGGAAATTGTGCAGTTTGCAGCTCTAGCACAAAAAATTCTGGGTTGGCTGTTACGAGATGTGGAGAGAGGAGTGCACAGCTGTAAGCTGCACATTAGTGAGTTATTTCATTCATGAAAGATCTGAATATAATCTTTTGCTACCTTTTACCCTGTGATTAACTATTGAGTAAGCAAATCACAGTGTGGTTGTATTAGCCAAACTAGAGTTAAAGGATTGTACTGAAACTAAATATATAAAGGATGCTTTTCTTTTTTTCTACTTTTTTTTTTTTTTGTGTCAAGAATGACAGTCTACAATAAAGAGTACTCATTAGAATAATTTAGTTGAGCAGTACCTGTTTCTGCTGACAACCTCAAAACAAGAAACTCCTGGAACTCTCTTTATCCCTGTAGTATTTGTTGAAGCATTAAATCATCTTTTGAAAATAATATTTTTATTTTCTCCATCTGCTTTGAGAATACTCTGTTTATTCTTTTTATACAGCAAGTGTTACCCTATAGGTTAAGAAAGAGAGAGTAGGAAAACAACCATTCAGGCAGCTTTTTGCCCTTATCCCTTCTGTGAAGTAAGATTCACTTGCAGGGGGTCACAGACAGTCTGCACTTGTTCTAAAACAGTAAAGATGTGGTAGGCACAAAATGATTATTCACTGACTGCTTTGTCTCATAACCCTTCTTATGGGTCCAGCTTACTTTAAAATCCAGCTTCTGAGAATTAACTTTAGGGTGTGTGTGTGTGTGTGTGTGTGTGTGTGTGTGTGTGCATTTTAACCAGTTTCCAGTGTAAACAGTAAGACTGTCATCGTCCTATGCAATTTTTGGTATCATTCATCAATTGTTATTAAAAACAAAACAAAATTTTAAAATGCATGTAAAGTCATGCCAGGTTTTATATGTTGTAACTGTAATCAAAACAGAGTCTTTCTTTCTGTGAAATTAATGCATTATGTATAATGGGCCCTGCTTAGTTGTTGTCATCATACTCTGTGAGTTACCCACTCACTTACATGATGAATATGAATCAGCTTTTCTTTAGGAGCATAGTTCAAATGCATTGGAAAAAAGAAGTGGAAAAGGATTACTTTCATTGGGTTCTTATTTGAGGTCCTTAGGCACACTTGTATAGGAATTATTCTTGATTATGTATATAGGCTCAGACTGATAATTTTTATTTTTGTGGCTCAGGCAGATCATAGTCATCTTTGTGACCTGCCACTAATTTAGGTTCTGGATAAAATCTGATCGTGTGCTATGCTGAGTGTCTCTAAGCTGGTATGATGATTACACCACATTCTTTGCCTGAAGGGATGAACTGCAGACACACATCCGTTCTGTCTCCCTGTTACCTGGTGATCCTTGCTATCCAGTGTTTGCCAGATTTAAGAGATGGCTAATGTTTAACAAAGTGCTCAAGTTTCCATGCCTGTGTGATAGCAAAAATTTGCATTAGTGTTTATAATCAGGATTTTTTTTAATAATGGGATCCAAGTCCAGTCTACATTTTGATTGTAGTCATTAAAGTATAATTTTTTTTTATGTCTAAGCATCAATGTGAATCAATCCCTAATGTTCTAGTGTGTGGCCAGAGCTGTATAGATCAGTGGTAGGGATTGTAGGTAACTACTGAGGTTTTGGAAATGTCTCTGATGTTATTGTTTGATGTTATGTGGAAGCTACTATCAATAAATTTTTGTATTAACCTGTTTGCTGTCTGCTTTTGCCGGTCTCAAATGACTCCTACAGCACAAAATAAACCTGACAAAAAACCCACCCCAAAATCCCAAGTAATCTACAGCTTCATGTTGCATCTGGATTCTCCTTGCTTTGGAGCTGCTGCACCTCAATTCAGACTTACAGCACCCTCTGCTGTTCTGACCTTAGGGCTCTTCCAAGGAGAGACTGGCATTTCTTCCAAACTGTCTTTTTAAATGGAGAAACCTCAGCTGGTAGTTTTGAGGTGGTCTGGTTTTTTTATTTGTGGCTAAGGAAACACGAGCTCTGATTTATGGGGGTGAAACTAGAATCTTTGCCTTGATAGAAGAATTATTGCCCCCCCTTTCCTCTCAATTTCTTTGTCATGAGAATTTTACCATCAAAATCAATATAGAAAACTGGTTTAATTACATTGGCACAGCTCCCTTTTGTGATTACCCTTGGTGTGGTTTAAGAATGCTGTCTAATGTAGCAATAGTTTAGGTAGGTAAGAAGTCACAAAGCGATGGAACTGGAATTACTCCTCAGGATTGCAGAGCCCCCTCCCCTGCTGCTGCAAGTAATCCTGTCATATAGTCCCCTACATAAATTTATTGAGCACTGCTTTAAAAAGTGTTAGATTTCTCACTCATGCTGGACAGCTGTCCTAGAATTTTTCTCTTTGGTTAAAAGTCTTCTAGTTTTCAATATTAAATGTGTCAGTGGCTTTCAGTGCAAATAACCTCATAGTTAAACTGATGCAAACCTTAATGCAGGCAAAATATTCTCCCTAGAAGAAGCTGCATCTACTTACAATATTCTTAAAGTAGGCAAGTGCTAAAATAGTATTTGCTAATGTGACCTGCTTAATGGTTTTTTTGTATCTTTCTGCAGTTGATGCTTATTTTAAATCCTATCCTCTACATAATGTTAATGATGCTTCCCAGGCATTATGCACAGCACTGGATCCCCAACAGGGTATGAACCTATTTGATTAACCCATGTGAAAAGTAGGTTGAGAAATGTATTTGTAGTTCTTTGTAGTTTTCCATTTTCTTTGCCCTGATTGTTTTTCCTCAAAAATGAGCGTATCCCAAATAAAGAAGTTGCAGCTTCCAGTGAATCACAAGCAGGCTTGATCAGTCTGTAATCATAAGTGACCTTGAGGAGATTTTTTTTTTTTTTTTTTTTTTAATTCTGCTGGAGATACTCTGGATGAAGCTGTTGTTCCTTGTCTGTGTTTTTCATTATTTGAGATTTGGACTTTGTGTTCACTGATGTCAACTCAAACATATGCCTTTTAAAAAGATATTGAATGGTTTTGATTTATTAAAGTTACTATGTGACACTGAGGTATCACTGATGAAAGATTGCAACTTGCAAAACATTTGGTTCAGAAAGTACCTTGAACTTGACTACTGCAAAACATTCCCAAAGCTTAGAGCCTTCTATGTTCATTCACTAAAAACTGAAATAGAAAACTTTTCAGTATATCTCTGCTGATTTTATGTTACCTCTGAATAAGTAAGAACAAGATCCAGATCAGTAGACTCCTTTTGGAAAAACCACTGTTGCTAATCTTACCTTGAAAACTAAGAGATTAATGAGATTCTGGAATATGTAGTATATGAAAAGTGGTCTCTAAGGCATGAAAATTTCAGCCCATTTAAAAGTCAAAGCATCTTTTAAGTTTAAGCTAGAAAATTACTGGCAACTTTAAATGGACCAGAAAAGAACAGCAATTTTAAACAGACTTGCAATTCCCTACAGCATTTTAAGTTTCTTTGCTTTTTAATTTATTATTATTTCTATATAGTGCACAATATACAATCTCCATTCTGGGATTTTTAAAAATTTGGAGGGTTTATGGTTATTTTTTCTTCTTTTCTTTGTACTGGGCTTTTGAATTATGGTGACAAAGTGGCTGCCTATAATAAGAGCCTGCTCCACTCCTCCCAGTTTTCCTTGGAGAGAGGCAATCACTGTTTGCTGTGGTTGTTGATTTAGTGCCTGGGAAGAATGAGGTTTTTTTGGACCCCTTTCTCATCTCTCTCTTGCTAAGGGAGCCTGCGTCATTGAGAAATGTTTAACCTTCTGGCCCTAAAGCAGGACTGGAAACTTTGCTGCAAAATCTAGAAGCTAAAACTGGATCTTGCAAATGTTATTTATGTGAGCTACTCTTTCCTTTGATTTAATTGGGACAGGAGATTGCAGAGCTTGATTTAGAATTTTGAGTAGCAACTAATTTGGAAAGTTAGCAGGGGGGAAAATAATTTCTTTAGTGAAAAATGGTGAGTAACTGATTTAGGGGGAGAGGAGAGAAGAACTGGGAGCAGAAAACGGAAAAGTGTGGGAGGACTTAGTGGAGAAAAATGTCCTAATATCATAATTCTGGCATTGTCAAGTACTTGAGTACTTCATTCTAACTTGTATCAGGAGGCTGGCTGTGCATAGTTTTATTTCTTTATAACAGAACTTTATAACAGAAGTTGTTTGTGGAGAGCCAGGGGCCTAAATTGTGGTGGGAACCTAATTTCCACGGGGTAGATTTAATAGCAGATACTACTCCTTGTATATGTCTTTATTTTCCCAGCCTGCCCACTTTTTTCCTCCTGCCTCCTCCCATCCTGGACCATGAGGGTTGTTCTAACACTTCTGCAGAATTTCCAGATGTCTGACTGCCCTGTTGCAACTGCGCTCCATTAACCGAGAGGGAAGAAGATGTTCAAAAGTCCCAAACATTTCTGCAGCATAATCATAATAAATCTGACATATCATGAAGCTGTTGTGCTTGTGCTAATTAAGTACCTAGTGTGCTTGTAGTACAAAGAGTAATCCTGATGTGCCCACAGAGTGTTGATTTTATTTCACATGCTCTGGCTGTCTATACACAGCACATGCCTGTGTGTTTATCTTCAAGATATTCCAAACAGAAATGTGGCAGCTCGGTCTCTTGGGACCCAATATCTTTATGGTAAACTGAAATAAAGAAATTAAATTGAAACAAAAATGAAGAAGCTTGTCTCAAGGGTGAAATAACACAAAACAGTTTAAATTATTTGTCCCAATGATTTGTCGTGACCAGTGGAAGGGAGAAGGGGTTGTCCTTTTCCTTCACTCCTGTTTTGCAGCAGCATTAGCAGCTGAGTGCACCTACTGCTTGGCCCCAGCTAGCCTGGACAGTTGGATTTTCTTCTGAGGAGTCTAATTCTCTTTTGACAACAAAGCCATTAAAACCCCCTCACTTTTCTGATGGATCAGTGACTCTAATTAACTCACTGAACTTTCTTATGAAACCTCGAGCCTTCAAAAAGAAGGAATGATGAGAGCATAATGCTAGATTCTTTCATCTGGCTTGGGTAATAACACTTAAACTCCGTCCTGAACAGTGAAGCTGAGGAATCAGATAAACAGTTTCAACTCAGAAATTGTAAGTAGGGTGAGAAAACTACTGAACTCTAGGTCATGGAGCCTATAAATGGTGGCAGTGGCTGAGCAGTAAGTCCAAGAGACAGAAAAGACTGGCCACCACAGAATAATATACAGTGCATTATAGACTCAATCCATTAAGAATTAAATTAGAAGTTAGTGATTCTTAGGAGAATATTAAAAATATCAGCATTTCCCCAGTACGAGGCTTGTCATGTTAGAATTTGCTTTGATTTTACTCTGTGGTTGTTGCCTATCTATGAAGAGACAAGTCCCTGGAAAAAGGGTGGTTACACATCTCTCACAGATGGCTGAAGTTGGAATGTCATCTTCTCCAACTCCCATGCTCAAGCAGGTTCCCCTAGAGCCAGTTGCCTAGGACTGTGTTCAGATGACTTTTGAATATCTCTGGGCAACCTGTGCCAGTGCTCAGTTGCACTCACAATAAAAACATTCTCTCATGACGTTTTTAGGGAACCTCCTGTGTTCCAGTTTGTGCCCATTGACTCTGGTCCTGTCACTGGGTAACATTTGAGAGGAGCCTGGCTCTGTGTCCTTTGTACCATTCCTTCAGGTTTTTAGATGGATAAGCTTTGTAGTACGGCCGTGGCTCTCTCGTACTTGAGCCAGCACTGCAGGCGTGGCCTCGTCAGGGCTGAGCAGAGTAGGATCATCTCCCTTGCTCTGCTGGGAACATTCCTCCTAGTGCAGCCAAGGAAGCCTTCCTTAGCCTTCCTTGTCCAAGGCACATGGCTGTCTCGTGTTCAACTTGGTGTCCAGTGGGATCCCCAGGCCCTTTTCTGCCAAGCTGCTTTGCAGCCACTTAGCCCCCAGTCTGTGCCGCTGCACCCTGCTGGCACAGCCATTCAGTTTTCAGTCCACCTCAAAGTCTCCTCAGCTGGCTCAGACTTACTTCATCAGTTTCTCTGGGAGGATCTTGCAGGAGGCAGTGTCAAAGCCTCACTGAGTCAGGACAGTCAGTATCCACTGCTCTCCTCTCTTACACCATGTCTGTCTCTGCACACTGTAGCTGAAACCTAAAGACAGATTTGCTGTTGTGCCCAGGGAAAAATATTTTCTGATAGGAGAGAATTGTGAATTCATAGTCAGTTCTGGCCTTACTATAGCATAGTTGCTAAAAGTAAGCATATGGCAATGTCTGTTCTGTTAAAATTTGTTTTGTTCTAAAGAGTTTGTTCACACGTGACTTCTGTTTAGCTGGCTGTTAGATGTACTGGCAGCAAGCAGCCAGGTTCTGCCAGATCATAACAACTGGCAGCCATCTAAAAACCATATCTTTTCCCTTTGCATGTTTGTCTAGTCCATTAGATCCTCCACCTGTTTGCTTTTATGCAGTCCCACCTAATGGTCCTTCTCTTGTGTCTGGATTCATAAAATAGATTCGGTAGCCAAGGAAGGGAGGAGACAGGGATTTCTAATTCCATTCTGACACACAGACTCTGTGTTATATGTAAATCTCTCTACTTGTTTTAACCTAGTTTATCCAACCAAAATATTTTTTAATAGATTTGAATTGATCAGAATCCATAAATGTGAGGTTCTGACTGATAAGTTCTGGTACTTTATGCCAAAGCAAGAAAGGAAGATCTTAAAGGGGTGTGAGGCAGCTAATGGAAAATTGTGACTGAAGAGACTTCTCTGCATATTGTTTCAGGTGAACTTAGAGATTTAGGAGGAGGCAAGCGGAACAGAAAGCTGATGTCTGAATCAGAACATCATGTTCCAAGCACAGTTTTCTTTACAATTATATGCTCTTAGGCCACGTGCCTTCCTATGCTTTTAGGCCAGCTGGTTATTAAAACTCCCAAGATTGGCAGGTTTTGCTGGGGAGAGGATACACCCTCACAGCTACTTGCCTTTTTTCTTTGCTTTCATGGCTGACATTACCAGAAATCTTGAATATGAGATAAAATTTGTTTTAAAAGTAAGTGTGCTCCTTGTAAAGGAGGAAAGTAATCGTGCTCCTTGTAAAGGAGGCCTGTATCTTTTCCCCCCTCCCTTTAGATAAAGGAAAGTAAACCTGTGGTTTGGTTGATGCAGAATAGGATTCAATTATAAATGGAGTCCACGGAGAAGGAACGGCTGTACTGTCAAAACTGCACCTTCATAAAGTGATAGGCAAGTGAGTCCCATGAAGGCATTAAAGGACTTCTTCCACCATAATATGACAGGAATATTTTTCTTGCTAATCAAAAGCTAATTTAGCAGCATCCAGGTAAAAACTATCCCAAATCTAGTCTAAAATTCTCCTCTTTTTGAGATTTGTGCTTTATGTTTCACTTAAGGTCTGAAAGGTCTGCATGTGTGGAGGGGGGATGAATCCATACAAGATCCTGGAAGTTCTTTCCAGGATCAGTGTGTCCATATCATGAGTTTAACCATATCATGGTTATGTGCCTTGACATTGTCTCAGACTCATTTTATGTTGCAGCTATAGATTAAAACTCAAACACCCTACATTTTTATACTGGAAACAAATGCAGTTGTTGAAGCCACCATGAGAGCTTGAGATTGGCATTGATATATCCAGGGAATAGCTGAATTTCAGCACTAAAGGAGGAGTTTGAGCATTTGATGTTGGAGGTGATGATATATAGATTTTTGGCAATGCAAGAACTATACATTATACATTATACTATACATTATAAAGAGAAATTTGTTTCCTACCTCAAATAATCCTGACAGTAGTAGTTTTCTACTGTGAGGTGAGATGAGCATCCATGATGAGGGAAAAGGAGGCCACTGCTTTTACTGGCAGCCTACCACTGCATTGATTTAGAGGTATCATAAAGCTTGGTCTCCTACTTTACCTCAACCAAGCCTCTATTACTACCTGATTGTGACAAAGGACTTGAACCACTTTTAGAGAAAAAGTTAAGAGTTGAAAAAACCCACATTTAAAATGATTAGGGTTGGCTACTAACTTATTAATTGAATGGGATGGTTTATGGTCTTTTTAGAATTATATCTCCATTAGTGCAGTTTCTTTCAAGTTGTGAAGAAAACCTCTGCAACCATAACCTTTAATAGCAATTCTGTATCAGATTAACCAAGAATAATGGTCACATTAAGCCTCAACAGTGTTATTACTGCCCATGTAACCAGTGTGTTTGGAGAAGGAAGTAGCTTTCTGGGCAGAAGTCAGTCCTGTAATGAAGGTTTACCTAGTAGCAATTCTGCTAGTATAAGCTGAGAAGTAAATGAAGGGTTTGCTAATCCTTCCACAAGCAGTGTGTGAGCACAGAGTACAGCCTGGCTGTTTCCTCTCTTGTTTAGATACTTTAAAAATAGACTGCATTTTCCAAGTGTTTGCAGGTAACCCTCTTGTGCAGTAAGTGCAGTAAGGAGGAGGGTTTGATAGAGAAGAAACCTTTTATTGCCAGACATTTAAAGGATGTGGGAGAGAGAAGTACAGGATAGCTTTTGCTCAACAACCACAGGAATTAGTGACATAACTTCTCAAACTCTTAAACATGCCTTAACATGAGGGGAAGGGTATCTTCCTCCTGTCCTTTCCCAGTTACTCCCTCCTGAAACCAATTTGCTGTTTTAAGACAAATTCAAATTACTTCCTTTTCCACTCTATTCTGCTCACTAACCCCCTTGGTCTGGCAGCCAGAACTTCCTCTGGTTTTCTGCTCTTGAGAGCAAAATCAAATGTTTTGGACTTTGCTGTTTTCACTTGTTCATAGTGGTTTAAATTAAAGTCTGGAATATCTGTAAGAGGAAATGTTTTGAAATGTTTTGAAAAGTCTTGTGCTCAGTGTTCTCACTGGTCACAGTGTATACTCACACGTCAGTGCTGTTCACTTAACAGTTGGACTCGATGCTCCTGGTGGGTCCCTTCCAACTCAGTATTCTCTGTCATTCTGTGTGTGTGATTTCTGCAACCTCTGAGTGTTCCTGCTCCTGGGTAGTGGTGGGGGTGGGGAAATACACATCTGCACCTGTGTGAGCACATCTGCCTACCCCTGGAGAAGGTGAAGTTATTTGGGGAGCATGTGGGTGAATTAGCAGATTAACTGCAGGCAGGAAGGCTGATAAGAACAATTTTAACTTGAACCTTGAGTGACTGTCTCTGGCTTGAAACCTCTGACTCTTTTATAACAAGTAAACTACTGCTCTTAGGTAAGAGCAAGGAACTGTTACTTCCTTTGGTCTGAGTAATTATTTTACAGCAAGATGGGTGATAGCTGAACTAAAGGAATATATGGAATTCTGTTGCGATTCCAGCTGGAGCAGCTCTCAGTTAAGGCCCTGCACTGGATATACTCACCCCACATTTGAGATGTGGTTCTTGATGTGTGAGCTCTCACTGTGAAGCCTGTTGGCTTAGCCAAGGTAATTTGAGCTAATCTTTCTAACTTTGCACTGGAACAGAGTGAGAGCATTCATACAGCCAGTTCTGGGGGCTCACAACAGGGTGGTAACTTGAAGAAGGGCTAGTAGCTTTGAACTATAAAGAGGTATGCAACAGTGTTTGCATCTAACCAGAATTTATCAACCAAAATGGTAAAAATAACAAATAAGTTGTACTTGGATATGTGTTTTTAATTTACTTGCTTGTTTTTGTTGGGCTTATATGCTCAGTGGGCTGTAGTTGTTTGGGAACTGGTTATAAAACTTCTTTCTCTTAATCCCTCTGCTTTTGTTCTACCCTCTACATGTCCATGACATGTTTTCTGTCATGGACAGAGTCCTTCCACTGCTTTGGTCAGAGAATCCACCATTTCTTCTTCTCTGGGCTCGAAATCTCTCCTTGGCAACACCTTTTTGTAGTCAAGGAGTGTATATGCAGCTTTTTAGAGCACAGAATTGACAGAACTGCTCTCAGTGATTTTCTGAAGAAAATCCAAGTAAATTAACCACCTTGTCTTTAAAAGTTGCACAATTTTTTTTGGCTGCATAGGTGACACCTTCTGAGCAGATGTTGCCCTCACATGTAGTAGTATCAGGAGCATGTGCTACATAGTGCTTTTGTTTGCATATGATCTAGAGTATTACAGACCTCTGGACCATTTCCTTCTCTTTATCACACCCAGGTTGCTCAGTGCACTGGGTCCTGGAGGGAGGAAGGAGGAGAGGCATGGTCCATAAGTGAACCAACATCTTTGCTTCACTTCCTCTGTATTTTCCCTCTTTTCAGCCCTTGTAGCAATATTTTTGGAGTCCCTTTGCAGTACTGACATCTGAGCTCCCGATCTAGGGAGGGGAGAGGTGGGAAAATCAAAAGTTCTGGCTTTGTTGTGGCACACTTTGCTCCTGAGGTCTGCAGAGCCTGGGAGCGAGGCCGGGCTGAGTTACTCATTGTTAGCAGAGGGGGATGGGATTGCTGCTGCTGCCTTTCCACACCTCACTCACCATGTTGACTTGCCTTGCTGGTTGGAAACTGCTTATCTATGGAGTTAATCAAATGCAGATCAGAGTTGCATTCCTTGGGCTCAACTAATTCTTCTTGGTCCAGTGTTTTGCAGATAGGGATCGAGGATTTCATTTGCTGCGTGTTTTCAGGGAAAGGCAAACTGACATCTTGGCTGAATCCCAAGGAATGGAGTGGGTGGCAGAGTTTATATATGGGCTGGGGGTTGATTTGGCTCTAGCTGCTGTGTAAAGTTCACTTTGACAGCTGAAAGATGCAGAGAGAAGCACTTTCAGAATTAGAGACAGTGAGGTAATGAGAAAGTGACATAGGAAAGGAAGTGGAGGGGGGGAGGTGGGGGGAAGGGAGGGCTCAAAACTCGCCTTGACATCATCTGATAGGTTTTCCACCCTGTGCAGCAGTTATTTTTATGCTTTCAACTCACAGTAATTACAGCTCAGTGACAGCCAACTTGCCAAAAGCAGGGGTGGTGGTATATCCCAGAGTGGGCTGGAGGACTGAAGAGCTGCTCAAAAGCTACAACAAAAGTCCAGGTTCCCAGGCATGATTCCTGCTGCTGTGACCTATTTTTACATCTGCATGGTCCTTTGGCTTTGGCTACCTGTCATGTCTAGGAGTTTTCTGAAAGCTGAATGGCAGCACTAGCTATCACCAGCTGGTTGAAAACATAAGAGTAGGTAAATTTCAGGCTCTTCCTGAGAACTGGAGAAGCAAAAATGTTCGGTGCTCCCAGCCTCACTTTTCTTCCTCTTCCTAAAGGTCATTGTTGGTGGGAGGCATTGTTGGTGGATCCTGGGAATATCCACAGTGAACTCACATTACATAGCTGATCCCTAGCTGAGAAATAAGCAACACAAGTGTCAGTGTGCAGTCTGTATTTATTTTGAACTATAAAATGAATTCAGTTGTAAGACATCAAAACTTCAAAGTGATGTAGTGCAGCATTCTATTATTTTCCCAACTTTTGTCTACTTGCTAGAAATCTCAGACAGATCTTCAAATGTAGTGGGCTCATACTTCTTTCTCAGGATTTATCTGGCTTAGACCTTGGCTGAGATCTCTCTTATGTTGCCTGAGTAAGTTTTTAGCAGTACATTGTTTGTATTTCATCACTAAATTATGTGCATGCAGATCATTGCAGGTGTTGTGTCCTGTGAGAACATTATTACTGGGGGAAAGAGGAGAACCTGCATTGAACTGCAGAGAGGACTGGAGGTGAAAGGAGGAGAAAAATGCACATTTGAAGGTGGTGGTGGAGATTATTAACAGATTTTCTATCTGCTTAATAATTTGAATTTAAAAATGCAGTATTTTTTGGGGGAAAGAAACTAATGATGCAGTTTTGTGTTACAGCTGAGCTCATCCAAGGGCTGTCCCATGTTAAGATTAGTTTGCCCCTCTCTCCCTTCCTCTGGCTTTTGAAGATAGATACAAGAAATGAATGCATTAAAATTTGTGTGTATTTGAGGTACCACTATCTACTCACTGCTTTGAGTGGTACCTCAAATGCAAGTGCTGCATTCCATGGCCTCCAGAAGGAGCAGCAGTATCTGTGCAAGCTGTGTGCACCTGATGCAGCATCTTGAGGAAGAATACATCCCCACATCCTGTGTCTTATTTCACACTTGAAAGTCAAAGGATGTACAGCTCAATTCATGTCTCATGGATAGATTATGAAAACTGGGCCTGATGTTTTTCAGATGAAAAATCTGTGGCAAGTACTTAGGTGCCTTTGGTAAAGGTGATTGTTTTGCCAACAGCTCTTCTGCCAATTCCACAGTAAAAGTTGTGCAAGACACTGAATGTTGGGTGTGCATTAGTGGGGTTGATCCTACTTTTCTGGATTGTTAAGCAACTGAAACTGTTGTTGGAATTCTACCTCTGCTGTGAAATGGGTTTTCCAATCTACCCTGCTGATTTCCAGAGTAACTGTCAAAGTTACTTCTTACAGTGCATTGATATTTCTGTCCATGTGATTGCTGATCAGACTTTCAGATCTCTTACCTGTACATCAGGATCCAGTAAAACAAATTAAACTTTTAAAAACTTTCTTAATGTTTATAAACAAGTGAAAATGGTATCAGTGTTTTGTACAAGACAGGATAAAACCCACAAGTGCTTGCTCGTGTGTTGAAGGTATCCTCCAGTCTAGGCCCTCTGAAGTTTTATCTTCTTACAGCATGGGGGACATTATCCATTTCCTCTTTGGAGTGCTGTGGCCCAGATAATTTGGATGATTACTCCTTCTTTTAGAACACTAAATAATGCTATGGGACAAATTTGATACTGTAAGACAAAATTTTAGAATATCTTCCTCAGGAAATAAAATATTTACCTAACTACCATTGAGCCAGTCAAGTGTTTTTCTATCCAAGCTGTTTTCTGCACAGGAAAAAAGAAAGGTGTGTCTGCACATATCTGCAGTTCTGCAATAACAACACATTGAAAGGATTAGATCTTCATCAGTTCTTAAAGTTTTCTTCATCAGAACTTGGACAACATCTTAGGGCTGCTTTGGCAATACCTGGGTACTGGCAGGTTTTCTCCATGAGCAGCCTGCTCCTGTTTCTCAGGTTTTGTATGCTATAGTGACCTGCTAACTCAGAGGCCCTGGCTGGCAAAATAATAATAAGTTCTGACCTCTGTAGCTGAGTCTTGTCATTTTTACCATCCAGATGGTATATTCTTGCCAGGGAAAGTAGAACTGGGTCTGGCACTGGATAATTGTTTTTTAGTTATTACAGTTACGGAACCTCCCTGCTCAGAGTATCAGGCCTGCCTCAAGGTGCAGTTTTGTGTTGCTGCTGAAAGGGGAGATCTGGACAATGTGTTCCTTTATCTCCTCCTTCATCCTGTCTTTAGAACTCTTGTGGTGTGCTGGCTCTCTTTCCCAAGGCAGCTCTCCACAGTGCCGTGACTGCTAATAATGCTCACGCAAAAACAGGCTCTTCTATTTATGCAGTAATTTGACCTTACTGGCTAAAGTTCACTGTGAGACTGAACCTTCACCTGACTTTTACAAATCCTAAAATTAAGATGAAAATTTCTGTTGAGTATGGTGGTAATTCAGGAATATTGCAATTACAGAGCTTTAAATTATCACCAAAGGTGTATTTTTTACTCATGGGAAGATTGGAATGTGGATTCTTTCTTGGGTGAAGGTTGAACATTTCAAAGTAAGAAGAGTACTATTGAAAGTACTCAGAAATGTCACTGATGCCATCTAGCATTTGGTTGAACACTACTTTCCTTAGATATTACTTTCATTACTAGAGACATTTTCCCCCTGATTGTAATTCCAGCCTTGCTTTATAAAATGGCTTGAATGCCTCTCAGACTGTTTGGAAATGAGAAAATTTTGTCTTGATCGGGATGGGAACATAATACGAATTGGAAACTGTTCCTGTAGTGTTTAGAGTATTCATCTTTTTATTTTTGTAATGTCTATGTGGTTGTCTTTGTTCCAGGTGTGTAGGATGACACTCATTACTATTCTTTTTCCTTTTTTTTTTTCCTGGAAAGATAACAAGAATACTTTTTTTTAGGTACGTGTAATCATTGGACATTCCTCTCTCTTTTTTTTTTTTTTAGTTTTTTTTTAACCCCAGACTTCATTGCATTACTTATGATTTATGCTTAGCAAAATTAAAAACCAACATAGCTACCCACTGTACTGGTGGTGAGAGTATCTCCTGGTTGGTGCTCAGAGGGAACGTGGCTTTCCCTGGCCACTTCCAATTCCAACACCATGTTGGGCAGTGTGTATAACCAAAATTTGTCAGCCATGTGGCATCTGTTCCTGATACACATGAAATGAGCTCAAGATGAGGTGGCTGCCCCCGTACAAACACAGATTCTGAAGTTCTAGTGCTTGCAGTAGAGGGTTTTGGATTTGGGGCTGCAGATTATCTTCAGGTAGGTGTTTCTGCTAGGCTGGGAGAAGGGATTTAAGGGAAGAAGGGGTGAGAATATTTGCTTGCACAGAAGTAGCCTGCTCTTACCTGTGTGTGGTCTCAGATCCAATGCATATGAAGACTCTGTTTCTTGGATTACCAGTTTAGCTTTCTCCACAGCTAATACTCTTGTTTCTAAGGGTTTAAGCAAGAA
The DNA here is from genome assembly GCF_022539315.1 of Serinus canaria. Classification (NCBI taxonomy): domain Eukaryota; kingdom Metazoa; phylum Chordata; class Aves; order Passeriformes; family Fringillidae; genus Serinus; species Serinus canaria. The sequence continues at coordinate 48,421,210 of NC_066314.1, forward strand.
GGGAGAAAAAGCACGTGGCTTCTGCACTCAGAGCAGGGGTATTCTCCTAGCTGTGTGCACAGCGTGCTTACAGTTGGGAGATGCAGGGGGAGAGAGTGCTCTGCTCTATCACATGATATTGCCTGTCTGGCAGGTGTCTGCAGTGTGAGTAGAGAAACCAACTGTTCACTATTTTGGGTGAATGAGGTTGGCTGTTACTGCAAGTGGCCCCACAAAGAAGTCCACGCATCTGTTGATAAGCAGTGCTCTGCATTCGGGTGCCTGAATCCTTATAGCTGCTTGCTGAAAACACTGAACTTTCTGTTTGAGCTTTGAGATCGTAGGAAGAAAAACTTTGCCAAGAGCCTTGCTGGTTTCAATCTTTAGATGTTGGCTGTCAGGCTTTGTCTGTGCCTACAGAACCTCTCTGTTCTGATGCAAGCACAGCCTTGGAATCAAGCAGTAAACTGATTTTTTTTCTGCTCTACCACTTGGTGCAGTGACCGAAACCTGGTAGAGAGGGATTGCAGTTGGGTCTCTTTTGAGGATTGAGCACCCCTTCCACCTCCTGGACGCCTCCTGTGTTACAGAATCCGCCTTCAGGTCCAGGGATTTCCTCTAATATGTTGGATAAAGCCAAGACACTGCAGCCTGCCTATGTCGGGATTGTGCCGCTCGCAGAGACTGTGTCAAAGCAAGGCAAGAGCTGTTCAAGCGCGTATCAGGATTCCTACCACAGCCTACGAGAAGGTTAGCAGGCTCTGCTCTCTTTGTTGTAGGCACTGTATAATTCATTTGTGGGGGTTTTATTTTGAATTTTTTTTTTTATGGTGTTGTGGTTTTTTTCCACTCTTGCATATTGCCTGGTTTTTGCTTTCTGGGCAGTAGTCCAGATTTTGGGTTTCCCACTGACTCTGTGACCTCTTGTCCCTGAGGGCATTCAAGCATGTCACTCGACCAGCCTGGAGCTCTGTATGAAGTGACTTGCAGTGCTGGGATCTTGAGACAACTGTAATTTGAAGTTTTGGTTTCAAACTTAAAATTTCTTCTTCTCTCGTACATCTGTAGGCCTCTTGTGAGCAAGGTTTTAAGGCTGTTTCATTAAAGGTGTAAAGGCTTGTTCTGGAGTGGCAACTGTGCCTTGAAGAAGATAAGAGTACCATGTTTTAAGTGTCTTTATGTTCTTGTTTTGAGAGTGTGCAAGGGGTGTTGTGTATATATCTAAATGTGATTTTGTTTTGATGGTATTCTGCAAATATGTGTGATTTTTAAAATAAGGATTTAACAATTCTAAAATACTATGTAGACAGAGAGGTCAGATTCCAGGGAGTGATATCTAAAAGGAAGGAAGAGGATCTAGAGGGATTGAAAAAGATTGCGAAGATGAAAAAAGTGATCCATTCATAGTGCACAGCATTATAAATATCAACAAACAGGAACTGGGAAAAGATTACAGAGAAGAATGGCAGAACATCACAAAAAGCCAATGGCAAGCAGCAAGGTTTATGTTTTATCAGAAATACTGGATCTGTCTATCTACAAGTGAAATTTTAGTAGGAACTTGCATAAGGAAACAAAGATCTGGAGTACAGAGGCCTCAGAATAAGGTGATGACTGATTTTAAGAGCAAGTAATGTCATCTGAAAGGAGGGGAAAACAACTTTCTGACATTTTGCACAGCAAAGCAAGATAAAGAAAGGGTTAGGTGTTGAGGACAATAATCCAGATAGAATGAGGCCATGTTTGTTGCATAAAGATGGCCAGTGTGTGGAAGAGGATTTTAGCAGTTGCATTTAGAGGATTTTTCTCTGATACAAAGTTTAGGCCTGCTGGAGCTGCCAGACAAAACTGTTAAGTTTCTGCCCCCAATTGTCACTCCCCCTACCAAGCCTATTGAACATCTATCAAGAGCTAGCTTGCTGTTAATTTTTAAAAGTATTACTATTTTTGTGGCATGTTTTCATTGGAATATTCTTTGTTGAAAAAATATGGAGAGGGAAAACTGAAGTCCCAGTCCTCAAATTCAAGTTCAGGAGTTATAAATCCATTAGTATAGGCAGTGTTCCCAGATTTCTTTATCTGCTTTGGAGACACAGAGCTGCAGCACATCAATCTTCAGAGAAAAAAAAACAACCCAAATGAAAAAAAAAGCCAGAACTTGCATCTGTCCTGTATTTGCAAGCATTGGTTTTCACAGAAGGTGAGCACTTTGCATTTGGATGTTCCAGGATATATCTTCCACCCAATCACTAAATATCACAAGCTGTACAGTGGGATAACATGTACAAGGAAAAAGCAATTCTGTCTTACTTTAATCAATATAAGAAGTTTGTTGCTGTCTCAAGTTGAAGTGAATTAAGGCCATTGAAATCTTGCATAATTCTGGTTATTGGAAAAGCTTTGTTGACTCTGCAAAGTCCAGCAGTACCATCAGCCTACCCATGGCTAATCCATGATGCTCTAATGTCACATGTGATAAGGAAAGCTGCTTTCCACTTGCTACCAAATGAAGGTTAGGAAAGAGAAATAGGTGCTGCCAGCTTCTTTCCTGCCAGATGAAGAAAATAATAACAGTTTAGGCTTGCTGCTGCTGCAGTCTCAGGATGCCTGTTGTATTTATTCTGTAGCATGCATTGTATTTTGCTGAGCCAGTTCTATGGGCAGCAGAGGAACAGATGCATCCACATGTAAACCCTTATGGAAGTAGATAATTAGCATTGAATGAGAGTGATGACTGTTGTGCCTTAGTTTTTGGTCCCCCTAAAAATGGGACAGCTTAGTTTCATTGTCACCAAGACAGAAAAAGCAAGCTCTTCTTCACTCTCAATAAAACTGGACAAATAAGGGCTGTCTATCCTAACACTGACAATGCTCATCTATTCTCTTAATGATTCCCATGAGAAGCAGCTATCTGGAATAGACTATATCTTGCTTCCTGATTTCTGGAAAACAGATGTCTCCTAAATCTGCTAAATCTGATTTATTTCCTTTTTTTTTTTTTTTTTTTTTTTAAATTAGGACTTGACACTGAAGTTTGGGAAATGGTGATGCTTTCTACACAGAAATGGATTTGACATGCAGGAGCCAAAGAACTTAAGCTTGTATTTTTCAAAGTATGTGTTAGGGCAGTTGTTTGCAAAGTTCCTACAATTCAGGAATCCATAAACATGTTTTCTATTCAAGAATACCTTGGAGCCCAGTTTGCAGTTCCTAGATCAGTTAACACCACAGTATGGTAGCCCCTCATGAGAGATATGAAGAGGGAATTGCAGAAAGCTACTCAAAACCCAGTTAGCATTCACATGAGTTTAGCTTAGAATTAAGTACTTCCAAAACTAAATTCCAACTTTTCCACTTCTGTACTACATCTCTGTACATCTGAGCTATATGCTCTTAAACTAAACACTTTTTTTCTGTTTTTGTTTTTTGGGGTTTTTTTTGGCAAGTCCTCCCTTCAAAAACATTCAATGTGACTCGGGGCCTGACAGTGAAACTCACCTGTCTTTTTCCAAGATTTGTATCTCAGGGCCCAGACACAGGAACAAGTTCCTGCATGCCATCTGATCTGCACGAACTGTGTGCACATTCCTGGTCCACAGCAAATGGGAGGTAATTTGAGTTAGCTTAGCCTTTGATTAAACTATTAATATCTGTTCAGTACTTTGAAGAGATCAGGAGTCATGCAAGTGCTTGTTAGCCTTTAACTTTCTTCAGGAGTAATCTACACCTTATTGTTATTACACCTGCAGCACCTGAAGGTCCAGCTGGCCCTGGCCCCACCTCATCCAGGAGGGGTCAGGAAACCTGCATGAGTAGACTTGGAAGCTCTCAGTCCCAAGGAGATCCCAGCAAGAGGGCAGCCCCTGCACCCAAGGCATCTCACAGGAATGCAGGGTGGCATTTTTCTGTAAAGGGTGATCTGTGTCTTCCTGCTTCAGAGTGGACCTGAAGTTGCTGTGGGGACGTGTGTGAGCAATGCAGATTCATGGATAAGCAGTGTCAGAAACCAGTCACAAAACACACAGATGCCTTTCTGAATTATGGCCTAATGCATCCCACTGTTTGGAATTATTTATGCAAATAGTGCTCTGACACATTAAAACACAGAAAATGCGTTGAATGTACGGGGAGCTGATCTGCTCTGGCATTTCTTATGGCAGATCCAGAGGCACAGCAGACTCCCTGTATCCTCTTGCTGCAACCACAGCCTGTGGTTATGCTTAAAAGTAAGAGGTGCAGTGAAGGTAAGATAATGATATATTTATGTGAAGTGGCTTGAAGTTGACTCAATTTAAATTTATTTTTGCTTAAATAGCCAGTGTGCCTCATTTGGCTGTGAGGACTAGAGGTGTTTCAGGGTGTTTGTTAACTCTGTGACATGAGTGGGTAGCTTGGAGAAAAGGGTTAACACTGAATGACCAGGGTTTTTGTAAGTCAGTTGTTATCAGTGAAAGAAGAGTCATAACATTATCCCTGGAGCTGAATTCACATGTTTTTTCAGTCCTGATGCTCTAATGTGTTTTTGATTTTTTTGGATATGACATGTTTTCCCCTCTTGCAGTTTACTAAACTATTCCTGTCAGTGTAATGATCCCCAGCTGTTGCTTTAGCCCTAGCTATTTTCATGCTGGGAATGGGAAGAGGAGGAGGAGAGGGACAGAGGCTAACTTGTTTACCACACTGTGATCTATTTAATTTGTCAAAAATGGCTATTACAGTGCTTTCTGTAGTGCAGAGTAATACTAAAAAGAAAGAATTGCAGACTTGGACCTGCAGGAGTAAGAGATGGAAGGACTCTGCAGAAAACAACAAAGAGTAGAAACTGGGTGTGGTGCCATGAGTACAGCTGTCAGTAGCATTTATGCAGGCAATGCTTTGAACTGGTAATGATACCAAGTAAAATTTCCAGTAAGTACTTTCCTGCCCTGTCAACTGAATTTTCTTCACAGTGGAATTGAGCTTCACATTGAGTGGCAGTGGTGCTGAGGTACTGATAATCCCAGCAACTGGGACACGTATTAATAAAGCTTGAAAACACTTGAGTGGCTTTCAGATTGTTGATTTTTTTTCATAATTATCTGTCGTTTATTTTTCCAAGAAAACATCTCTTTTAAACAGCAAGTGACTGATGCTTAGACTTCCCCAGGAGCTGTTGAAAAGCAGCTGCTTTTTTTGAAAATGGAACTCAAACCGCTTTCTTTGCATCCAGAAAAAGCTTTCGGAGTCCTTACCCAAAACTGAGGGTCAGTGACAGGAGTGGTTTTCCTTTTGCTTTTGGATCCATCTCAGGCTGCCTGTGTAAATCTTATCTTGGTACTTTTACCATCCACAAGATCTGTCAGTGCTTACCTCTGATTTGTCATCGTGCAGTCACACCTGCAAGTCATTGATCAACAACATCTATACCAAAAATAAGTGCCTGCTCAGATCTTTCATTTCGTGCTCCAACTCCCATATCTCCTGTCTTTTCTGAGCATTGAATTACTGATTTTGTCACCTGCTGCATCAATAAATTTCAATCCAAAATGTAGAAGCAGCACATTTTTTGGTAAGAACCTCTGCAGCCTATGGTAGAAAATGGATACGACTCCTGATGTGGCTTAGGCTTGTCCAATTAAAATGTGTAGTGAGCCCGTGGGGCAGATTGTGCTGCTTTTTCTTGAAGGAGGCTCCTCAGGATGCATCATCTGCCCAAGGGCATTAACATGGAGCAGAATTCATAGTTTCTGTCTTTTACTTGGGCTAGTAGAGTAGATGTGATGTTTTTCCCTGGCACTATGTAATATTTACTAACCTGGTAGCTCTCCAAACTAAGAGCAGACCTGCAGTAGTTGCAATATGGTGGTTGCTAAGAAGAAGTACAAAATCTTTTTTGCTCATCAGTGTCTTCAGGAGAGATGAGATGGGTAGAAGAAATGTGCAGGTGATCTTCTGTCAGAATTTATTGTGCAAATAATATAATCAGCATTCTTTCAAGTGAACAAAGGTTTGAACTTTCCAGCCTGCAGTTTTGCCATCTAAAATTATACTGGCCTGATGCAGCTAACAAGAAATATGAAAGAAGTTGGTGATAAGGAAGAGGATATATTGCTTTGGGACATAAATTCTTTGCAAAATTGACTGTGAAAGTTGGTGCTTTCTTGACAATCTTATTTTAAAAACTGGCTTTCAAAATAAATAGCTGTAGAGAAAACCTTTTCTAAAAATACATCTTTTAAAGAGTTTTCAGTGGAAGTGCCTATGATGGACCTTTCTCCATCACAGGGACAGGAATCCTCTGTTGCAATCATGCTTGTAAAGACCTTGTTCTGTGGTCCCTGTCCCCAAAGGCAGCTCAAAGGCCTGTCACCATTCTGAGAGTATTTCCCTTAACAACTGCTGTACCAGCTGACACGTTTAACATCTTTTTGGTAACCTTCCTCACTGAAACACTTGGCAGGCACCAACACTGTGCTGCCCAGCTGGGTTGCTGGGGGCAGTGCTGAGTGATGCCCTCTGGGTGATGGAAGGAAGAGATCCAGTTTTGACTTTCTCTGCGTGGAGTTTCTGTAGCTTCCTGCTGCTCCATGTCTCTCCAGCAGTAAGTGCATGGAGACTACAGCTGTGTTTTTGTAGGAAAGGAATGTGGCAGTAGGTATGATCTTTGGTTCCTCACCTCTGCAAATCTCACAGCACTGCTGGAGCACTGCCAGAAGCTGCCGTTGCATAATTTGATCCGTATTGCAAGCAGCATGTAACCTGTCCCTGCAATTGTGGTGTGTTCTGTTTCTTATTTTGGTGGATGTTTAGTTGCTTTCAGCTTCCTAAGCCTTCATGCCTCTTTCTGTGTTACACTTAGATGTGAAGGTCCTTCTAAGGCTGCTTGCAGCCCTTTTTCACACTCTGATGAGAAATTCTCCCTTTTCAGAAGAAGAAGACAACATTTTAGAAGTAGATGCTAAACTAACCATACCTTTGTGTCTCTCTGAGAGACTCTTTTACTGCTGCTAATAATATCTGTCACATTGGCTGCAGGCAGTGTAGAGGATTGTATCTTCAGGACTGACATGTGACAGTGAATCTTAACTACAGCTGCAAACACTGTCCCCTGCATCCACCTCCCTGCCTCAGTGCTGGAGGGAGCCACAGAAGGGAAACAGGGCTGCCCTTGCCCTACTGTTGTGCAGGATGTGAGTGAAAGCCCACCTCCATTACCAGCTGGAGAGAATCTTGAAGTGTGTGTGACCTGCTGCTGCTGGCAGTCCCCTCTGTGCCCTTCAGCAGGGGACTGAGCCAGCAGTAATACTTTAAACATCTGCAGAATTTGTCCACCAGTCTGAAGCCAGTGGTCATGCAGACCATTCTGGACTGCTAGGGTTTTTTTTTTTTGGTTTGCTGATTGATCTGTTACACAGAATTATATTATTTAAATATTTATAGCTATGATAGCACATTAAGCCTCATAGCTCAAATTGTTCAGTGCTGTGGATCTTCCCTCATGGCAAAACCCACAATTGTCAGTCCTGGAGATGTGTAATCGAAAGTTTTTTTGAAAGAAAGTAAATATCCATTGAGAAAGGAGGTAAAAAAACTGTAGATAGATGTTGTATCATCAGTGAAAAGATTCTGAGGGACTTTAATGTGTTTTTCATGTGTAATGCAAGTTCTGGGGATCAGCTTCCACACTGGGCTCCTGTGGAGGAACTTAGTTCTTTTTTTACAAGTAGCAACAGAATTCTAATAGAATTTGTACTTAAACAATAAAGGAGGTGTCAGACTGTCGGAGTGCAGAGGCCAGGATCTTTATTTGAACCTCAGATGCCATGACTGTGGCCAGTGTTCTTTGCAGTCTTTGAGAAAACAGCAAAGATGATTTTAACTACCATGAGTTAAAGAAATATGGTAATTTCTGGTAGTATCCACCTGAAATTCTTTCTAAGAGGGAATGCTGGGGCTTGGACAGAAGCTGGTGAAAGGAATGCTGACTAGATAGGGAATGCTCTGAGTCTTCCTTGTTCATGTAATATGCACCTTGGACAAAACCACTTTTATTTCATGTCCCACATAGTAACTGTCAGCACAGTGAACCAGCTGAAGCTGGGAGATGCTCAAGCTAGCTGATTTACAATTATAAGGCCCGGCTTTCTGAGTTCCCTGTATAACTAGTTAATTATGACTTTTAAGAACTGCTGGTTTTATATTTAAATTTGCAAACTTCTAAGTAATTTTTTCTACTACTTGTGGTAAAACACATTCACTCTCATTTGCATTTGGTTTCAGTAAACCAAAGATCTTTAGGTGGTTAAAAATCCGAAATGGTCTTGGAAATAGAGAATCATTCCATGTTTTAGTGGAAAACCCCAAAACACAGCTCATACGTTGAGGTGTCCCAGCTGAAATTTTGCCACAGAAATTCTGCGGTGTCTTGACCATGAGATGATTCCTGTGAAGGGAACTTTCAGCCTCTATCTGTAGAGGGTGCCCTGAGGCAGAAGGAAGGCTGAATCACTGGGCCAAACCCAGTCTCTCAGAAATGTTTGAGGAAGTTTGTGACCTTGATCTGGGAGGCTCTTTGTGCACTGGAGCACTCTGCTGTAGTAGAAATGGAAGTACGGGAGGCGAATTATGAAGGAAAAGTATTTGACCACATCTCCTTTGCTGCAAGGGGCATGGAAAGATTTGCTCATCAATTTTAGTGTTATAAACATATCTAATCAATCATGTGTTTCATGGATGTGTCTGGGCACTGTCTCAGTGCTTGATTTTCTTTCTGCTTGCAAGAAACCCACAAAAACACATTCCTTGAACTCAGAGTTTTAAATACAATGAAAAATTATTCAGATTCTGACATACCTCAAAACATTTGTTTTTTAAATTCTGTATAGTTTTTGGAAAAAAATATAGACAACTCCCATGTATCACCTTTATGGAAAATGAAATGGTTGGAGCTCTTTCTTCTTTTAGAGATACCCCTATCTTTCCAACAAAAAAAAATGTAAAGGGTTTGAACTTGTGTTTCCCTTGTGTAGCTTGCCTTTTGTACTGTCACCTTAGTAGACAGCTGTAGATCTAATTGTCAGGATATATCTACCTATTCCTTCTTTTTTCTTCATTTGTCCCCATTTGCCATGTCATATTAAATTATCTTGGAGCATTTCTTTCTACAGTCTTCTTTGCAAGCTGGTTAAGGGCAATGTTAGTTCCTCCTTGTTCATTGTTTCATGGAAAAATACAATGTAATCACTATAGACTGACTCAAGTTTACACAGGGAAGTGGGAAATTCTCTGTGTTTTTCCCTCCTCAAGAATTCTCTGTCAGCTATAAATAGTAACAATGGATATATAGATGGCATCAACAAGTGCTGATTACAGTTAATATTTACTGTATTATGATACCAGGGTCAATTTTAGGTAGACCTTTCCACCTAGGTATTTTGTTACAGGTCATCTTGTTGGATCATGCATGGTAGCCAGATTCCATGGATATGGATATGTGCCTAGTTACTCACATGCTTAGTTTTCACCTAGCCAGTACTACTGAGACAAAATGATTTTATAAGAATCAGTACCTTGCATAGAAAGCAAACCAACTTTTCCTGTTGCCAAGCTTGTTGTGCATTTTTACATGTTGCATATCTTACTAAATATACCATGTTACATGTATTCCAGGTGAATTTTTAAAGCTGTATTTTAACAGTTTCAGCAAGTGCTGAGATGGATTATAGCTGTACCAAGATTTGATGGTCAAGAGTGGGCTTCTATGTGTTCAGTAGAAACACTGCTGTACTAATAGTAGCAAATGTGTCTGGTTTTAAAATTTTAGTATCAAAGAAGACAAAACTGGCATTGCATTAAAAGTAGCAGTGAATAAAATGGCATTAACTCCCTCTAAATTCTTAAATGTTCAATGGAAGTGGCAGGAGTTAAGTCATGAAGGAAGAAGGTAAAGGTAAATACTGTAAAATGCACAGCAACTGCTAGTCTTAATTTTAAATAAACATGAAAAGAATCCTGCAAAATTCAGCCCAACTTTGATGGTAACAATCAAGTTTACATTTATTTGGAGGCATATATATGAGTAGCTCCTGTGAAATAAACACGTTCAGTTGTGTGCAATATTGAGACCAGATCTCAGAAGAAACCAAGTAAACTTCTAAGGCTATGAACTGGTTCTTCCTCTGGGATCTCCACATTTTACCACCAAAGCCAATGCTGACTTGAGCCTTGGAGTATCTGTTCTGTCCGGTCTGGATCCTAGATCGTATTATGTCTTGGTAGTTGGATGGTGCTACTGATTTTGTTTGTTTTATAGTGCTGTGTCCTAACAAAAACTAAAATAGCTGTAAATGCTGGTTTTATCTTCTAAGTACAGTTTTTAATTACCATTAATGTGATGTCTGCATTTATCAAATTTGATATTAAGTCTCAAAAATGGCCTGCTGAAGTAGCATGTTGTTCTGTGCTCTGTGTGAGCCAGCTGCCTTGTGGTAATATGAGAATGGAAATAGATCCTTTTACTTTTGACTGTGTGCTTCTGATTTCATATTCTTTGGGGAACACTTTCCTCTGTAGGCTGGGATTTTTGATTCTGCTAAATTAGCTGTATCAAAGAATCTGTATTTGTCTCCACTAAGAGAACTACTTAATGCCTCATAACATTCACTCATTAAAAGATAATAGAGTATTCCATCATCTTTTGAAAACATCTTTTAATATTTTTCCTATTTCCTATTTCTCTTCCAGTGGCATCCTCCCAACAATAAAGAAATATTGCCCTGAAACTGTTTTTTTTTTTTTTTTTGTTTGTTTGTTTTTAGCCAAAACCAGTCTTCTGGAATTTGCTCATGTAGACCATCAACAGGCATGTGTGAGCTGCATGCCATGTTAATGATTTTATATGACCCAAGAGTATGTTGAGCTGTAGAAGCTTTGAAGAGTGTGTGATTTTATCAAGAAACAAGTCCTTCTTGTTCTGAGAGTGACAGTCAGTTCATTTTCTCTTTTCCTTGTCTTTTTGTGTTCTTAATTGACCAGTCACTCCTTTTTTTTCTGTACTTTTCAGCTGCTTTTTAAAGCTGCTGGGCATTTGAGAGCCTGGAGGCTTTTAGAAGTGCTGGATAGTAAAAACCAACTCTGGTGTGATATGCCCTCCACTGCATCCTTGGATTATTGCTAGCACATCCACTGTGAAGTGCTTTGGAAGTTGTTGCTTTGGAGGTGAAGAAACTCTTCTGTTTTTTAAGAGTCACTTGATAGAGGGTTTAGGTCTGAATCATACTCCTGTTCTCATCTCTACAAATGTTTAATGCTTTCATAAGCTTCCTAAGAGGATAAGAAATAAGAGGTGCTCATGAAAAAAGGTTCAAGTCCCCTGTACAAGAGCTGCCTGTGATGCAGTGTTCCTTGCAGCAGGATGTGCTGATTTCTGCATTTCTGTGAAAAAATACTCTTTCATCACTCTCAGAACCTGCAGTATGGAACTGCTTCTGATCCCAGTTTTGCTTCCTGTTCACAGACCTCCTCTCTGGGTGCAGGGAGAGTGGTCCCAGTCCTACTTCTCACAGAGGGAAGACCACAGCATGAATATAAATAAGTGGCTTTTGCCACTAGTGTGAAAGGTTGTTGTAACAGTTGAAGAGACCAATCCAGATTTTCTCTCTATTCTTTACCCTTCCAAACTCCATTTTCTCCCTAGCATGGTTGCTAAGGAAGAGCAGAGGAAGCTGCCTGCATTTTAATAGCAGCCCTTGCTGCTTCAGTAGAGAAAAGGCATAGTGGAATGTGAGATAGTTTCAAACAGTAAAGAAATAAACTCCTGCTTAACTCTCCCTTTGTGTAGACTTGCTTCAAGCTATTCTTTAAAATGCATTGACATGAACAGAACCTTATGGCTGCTGCTCCCAACAACAGTGGATGCTTGCAAATTGTGAGGATCAACAGTGTGTCTGCTGCTTCTCCTTCACCCCACAGAGGGACATGAATTTTTGGCATCTCCTTCCCAGGGTAGCAAACTGTCATATAATCCCTGCAGTTTGGGTGTCATTTACAGTCTGCTTCACTTAAATGCTTCTCTGTTAACTGCACAGTCTGCTTAAATGCAAAGCCAGCATGTATTCCCCATCAGCAGTGGGGAATAAAATGGATTTAGTGGATTAAAATGCTGTTAGGCTCAGAAAATTGCCTTTAAAAAAGGCCCCAAAAGTTTGCTTTTCTTTGTTGATAACCCCCATTCTAGCACGTTCTGTGTGGTGCAGGGTATGTTGTCAACAGCACCAGAAAAACAGAAAAAGTAATCCACCTCAGTAATTTAAGATAGAAAATTAATTTTACTGTTGTATTCTCACTCACTGATCACAACCTATCGCAGCTGTTTTTTTCTTACACCTTCTTGTGGACCCTCCGCGTAATTTGGTAACAGCCCCTGGCTGCTTCTGCACTGAAAGGTGTTGCAACTGGAGTTTTACAGATGCTGCCTTTGCTGGTGAATTTAATCTGGCTTCCTGTTGAAGCATGAAAAACTCTAATGGAAGTCAGCATTTGTTTTGTAAGCTGGCACAGCTGAAAAATGCTCAGAGACCTTTTTTTGGTGTGAGGGAAAGGTTTTCTTACCACATCTCCAAGGGACTGAATTCAGTAGGATATAGCTTCCACAGAAAAGAACAGCTGGTGTGCTGCATATTCAAAAGCTGGTTTTGGCATTTGCTTCTGGTTAAATGTGACTATTTAATCAGAAAGTAGGAAAAAAATTCTCATCTTAGTGTAATTAGAAGGGCTGCTGGCTGAGTTGCAAGTGGAAAGGTGGCTTCATTCTTCAGAGCAGTGGTTACACGGCACTGTGATATTTGAGGTAGAGGCCCCAGTTCTGCACAAACAGCTGTGCCAGTTTTGTTCAGCAAATACTCTGTGTCATCAGAGTAGTCTTTTATTGTTGCATATTATAATTAAGTTGCTTGCATACGGTGTTATAGAAATTGGACTGAAAAATTGGAAAGATACGTGGGCTGCAAATGGTGGCCTAGAGCCACATCTCCTCAGTCCATAGTCTCTGACCCTCACAAAGGAAACCTGGTCAGACCTGCTCACTGCTAGGCCAGTGAAAATTCTCCTGAAATTCCTTTGACACTACAGGAAGGTAGAGGTGTTCAACTGACTGGCAAGTTCCTATTGCAGCTCATGCTGAATTAATGCTTCCTTGTGAGTTGGGAGGATGCTGTAGCCACTCAGTGCTTTCAGAATGGGCTCTCCAGAGGTGCTGAACAATGTACAAATAAATGAGCATTAAATTGCTTTTTACTGTCTTTACTTACGCTTGCACTTTCCTGGACTTAGATAATGAAGTTGGGCTAATTTCACTTGTTCTTCAGTAGTTTTGCTTCCTGATCACATGGTTTATTTATTGGGTTGCAAGGATGAATTCTTCTATCAGGCAGACTGCTTTCGCTGAATTTACAAAAGTGATCAATCACATCTGTGAGCACACAGCCTTTCTTGTTAATAGGCAGTTTGTGTCTTGCACTCTCCCAGTTTGCATGGGTATCCCAGCCTGAATTCCAGGGAGTTCTGCCTCCTTCAGTCCCTCTATATAGTTTCTTTTGGCTCTAGCAGCCTGCCTTCCTTCCTGATCTGCACTGCTGCTCATGCTGTCCCAGGTGTAATGCACCATATGGCTGTGCTTAATCATTACCTTGGTTGGGTGCCCTTAAGTATCGCTTGGGATTCCTGGCAGGGAAGGTTCTGCAGAAATGTGAGCACTGAGTCCCTTTGGTAGTAAGTCTGTGTTCAATGTAATGTGCTCAAGGTCTCACCACAAGCTGCAGCTCACAGCCGTGCGCTTCTTCTTGCTAGTTTTTAAAAAACAGGAAATACATGGTATTTTATTAATTTCTTGTCACAAACCTGTCCTGGTATGTGAGACAGTCTTTGAAAAGAGATTTGAAGTTTATTTTTCTCTGTTGAAATGGTGAGATGCAGAATCTGCAGTCTAGTTTGTGCAGTAGTTCTAGTCACACTACTAAATGCAGTGGTTTAGAAATAGAAGGGCAGGCATGCTCTGCAGATTTAGGTAGTGAGCTGCAAAAAACAACTTAGCTCATCACAGACATTTGTTCTTGCTTCTGCTTACTACTAATGCACCCTTGAACTACCACCAGAGTTGGGGCTGTCCTGAAAGTGCCCCTATGGGTGCAAGCTCTTTATATTAATTATATACTGTTAAATCTGAGCTGCCACCAGCTGTGAGTAGCTGGTCCTGGAATATGCCTGTGGGTTCCTTGTTGAGAAAGTTTTGTGCTAAGACAAACACAAATGATCATGACTTGCTGTATTTACTAATAGGCTGACTCTGTTGGTAGTAGCTGTATCACAATATTATTTGTCATTTAATACATCTCCCACCATTGCAGTTCTCCTCTTCCTTCTTAAACTGCTGGCAGCGGTCCTCCATCCTAGCTCCCAGATTTTTCTGGAATGTTTTACTAATTCTTGGAATGGTCCATTAATGATATGAAAACACTGTTCAAAATTTAATTGGGAACATTTCATACTTGTGAAATAAGTTATGCCCACCTTTGAGTGGGAAAATCTGACAGGGATACAAATCCCACAAAATATTACATATAGTAGAAGGACACCAGTTTGGAACTTATTTTCTGGCCAGCAGTTATACACTGCTCTTTGTATGACCTGATTTATTCTTAATTTGAAAATTAATTTACAGGTTAAGTACAGGGATAAAGGAAACAGAACATTGTCTATTAGTTACTGAAAGACTTACACTTCATTCTGTCCTAGAGCAGCTTTGAATTTCTCTGGTCATTGTAGACCTTTGGCTGAGCTCCATGTACAACAGCCTTGGACTGGTGCATGGGACATCTGTTAATCTATATATAGTATTCACACACTTGAACATGTAAACAGGTGATCTCCTAAATATATGAAATGGCATTGGGAACTCCAAGTACTTAGTTAAGCCAAAATGTATTTAGGAGTGAACTGAAATAATCCTTTTTGCCCTCCTCCCTGCCAAAAATAAGCTGTATTGGGAAAAAAAGTACTTTATGGCTGATTCTAACTTGTGCTTAATATATATGTATATACATTCAGAAATCCCGGGAATTACTTAGTGCTTATAAAAAGGGTCCTGAAAATTACTTTTTTTCCCCTGTTCTTCAGTTTAGGTCTCTTGACAGTTTCTAGTTTCTTACTGTGAAGGGACATGGGGTTTAAAAATAAAAGGTGCACATAATGAGTGGAGAAAACAGGTAGTAGATGGTAACTAATAAAGAAATAAGATATCTTTAGAAAAATTGTAAGGGAGGCTGCAGTCAGGAGGGGAATTTAAAGTCATTTGATGAGGTCTCTAGCAATCTGACTGAGAGTAATTTTTAATAAATCTGGGAAGAGCAGGGGGACTTCAGAAGAGCAAAAGACCGAGAGCGTTTTGCATCACTGCTGACAAAGGGTGAGTGAGTAGAGTGGCTCATCTGCTGTCAGTTCCAGGAAAAAATGATGGAAAATTTGATCAAGAATTTGGGTGGTATAAGAATAGCAGTATAATCACACTGATCAGCTTTTCAGTTTGTGAAAACAGGTCTGCTCAAATGTGACTCTGTCACTTGGATAAGTGAAATGTGGTTGCTAGCGGTTTTGTCTAGGTGCAACAGGCTTTTATACATCTTTAACTTAGTAGCACAGTGTGTTTTAGTTTCAAGAAGTATCTCTGATTAATAAAGTACTGCTTAATTGGATTAAGAACTGGCTGTAGTCATAGAAAGCAGAAAAGTATTTCTGGTTGAGCTCAACCTGGTGCAGTCTGGAAACAGATGCAAGAGGCTGTAAGAGTGTGGACAGAACAAATACTAGTGGAGGAATAAATTGTGACATTAAAAAAAAAAAGTTTAGATCATTTAGGCAAACTGAGACATTTGAGCAAAATGCACATTAATATGGGTGACAATACAGATGTGCACCCAGGAGCAAGAAATGGCAGCCACACCTGTGTGAGGAGGTTTTAGCTGAAAATCCCTGTCTGGGAGGTGAAAGGGAAACAGTAGGTGTGGTTGGAAATGTGAGGGAAGGTAGATGGTTGTAGCAAGTAAGGGGCAGAAAGAGCTAACATACCTTACTAGATGTGTAAACAGAGACATGAGTAATAATGAGATTGTCTGCTGGGGAGATGGGCCTGCTGCTGTGGGTTGTGCCTTGCCTGTATACATTTAGTAAGATGTGCTAATTTAGGGTATGGATATATGGGCTCAGTAGGGGAAGTAATGCCATGCACTGAGAGATTCAATGGGCTGCTCCTTATGGGGCAGAAATCACTTAGTGGCAGTGTGCTGTTGGAAGAATGAAGTGCAATTCCCACCTTCAGTAGTGGGAAATACCAGGGCTCCTGGTTGTTCCACACAGGCTATGTGTTGCTCCTGGCTACGTGGTCATCCTCTTCAACTCACTCCTGTAAAAACTGGTGCCTGTTTTGACTGGGCTGTGGTCTCTGTCCGTGAGTCCAGCCACCAGTCAGGGGGACGTGAGAGGTGACGGGCAGAGTGAGAGGTTTGACACTGTCTCTCTCAGCAAGTTGTCAGATCAAATGCCAGGTGTTAGATCAAGATTCGGGTTTGATAACCTCAAAAGGAGCCCAGCAAATGAGAAGCTCTGTGAGCAGGCTGCCTGTGAGCTGTGCTAGCCCTCACACTAGCACAGAAGTTGAAGTGCGATCTCATGCTGGGTGGGAGGAAGAGTCTGGAGCTACCACTTCTGTTTGCAGTTTCACAGCCAAATGAAGGGCCTGTTCCTTCCCCTCTCTGTTCTCTCCTCCTCCTTCTGGCTCTTGGCTGATCCCACACAGAATTACCATGGTGCTCTGTACATCCTCCTCCCCTCTCTCACTTCCATGTACTAAAAGAAAGTAGTTTCCTGCCCAGGATGCATATATTAAGAAATCATAGTTTGTCTTGAGAAACAGAAGAGAGGTAACTTGTTTGCACACTGTGTGCACAGAGGTATTTCCACTGGTAGGAGGTACTCCTCTCACTGTCATAAACAGTTTCAGAGAAAGGTACATCAAGAGTCAATGGACGTAGAAGCCAGAAAAATCCAAGAAGAAAATTAAATGTGATTTAAGTGAGGGTGATTAGGTGCTATGGAAACAACCATAGAAGGGAAGAGATGGATCTCTTTTTTTTATACATATGAAGACCAGAACCCGTATTGGAAGATGTGTCTTAGTGAAATGCAAATTGCAGATAGGAGGTTGAAAGAAACAGGTGAAATGTGGTGATGTCTGTAAGTAGACAAAGTGGCATCTTCTTAAATTTTTTGATCTCTACTTTAGGGAGTGTACAGTGCAAATTCAGATATAATGTATGACATTACTGTAGTGGACAAACAAAGTACTTAAGAAAGGAGACATAAGGGTTATAATGAGATTGCTGTAGAGCAGTTTTGCTCTGTAGTGGTTCCACAACATTCGTGTGGACTTTCATTATGTGGGCTATAAAAAAGACATAAGAGAAATTCAAATTAAAACAGGGGAGATGAGATGTATTGCCATTCATTTTATAATATTTTACATTGAGCATGCTTAGGAGTTTGGTCTTGATTGCAAATGGGATTCAGTGATACTCAGGTTGTCCTATTTTGAGATGTGTACATTCATGTGAATTTTTTCTTCAGTTTGGAGAGGTTGCTTTCATATGAAGGTGTCTTTGACTGTAAGAACAATCTAGAATGTTGCTTTGATTGTACAGTTTAAAGGAAAGCTGCTGTTATAATCTAAATGTTGAAATTATTACTCTTCCTGGGATTTGCACTAAAAAAACCCTCAGCTAATTGCATTTCACACAGGTCATGAATATGTTCTGTTATGCTAAAATAAACAGGCAAAATTCTAGTGATAAGGGGATTCCTTTTGTACTGGAAGGACACTTCTAGATGTATCCATGGTATTTCACTTTCACGAGACTTTTCTGAAGGTGAATTTCTGAGCTGAGGAAGGAAATCAGCCTTGTAATTTAGAGTAACGACCAACAATTTTGACATATCGTTTAATCTGCACACAGTAATTAGAGTTTTCAGGAGTCATTAGCAGCTGGGGTGTCACTCCGTGTTTATTGGAGGACTGTCAGCTGGTGTTTCTCTTTGTTTGTTTTTTAATATTAATGGTTTGGAAAGCAGTTGGTGCTCTAGAAAGAACTGAGAAACAGGCCTGGCTTTGTGGATTTTTATCACCCTGCCAAGACCTGCGCAACTTCCTCTCCCACTGGCTGCAGCAGCCTACGGAAACCTGACTGCTGGGGGCCACTTCTGCAATTGCAGCAGGGCAGGGCAGCAGGGTGGGAGGGGGGGTCTTTTCCTTCTGCTGCTCACCAGTGCCTTGACATCCAAAGAAGAAAACAAGATGCATTTGAAAATGTCTCTTCAGTTGTTTCTCGCACTGATGGGTTTCCTTCTCTCCCTTCTCTCTGCTGTGCAGTGCTGCAGTTGAAGCTCCAGCAGCGACGCACGCGGGAGGAGTTGGTGAGCCAAGGGATCATGCCGCGTAAGTACCGCTTCAGTTCTTTGCCCTGCTGGTTTTATGCGTGGTTTTTGGTGGGGAATGGGTTCCATAAGATTCAAAAGGTCAGGTTCTCTGCTTCTGCATGGAAAACATCATCTGTAGGAGCCCCACCCTGTCCCACCCAGCCTGGTCCTTCTGAAGTGTTGGTGCCACCTCCGCTGCAAGTGTAACTGTACTGCAGAACGAGGCTTGTGTTTCATCTCAGTGCACAGTCTTCTGGAGAACATACTATGTCAGAAGTGCCTAAGATACTTGACCCATGCCTGTAATCACTCTTTTAACAGGCTTCCTGCCTCTGCAGTTTCTGTTCAGTGTGGCAGCTCCCCAGACCTCTGAGGCACTTGTAGCTTTCCATAAACTGACCAAAACCAGGCATGGTGTACAAGATATTAACCAACAAGGGAGCCTCTTTTATGTTTGTAGCTAGAAAACAGCTAGAATGAGCCCTATGGGCATCAGTCATTGCCCTTCTTGCAGGGAAGGGCAAAATCTGTGCAGGCAGAGAACATGTACTTTTCTGGGTCAACAGGATCTACCCTAAAGCCAAGCTCTCAGTGTCAGATCAGTGTTGGATAAAGTATTTTTCTGTTTTGCTCCCCTCCTTCCCCCAAAAATGCAAAAAAGGTGACAAATAAGTTTTGTCATGCTTTGGTACCTCTGAGCTAGATGACTTAGAGGTAACAAATTGAAGCAAGACCACACAGCAAATGTATTATTTTTGAGGTCCTCTCGGTTTCATGCTGTAGTAAAATGCAGTAGATCAGATATGTATTTTCTTCTTTCAAAAGCTTTCCTGCTGCCCTGTTTCAGAAGCTTTACTTGAAGATGGTGTAGTAATGAGGATTTTCTCATTTCTTCTGTTTCTGGGGTGCACACTGTAATATGAAACAGTGCTGTGACTTAGACTTTGCTGAGGGCTGAAGGTTAGACTGTCAGCTCTCTGTCTGAATGAAGAGAACCTGTCAGCAGCACTCTGTCAGCTGAAGTGGCTTGCAGGATGGCAGTAATGTTCTTTAAGAGGTTCTGGGACCCCTGCTTAAAAGTGTGTTACCAAAGCAAAAAGAAAAGATTGTCCTGTCTGGATATATCATACCTGTTGTCTATTTTTTAATCTGAGGAGCTTGTATACAAGCTTCTACAGAATACACTTACTTGCTTTTGGATGAAAGACTAGTGTCTCAGTGACTGCCTTTTTACTAATGCTTCTCAGAAGAAAGTGTTCCTGACTTCTTTGTGGTGTCCTGCTTTAGGTGGATGTGTATGCAAATACTTTATTAACTTACGTTCAGTACTGGCTTTCTTCAAAGTGTGCCTGGCCAAACTTGTGATTCCTGAGAGGGGTCTGTTTTCCAGGCCTTTTGAAAACGAGGCCCTTGCAAGTAATTCAAGTAAGGCATCCAGAATAATTAGTGAGTCTTAAATTTATTTAAAACATAGTGTAAATTGCTAGTCTTTGCAGATTTGTGCCCTTCATTGCTTCATTTTTGTGATGGACCAAAGAAAAACGCTTTGTGAAAATACTGGCAACACATTAAAAGGTCCTTTCTGCAGTGGAGAAAACCTACTTTAACACATCTGTTCTAAACATGATTTGAAATTGGTTTCTCCCAAGTGATGGTATCATTTACCCATACCTGCCAGCTGGAAATAACCACACATAGGGAAATGTTTAAAATGCAATTTTCCTGGGCAGTTTTCGAAGGGAAGATCAGATGTGAGATAAATTGTGATACATAAAGAAAAAAAAAATCCCATTTTTAACCTGAGAATTACAGAGGGTGACTAGGGACCATGTTCCTCCAGAAGGCATCTCAGCACCGTGACAGCTCTACATCTACTTTCAGGAGTTCCAGAATAGACTTTTTTTACTGCTGGGAATATGCAAGTATCCTGTATTCCTTACTTCTGTCTGGCCTGTACCTCTTGTCTGTGAGAACACTGAGGTACTTAATCTTGTTCTGCTGTCATCTGCTGCTGGACATGGCTGTGCTGGACTTGCGTGTCTTTCTTGAGTTTGTTAGCCAGGAACCAAGCCCCATACGGTCCTTCATGATGATTCAACAAAAGTATAAAAGTTGGAATCCAGAGGAAGCTTTGGTGCTGAACTAAAAGAGCTGGAATGCTCTTTCCATGTCAGTTGCTGGTTGGCTTCTTTTCTTTCCTTTATTTTCCATCTGGAGAGTCTTAACACTCTTGAGAGAACTGTAATGGTTGCAGTTCTGTCTGCATTACAGCTTGTATCAGGAATGTGTTTTTGAAGGGAAGCCCCTGATTGCACCTGCCTGCTGTGCCTTGCTTTGCACCATTAAAATGAAGTTTGAGAGCTGGATTAAATTGGAATGAAAGTAAAGTGGAAAATTCTCTGCCTAGAGCTAATATGCATTCAGCCCATGGGAGCAGACTACAGCTCGTCTGGCACCACACCTCCGATGCACCTTCACGTCCAGAGTGGGAATGTCACTTCCTCAGCATCAATTTGGTTTCTGTTTTGGTCTTACTGTGCTTTCCTCTGTGTTCCTTTGGATTAGCCTGTGATACAAATCAGCTCCTGTACAGCTTGAGGCGAACAGCCATGGAAAAATCCCTGAGCCAAGTGTGGGAGAAGTGAAAGGTTTTGTTTTACATTACAAGCTATGGTACTGGGCAAACTCCCCTTGGTGCCTTTGGTTCTCCTGACTGAATCTAAACCCCACATAAGATTTATTCTGCAAATTGGTGCCCTAAAAGAGAAATTTCATTGCAGACTTCCATCAACACAAGGTTTTTGGACGCTGTAAATATGAGGAGTGGGACATGACACGTTTGTGTCACCCTTAAGTGAGAGTGAGAGTCAGCTACTCCTGCTGTGCTTGTTCATAACAGAACTGTGAATTGCTTACTTTGTCCCATGTGGAATTTTGTTTATATGATAGAGTGGAAAGGCAAATGTTTCAACATTTTTTTACCGAGTACACTTAATCTCACTTAACCTTCCCAACCCACCAGCCACCTACAGTGGGGCTTTGCTCCCCTGAAAGATGAGTGTATTCTAGTAAGAAATAAAGCATTTACAGACAGTGAAAGAGGATTCAAAATGATTGCATTCTGGGCTTCATTAATTCTTCTTGCTTTCTGTTACCACTTTGTGTAACCTTTTACTAGTAGCAGGATTCATTAGTTCAAGATTAAAATTCTCAATTGCTCTTAGAAAAATGGTGGGAAGCAAGTCTTTACCTGCAGCTGACATATCTGTGATCTGAGTTAGAATGACAGTATCTGGAAAAAAGGAGAGCTGGATTTTTCTGTTTATTCAGGTTTTGGCCTATTTTCTAACAGTGCAAATAGACAAGCCTTTTTGCTATTTGCATTTTTTGGTAGCTGTGCTCAGATGATTTTCATCTTCTTATTCTCATAAAATACAAGTTATACAAAATCTGCTGTCTGTGCTCAACTCTTTGAACTCTGTTGTGCTGTAGAAGAACAGTCAGATGCCGTCATTTTTTAGTATCGAATTTAAAGGTTATGGCTGTTGTAAGGTTTTTGGGGGGAATACCAAACACCCCATTTTTCACTCTTGAAGACTGTTTAACAGTAGCTAATGCACATCTGAGTAGAAAGTTATGTGGAAAGTATCTTCAACTAAAACAGCAAAAATTTTTAGGGGAAAGACATTTGGCAAATGTAGCAATACTCTGTTATGCAAAATATGTGGCTCTTTTTTTCTTTTGCAAGATTTAAAGCTTCACAATGCCATTTGTTTTATCCATCGGGATTGTGGTCTTCGGCTTCTGGCTGCAAACACTAAACGCAGGAAAGAATGCAAGGTTGTCATATGGCACAATCCTGCAGGAAAGCTGTTTTGACCATCACATCTATCCAAGCAGGCGGAGCAGAAGTAGATGATTTCTGGGAATGTGCCTTGTGTTTCTCTGTAGTGCTGTGTGAATCTCTGAAAAATGACACAGGCGTGCTTTGAAAAGGGCATTGCCTGCACTGGAAGCTAGAAGGAGGCTGCTGTACAGGCTGAGAATTTCCAGGAGCTTCTTTTTCACTTCAGTGTATCTGATATTTGCCAGTTTTTGTGCCCACATCCAACTCCTCTGTATATTTGAGTTCTGGGATGCAGAACATGTGGCTGTGTGTAGATCCAAAGAGGATGGAATTTGTGCATGGAGGTTCTAATGGGGGAGCTTTAACAGGATCTGAGGTGTTTCCATGCCCAACGCTCTGATGCACTTTCTGTTGGGATGTGCAGCCTGCTGGATGTGGAGCTTATTTCAGAGTACAAGAGTGTATTTTATCCTCAGATTCCATGAGGGGAGCGTGCCATGGTTCAATTCCAACATGGCACATGGTTGGAAATTACTGTAATACAGCAGGCAGTCTAATGATTATCATCTCATTAGGCCTTCCATATCTCTTGCTGCATTTTTTATTAGCAATAGGGTTAGTGGACAAAATATTTGTTATAAAACTAAAATGCAGTATTTGCTTTTTTGGGAGTCTGTGAGACATTGCTTAGAATGATTTTTGAAGGAATTGCTATTTACTGGAGACAGCTGGTGACTTAAGAATACAGAACACAGGTTATGCTTTGGCATATCAGCGATGATCATCGTCTAGACAAAGTTTGTAGTAGCTGGTCTTCTGCATCCAGCACAGCTACCATCCCAAAAACCTAAGGATCTGTGAGATACTGAATTTGGGAAGCAAACTGCTTGCCACATGTGAGTTTCTAAGGTTAAATCATGTCTCTAGACTTCAACATCTCAACCCCAAGATTTGGCCATACATCCACACTTGTGTTTGAGTAGGGTAGCTAAAAATGCTATTTCTGCTTTAGCCTTTACCTGATAGTCTAACCACTTCTCAGTTTAGAAAAAAAAAATTTTTCAATACTTGAAAATTATGCACTTCCAGCTTTATTGCTGCATGGCTCTGTAATTATTATTGATGGTAATATTTTCTTATTTATTCTTATTTCTAATTATAAATCATGTTGATTTAGTGTGTGTGTGCTAATCGAAGGAGACCTGTAAACCTTTGGTTCCTGTTACATACAATAGCTACAGTAGAACATACTAAATGTCAGAAATAAAACAAAGGCAAAAAAAGGTTTTATAAATTGTTCAACTGTTAATTGGGAAGTTGGAGCATCTTTCTGTGTTTGTCAGAGAACGGAGAGGCAGCAAGCTGTTGGAACATGACAGTAACCTACAGGTGCAGTACAGCTGCCATCATGCTGGTGACTTCAGGGGCAATCCTTCCTGCCTCAGATGTATTTTGTCTTCTACATAAGGGCCAGGATAGATGAACTGCTATGCCTGGGTGGAGTTCTGCTGGCTTGGAACTGTTGCAGTGTGGCCACACAGCCGACATTTCAAGGTTGTGGAGTGTTCTATTAGAGCTGCAGCTAAACCCATTGCTTTAACACCCTGAAATATCTCTTCCTGCTGCGTAACGTGTTCCCGTCATTCTCTCACCACTTTACATACCAGCTCTTTGTAGTGACATTCCTGCAGTTTTATGGAATCTATTTATAGTAATAAAGCAAAAATACAAGTTTTCACTTCGCTGCCATTTTATGTCTGCTGTTCTGCACATTGGCAGCTGCTTCTCTTTCATGCTTTTGAGCTGGAACTGTAGTGTCATTTAGGACAAGGAGTTAAAAACATATATGTGGACTGTAAATAAAGCTGCAGCTAGACTTTTAATATAGTCAGTGTCATGCTCTGAGAGTAAGACTGGAATGCTAAGCAAGT
The DNA here is from genome assembly GCF_022539315.1 of Serinus canaria. Lineage (NCBI taxonomy): Eukaryota > Metazoa > Chordata > Aves > Passeriformes > Fringillidae > Serinus > Serinus canaria. The sequence continues at coordinate 48,445,465 of NC_066314.1, forward strand.
ATTGTAAAAAAAAAAAAATTAAAAAAAAAAAAAAAAAAGGAAAGGACACTTGCAGCTGTCCTCTACATTTTTTTTCTGTTTCTGGTGTGTTGCACAGAAACCTGTTACTGGTTTTATTTTAATTTGATTGTATACCTATAACTTGTTTCCAAGGAAAAATTGGTGGTTATTTGACTTCGATAATTTTTCTCAGAGCACAATTTCAAAGACTTCAAGCTTTGTGTGAAGAAGGCAGTCTGTACATTTAAGCTGAGAGTCTCATTGTCAGAGGACTAATAACTGCATCTGCTTTGCTTTTATTTTTAGATATCTGTGTGAGTATGTTTTCCATGCATTTATATGATCTGTGATTAATAAGACACGATTGGAGTAATAAAGTTTGTTGTGTTAGGATGGAAATGTGCTGTTTGCCCTTTCTGAAGCTGTAGAAGGAAGACCATACTCAGGTGTTTGATGGGGCTGCATTTGGTCCTTGATAGAAGGAAGGATAGAAGATTTATCTTCTGCCAGTTGCAAGAGAAATGTAATAGTTCAGGGGAGTAAAGTCTGATAGGCAATACAGTTTTTCCCCTTCTTGTTCCCACAGTTGTTTTAGCTTCATTCTTACTTGTTGTCTGGGAATGGTCTCTCCTTTTTGTGACCCCATACCTTTCTCACCCTGGGTACTCTGGCAGGTTTTCAGAAGAGTTTGCAAAGGCTGATTATCCATGCAAGGCACAGGCATGAAGTCTCGTCCATGAATGCATGGATCAAAGGGTTCCTGGTAGAAGTTCCTTGTGCCCCTTTTCCTTTCCAGTTTGGAGGTGGTATAATCCTGATTATAATGAAGCTTTGCCATTTTTTATTTCAGGAATTAGGTAGTGTCTTTTGAATGCCAAGAGTTAATGGTGATGGATGGAGCAGATTATACATCATTTGTATTTGCTGTAAATGTTTTTTTGACACAAAGCCATAGCCATAGTCATCCACAGATCTGATAACTGTTACCATGGGTGACAATTTCCATTTTGCTTCTAAAGAAGATGAACTTTCTGAGAAATTGCACATATGTTAGATTTTAAATTAACTCAGTGTTGGGCCTTGGAAAAATCTTAGTCCTTTCTGCCAGTAATTTCATGTTTACTGTGACAAACCTTTAGGCTTTTCACACAGTTAATGAAAACCTTAAACTTCAGCTGCATCATAGTGGGATCCTGCTGAAGTTACTGTCAGTCTTGCTGAAAGTGGGCTCTGGAGCAGGGCCTGCTGCAGGTGTTGGATGCTGCTCAGCTGGTGGGTGTCTCCATGGTGAGTGAGCTGAGGCCGGGTACCACAGTTCCCCCTGCCTGCGTGCTTCTGCAGCCAGGGCAAGCCCAGTGCAGGGAGCTGGAAATGGCTCTTCTTGGGGAACACAGCTGCAGGAGCTGTGCAGGTTCAGGATGTTGAGCCAGGAGAAGGGCTGGCTCTCTGAGGCAGGGTGTGGGGGAGGCAGGACCTCAGCTCTGGCTTCCACAGCAGCCTGGGACTCACCAAGCAATCTGCTAACAGGGACTTCATTTGGCTGCAGTTTTCTGTGTGTGTCTCTGTTGACTGAATAGCTGGGCAGTGCTGCTGCAAGCTGCAGCCCTGTATCTGTGATGCTGTGCTTTGGCAGTGCTGGCAACAGCAGCAACGTGGGAAGGAGCCTTTCTTCTGTCTGGGACTAGGAACATAATCCTTCAGTCACAATAACATTCTCATTGAAGGGTGTCACTGAAGGGCAGGCTGCATTTGTTTGAATGCCAAAGATGTGTTTCTTACCTTCATAAACTTGTTTGCATTGACTTTTTTATGGCAGTCTTAATTTTTAATTTTCCAAGTTTATGTATTTTGGGATTTGAATAATCACCATTTACCAGTTGTGGCTTCTTTTCCTATCTTTAAGGTGATACTCATATGTTAGCCTTAATCCAAGGTCATTTACCAGTGTTGAGGTATGGTATCAGGAATTCTAAAGTGTGATCAGTTTTGTGTCCTGAATGAGAAACTCCCCAGAGCTGCAAATGGAGAAAAGGATGCTGATGGAGATCTCTCTTCTCTTCTCTCAGCTGTGTATTCTCCAGCCCCTTTTCATATTTCTGCAGCACACAGCAGCAGCTCTTTGACACTGCCCCACTGGCAGGATGACAACCCCTTCTGTGCATGTGACCCAGTTTTTTAATACCTTTTTCTTCCATGCTGTGAGGAATGCTTTTTGAAAATGGGGTGAAGATGAAGGGAGGAAGAAAGTGCTAAAACTGCCTTGCTCTGACTCTGTGGTTCTAGTTCTGTGTCTCTTAGCAAATCCTATGGGTGGGAGCCCCACCCTCAACCGACTGCGGAAGCCATCGAGCCTATTTGCAGCACTTTATCTCATCTTTTTACGAAAGCATAGTAAAGTAAACAAGAGAGAGAAACCAGACTTTGGTTGAGAGCAGGGCTGAATAGCCGCAGCAGAAAGCCTTCTGCCATTCTGAATTAAATCAGCATGTCTGAGTTTGGGTTTGGATATGTCTCTTTGTCATAGCAAAGGAAGGTTTTTCCTTTCCCTTAGGAATGAGTCTAACTGAGGAGCAAAGTATTTGACTCAGTATTCTGAATTTAGCTGTAGTCTTTCTATAAACATTGTGTGTTGTCTTACCAACTGATTTGCAGTTGAAATATCACCTTGTTGTCTATGATGAGCTAGATACTATGGCCAAGGAAAGCTCATGGGCTTCCTCTCCTCTGTCAGTCTACAAGTCTGATAGCCTTGTAGTAGTGATTTACTGACTTCAGAGGGCTTTGCAGCCTCTGCTTCCCACAGGACACTTCAGCTATGAGGATCTGTGCAGATCCTTTTGCCTTTCTTTCTTCCCTGTTTGGTTCCGTGCAAACCTCAGTGTCTTCTGTCAGCTGTACAAGCAAATGCAGGGTATATGGGTATTTTGACCTCTTTTTCTCAGCAGTTGGGTCAGTCCCCTTCCCCTGCTGTGTTTCATTCTTAGAGTGTCTCAGTGTGGTTCTGATTCCACTTATTTCTCACACTAGGTGACAGGAACTCAGAAGTCTGCATATGAATATCTTTGAAAGCTTTGCATGGCTGAAATCTGCTTTTGTACACTGCAGGGTACAACCTGAACAGAAATGTTTGGGCCATTTTGCTCAGCTTTTTGTCTCTGCTGTTATGTTGAAGATTTGGGTTCAATTCCTGATCCTTGATTCAGTCTGTTGTTTATAGTAGCAGCAGTTGGATGTTTTGCAGCTGCGTCTCAAGGCCTGGCTGGATGGGACTTGGAGCAATCTGGTCTAGTGGAAGGTGTCCCTGCAACCATAGCAGGGGGGTTGGAACTTCTTTAAGGTTTCTTCCAACCCAAACCATTCTGTGGTTCTGTGATTCATTTGCACTTCGCCATCTGCAAAATGTGGCTTGGACTGCTGGAACACTGAACTCAGGCATTGCAGTTTTGCGCCCTGTTTCATGGGAATTAATACATTGCTTTGAAGTGAAGACAGCAACTTTCATCTCTTGGCTTTGTATGGAAAGGTGAATGTAGATGGTCTTGTGTGCTGCTGCTTGGTTTTGGGAGTCAGATGCAAGAACACAGCTGCAGTGTATAGCTGCAACATTTTTGAAGCAGGGTGGAGGCACAGAACAGTTGCATCATCGATGTGCAGCGAGGTTTCTCATGGTAGCTGAGGGTGTGGCCACAAAGATGCTAATGCTTCAGGAATTCCCGAGATGAAGCCTCAAAATGCTCCACAACAGGCAGCAGAGAGATTAAAGAAATAGGATGCTTGTGGTAGGAATTTCAAGAGATCCTTGCTAGTCAGCCCATCTGTGGCAAGAAAATCAAGTCCTGCTGTCAGTCATCTAAAGGTGAGGGGTAAAACTCATCCTTCTAACAGCAGATGTTACAAACTGCCACAGTTGTCCAGGTGCAGCAAAAGTGTGAACAGCTCAGTGGAGGTCACCTGCTGGACTGTGCTGTCCCCAGCCCCATTGGTGATGCTATTGCCCCATCTATCACTGAGCCCTTTTTGGTGCTTGTTGGGCCATTTGTACCACCAGGCTGTTTTCCTGTGGTGGATGGGGCAATTTGAAGATGTGGGGGCCATGGTTCAGCAGGATGGGGCTCCTGTTACACTGCTGGCCTCAAACTCAGCCTCTCATTTCTGACTTTGTCTGGCAGGGCAGTTGTGCTCAGCTTTGCTGACACCATTATTTTGTAGAGCTGTGCTGTAAACCAGCATGACAATCCAGGTTTAAGTAACTCTTTCAAAACAACTGTGATCAGAGTCCACAGATGATTTTGTCAGCACAACCAAGGGCTGACATGCTTTGTCCCAGACCTAGGCACAGGAATGAGGGCAGAAAATGGAACTGCAGGTTACTGAGGTTGGAAATGTCATGTACATATAATGGAGAAATAAAATCAAAAGGCAGACAGGAGTTAATCTAACTGAAATTAGGCATTGCAGAATTTACTTCTGCATTGTCAACTATTTCTTTTCTGCCTACAGTGGAAAACAAAAACCCAGCAGCTCATATTGCTGTTGTAGTTTGGCAAATTCGGTGGGTTTTTTCCCTCTGGCAGCACTCTGTTCTCATCAGGGCTCACTCAAAGGTAGCTGGGCAGTTAGATCAGGGATTCAGGTTAAGTTTGGAGAGGTGCAGGAGATACTTTATGGCAACACTTCCATAGAGCTCCCTGTGCAGTACAATTGGAGCATCAATGGCAAGGCAGAAACACGTGGGATGTGGAAAAGGGGGAAAGGGAGATCATTACTGAAGCTGGATCTACCAGCAGACTAAATATTTGTTGAGATGCTTCCCAGGAAATTCAGGGTATTAAATGTGTTTTTGCACTGTTTGGGTTCAGTAAGGTGCTTGAAACAGCCTTTCCTGATGTTTTGGAAGCAAGCTAGGACTGCTGAAGCTGCCTATGCAACTTGTGAGGGAACAGGATTGGGATAAAGGCTTGGTGTCAGACTGGGAGGTTGAGTTGAGCAGGGCTGTTGGGTGGGATGGGAAGGGAGAAAATCAGTTCTTGACCCAATTCAGTGTTTTCAGTGATTTGATGTAAACAAAGGAACAGTTTGTCTGTTTATTAAGCTCCGGGTTAGTAGGCTGGAGGGAGGACAGGACTGGGACTCCCAGTGTTTGGAGAAGCCAACAACTATGGCATAAAAGGAAAGAAAAAGGCAGAATGTCTACATTTTGTAACACCTAGTCAGTGGCTTGAATTGAGGATGAAGAGTGGCTGGCTTGGTACTTCCTCTGCAGAAGAGGACTGGAGACCTTTAGTGGATTGTGAGACAAGCATGAGTGAACATTCTTTGTTTTATGTACACAGACAAGGCAAACTGGCTGGGGCACGTGGCTGAGAAGTGTTATTGAAGAATCATTTATCTCTATAAGTGCCAGTAAAGCCTAGGCTGGAATATGTACCCAGTTCTGGACACTAGGCTTCAACAAAAATGCACCTTAAATGGAAGGAGTCCAAAAGAGACTAAACAAGCAAAGGTCTGGATAATGTTACCTGCAATGGAAGGTTGAAATTGTTCTCTGCAATGTTTGCAGGTAAGGTGGAGAACAAAGAGTATAAATAGTAGGAAGGAAGATACAAGTTAGACATTCAGAAAGGTTTTTAAATAGTAAAAACATTTGTGTAGTGGGATAATTTCTCTGCAATAATATTACATTTTTTCATGAGAGGTCTCCAAGAACAGGTTAGACAAACTACTGTAAGGAATAGTTTAATGTATTTTATGCAAGCTGAGCAGTCAGAAAGCATCAGGTGATTGGAGTTTCCTCATCCCCAACCCTCTGTGGTTATATCTGATGCTTCAGGTCCTAAGGGCTATGGACAGAGTGGGAATGCTGCCCCACACCCCCGTGGCTTGCACGGGTTCTGCTCCAGCAGCTCAGCCACTCATTCACATACACTGACATGGCTGAGGATGGTAGAGCTTTGTCAGTTTGGATAGTTTTGAGTGGAGTGGATGGAGCAGCACTCTGGTGAGTGAGCCAGATGGGTCATGAGGCACAGGAACAGTTTTGCAGAGATCAGTGCTAAGTGGATGGGAAGGGCAGTGGTGGGAGCTGGAAAAGGGGCATATCTGCACTTTAGGGACTCCTTTAGAGCTCACCCAGAGCCTTATTGCTTCAGCGTTCTTCATAGGATTATATTTTTCCCTTTTTTCTTTTGCTGTAGTAAAGTTAACAGAGTTGATCCACAGCTCTGGGCTAAGTAGTCATTTCAAAGCCAAAAAATGTGCTAGGATTAGTTAACTTCAAATGGAGTATGATTTTACAATAGACACCCTGTTTTGACATATCAACCTCATCCTAGATTGCTGAGGGAAGCAGTGAAGGATTTGTGCCCTCTTGACATTTTCAGAGGTCAAATATGAAGTCCTCTGTCATATTGCCAGCCCAGAGAGCTACATCCCAGTGCACGTTTCAGAGAATAGCCATGAGAGACTGGAAGTGTTCTTTACAAGATTATTCCTGTAGCAGCTCTGCATTAATAAATGCCTATGTGTTACTAATAAATGCATATGTGTTTTTCCTACTCAGAGATCCTTTTCTTGCTTTGTTCTTCTGTATGCAAGAGTTTTCCTGGACTACCTGTGACACCAGCTGAACTCCTGCAGTTGACTTTTCTGACCATTAGCTGTGGTCGGGGAAATGTCACTTAAAGTTCATCTGCTGCCTCGTACTGACAGCAGAGGAGGGCAGGAAGGGGAGAGTAAAGAATTACTGCTGTGTCTGCACATTCTGGTAGAGAGCTTTTGAAGACTCAAGATGAATCCTGCTTTGCTTGTCTCCAGGGTAGATGTTTATGCAGATTTAAGTGTTGTTTGCTATCTTTGCCCAAGTGGACCTGAGCTTTTATTTTGCTTTTGTGTGAGATGCCCACAAAGAAAGGAAAGCGCGTTCAGGCTCAAGCATGTGTGTATTCACAAGCAGCTCACTCGACTTGAAAAGAGTGTTGTTTGTTCCTTGCTCTTCATTGGAGTGCCGTGGTCAGGCTGCCCAGGACACCTCATTGCAGGCATCAGCTGAGGCCTTCTTGGTGCCTTAGCTAGATGGGGAAGTTTATTGCCTTATTTTTGAAGTTATTTCAAAACAATATCCCTGGTTTGTCTCAAAGTGCATTTCACAGCTTGTGTAACTTTCTCTGGTGATTTCTCTATGTAACCAGATTTATGGAACTAATCTGAGCAGGAACTATTTGCCCCATTGTTGTAGGGGTCTATTTACATACTCACTGCGGTTTTCAGTTATTGTTAATTTGTTCTACAAATCATTTCTCATTCACTTCTGTAGTCCAAATCCCATCTATGATGCCTGGCATGCTCAGAATTCCTGCCATGTGGACTGAATTCTTCTTACCCCGTTGATGTGAATCCAGACGTAATGCCTTTCACTGGTCTTAAAAAATTGAGAGCCAGACACAGTTAAGAGACAAAGGTTTTTTACCTCAGTATTTTAATAAGGATCCTTATGGTGCACCACTTCACCGAGGCGGGTGCGCCGCAACACACACACACACAATTTATATATATACATATACATATGTGTATATATACATATTTACATATACAGTTTGTAGACCTTACAAATTAGCATATCATACAAGGATGCCCCAGTGGGAGGCCTGGATGTGTGTGATACTCCCCCATCTGAGGAATTCCCCCCTGGATGGGCCAAATCTCCAGTTGAGAGGATATGTTCTAGGGAGGACCTTGGTTTCCCAAGATAACTTTTGGAGGGCTTTCCAGCCTTCACCTGTGAGGCCTTTAGGATGTTTGGTCTCCTGGCTTAACAGAATATAGGACAAAACTCAATTATCAGACTTAAAGAATTACAAGTATACATCCTAAGAATACTGAGAATACATAAAAGTTATATAAAAGGTATATAAAAGAAAAGGCAAAAAGTAATTTTGGTATCAGAAGGAGTCTATATTTCACAGAATGTGTCTTAAAACTTTCTGTGGCTACTCCATTTCATTCTGTAAAAAAGGGTGTGGAAGGCTCCACATGTGTTTGAAGTAGTTTCTTACATTGCATTTATGCAGGGGCTTTTATTTTTTAAGTCTTTTGAGATGGCATTATGGACTTGTATTTGAGAAATAATCACTGGTCTTAAGTGAAAATAATATCAGCAGACTATTTTCACAGGACCTAGATGCAACACTTCAGAGTTACTAACTCTATGAGCTGAGCTTTCTGTCTTCAAAAGACTTGCAACGTATCTTTAAAGCTGAAGTTCTTTTAAGTTTTGTGTTTAGCTGGATGGTAATTCAGATGGTTTATGATATGAGTATTTTAGAAATATGAAAAGAAATTATTAGGCTCCCTTCAGCTACTTAATACAAACCACAGTCTGGTCGTTTTTTAAAAAAACAAGCTACTTGCAGCTTCAGGGAAACTGTGAGGAGCTACTGACACCATCATCCCCCCTGCTCTGGTTTGACTGTGGGACGTGAGCTTTGTGTGCTCCACAGGAGCCAGGCAGAGTGAGAGATTCCTTCAGGGTTAGTGTGGTCCTGGACAGCAGAGGATCAGTTTCTTAAAACCTGATCCATTTTGGCTCTGGTTTTAAACAGGGCCCAAGGGGGTGAGAAGGTCTTTTCTGTGGAGAGCCGAAGTTAATTCCTCAAGCTGTTGTTTTCTGTCAATAGACAGATGTACTTTTCTCTCCAAGGGCCCCTGTTCTCACAGTAATTTCTCTTTCAGGGAGCAGTAAATGTGTCCTGTGGACCCTCAGGGTTTGCAGCCAGTCCTTGCATGTGTACAAAACACAGGCCCAGATTCAGGAAAGATTTGCAGCTTCCTTTGACATTAAAAGATAGTAAAGGGGATTTACAGTTCATTAGCATTGTCCCCCATCCTTCCAACAGTGTGACCTCTTCAGTGTTTCAGAGCCATTCCCACAAGGGTCCTGGATATCCTACTCCCTTATTGAAGCTTGAAAAAGGCTTTTTTGGGGGGCTGTTTCTGAATCCTGTTCTTGGAGCCAACTTTGGGAACCGTGATTCGTTTGACCAGGAGTGTACTTGTAGACACTTGTTAGACACTCCAGTGGCCCACAAAAATTTCAGCTCAGTTCCTGTGTCCCTGTGCTGTCAGATGGAGTATGGCACTTTCCATTGCTTTGTACCAGCTGGGGATCTGCCTCGGTGTGTTGGAAGATGCAGGAGGCAGTTGCTGTGGTGTGTTTGTTAACTTAGTTGGCCTGAAGGGTTGTGCAGTGAGAGAACTTCCATCATTCTAATTCATTCTCTAAATGCTTTTCCTCTCCACAGCTCTGAAAAGTCCAGCTGCATTTCATGAACAAAGAAAGAGTTTGGAGCGTGCCAGGGTAAGATGCAATATACTCTTTAGTGTTTTGGGAGAGTCAGGAATAGTATGTCTTGTGTTTTGGGCATCCTGTAGCGGTTAATGAGATGCAGAAAGGAAGTGTTCATATTCTGCTGTAATACAGCTTTCTGTAGGCAGAGGTGTATTAGATGGGCTGTTCTGCAGCTTGCATGTGGTGCTGGTTAACCCTCAGTGAGCTACTTATGCCTAAAGCCCATTGAAAATGGTGCCTGGATTTTCCCTGGAGTCATCTTTCTGGAAGTGGCTGATACTCTTCTTCCCCACTGTCCAGGCACTTGACATTTTTATTTATATGGTATTTGTTTTGCCCTTAAATGCTATTAAATGCTCTTATCATGTGGAGCTCAGTTCCACCTTTGAGGAAAGTTTCTCTGTTACCTGCACATGCAATTTTTACCTAGGAGACCAGAAAAATTGAAAATTGGATAGAGAGGATCCCCCCAAAATCTTGTGACACTGAAATCACAGACTTCTGGCTCTACAGAAAGAGGAAGCCAGGCATCATACTTCATGTGCCACCTTTTCTAACTGGGGAGTTTCTTGATAATTTCTGTTCCTTAAAAAGCCTCTGGGGATATTTTTTTCTGATTAGCCTACAGTGGAATGAAACTTGTTATGACTAAGTTTTGTTTTAAAAGTGAAAGCAACGTAAGTAGAAAAAAAATAACAGCTGTGATTAAGAACTGTAAGGGAAGCCATTTAAACTGTGGAAGGATTGCCATAGGGGACTTTGCATTAAGACCGTGACCAAAAGGCTTTTGCTTATTTCTCTTTTTTTCCTAAAATCTTACTAAGTTAATATTTTTATGTGGGCAGCTGAGCAACTATGGTGCAGTTTTTTGACTGACTTTAATATTTATTTTCTGTGAAGGCCCATCCTGATGCCTAGTACTTACCAGTCTATTACCTGCTGCTTCCAGATTCCCATTCCTCAGCAGTGTAACATGTTCAGCTTGTCAGGGTCATCTCTGTACTTTGCTCCATAGCATTTTCTCCAAAGACAGAGCTAAAAGCAGCTCTGGAAGTGAAATAAGCCTTGTCACAGCATTTAGATTCTGCCCCCCCCAAGGGACTGCATGGGGTCTTTAGCTTAACAAATAACATATCTTTAGTCAAATTAAAAAGTATGCCCAAACCAAAAGTCAGCCCTGAATGCCAGCAGTACATGAAAATATTTTCTGTGAACAGTGGATCCAGTGTTATCCAGCATTTATCTTTCATGTAAAAAGAAATCTCATGGATGTTTCCCTGACACAAGTTAGTGGTGGTGCATACTACAGGAAAAGAGGACTTCAGCTCCTGAGGAAGTCCTTCCCAGTTTCTGTTCTGTGGGACAGCATTGCACAATTGACTGAGGTAATTACAATAGAAGGATCTTTAGGAGTAAGCTCATTCTCAGGGTGCACTGGGACAGCACATAGGTCCCATCTCGATTTTGTGCTTATTTAGATCTCAGTAACAGCTAAATATGGTTGTTTCTTTTCATTATACTGTTCAAGAGTCCCTCACTCCTGTGTCCAGTCAGCTGAAAGTGGTTCTTGCTTGTCTGTTTTTGCTGCAGACAGAGGACTATCTGAAACGCAAAATCCGCTCCCGGCCAGAGAGATCAGAGCTGGTTAGGATGCACATTCTGGAAGGTATGGCAAGTGCTGAATATGAAAAGATCAACAGGAAAGTTTATTGTAACTTTTTAACAGCTTTCTGCTTTGCCTCTGACCTCCAAAGCTTCCTTTCACTTGGGAACGGGCAGAAGATCATGCCTGTTGCGTGATTCCTTGAGAGGGATTCAACTCTGCTTGCTCAGAATTATTCTCAGAAAAATCTGTTGTGTGAATTCAAATTGTGCAGTTTTGTATAGGTAAGCAGCAGTGAAATAGAATGACCCTGGATTGCTCTTCTGCTAAGGGAAGACACTGTAAAATATCCAAGAGGGATTGAGGCAGATTTGATCTGATTCATAACAAACCTCAGCTTCAGAGAGGGGGTGCTATGCTGCTGCTGAGCCCCAAGCTTGGAGCACAACCAGGGGCAAAAGTTGAACGAGAATTGGGTGGCAACAGTTTGAGAACAGTGAATTTGTCAGAAGGGCTACTGTAGTTATCTTTGTAACCTAAATATGCATAACATCTGTCATATCTTTATAGTGCATAGTTACCTGTTGCTATCTATCAGCTATTTTTCTGTACAGTTACCTACTGTTATCTACAGTTGCCTTTCTGAATAGAATTGAAATACTGCTGAAGGGCATGGGTTGACCATTGTTGGATTGATACCATTTTATTTACTTTCCCCCAAACAGAGACCTCAGCTGAACCCTCCTTGCAGGCTAAGCAGCTGAAGCTGAAGAGAGCCAGACTGGCAGATGACCTCAATGAGAAGATAGCGCAGAGGCCAGGGCCCATGGAGCTGGTGGAGAAGAACATCTTGCCTGTAGAATCGAGCCTGAAGGAAGCTATTATTGGTAAGGTCAGAGGAGGATCTTTGTGGAGGGCATTTTCCACATGTGGCTGTGATTTCCTACCAATTCACCTGCATGTCTAAGAGAGTGCTATCCCCTGGCTGATCTCATTTTCCTGGCCCAGAATCACAGGCTTTCAGCCCAAGGATTCAGAAAAGCAGATCTCCCTCTGGCCCAGATAATGCTATGGAGACATTAAATTATAGGGAATGTGGACTTTCCAGAATAAGATGAAAGCAGTTGTATACCCTAAAGACTTGAAAGGCTGTTGAAGATTGTATTCCCTAGTTTGTCTCCTTAAAATCCCTCTCTCAGTATAACATGTCAACAGTGTTGGTCAGGGAGAACCCACTGACTTAGATCAGGAGGGGAGACAGAATACAAACAGGTGTGATGAAACAAAAGATGTCTGTGAACTCAAAAACTTCAGAGGATTCAACCCCTTTAAAAATAAACCAGAACAGATGTAAATCATGCCAGTGCCATTCCAAGGGCTGAAAGGAATGCAGAGGAATGGCCTTCCCACTGCCTCAGCAGTGCTCTTTCCTGTCTCCCCAGACTGAGCAGTCTGTGTGTCTGTGGTTATTCATCCCCTCAAACACGCACGGCTACTATAAAGACAAATGGGACACAACTGTGAGCAAGATGGAATACTTTCCATAAGAAAGGAAAAGGACAGTGTTGTGAGAGAGCCTGGCTTCACTATTGAGCAAGAAATAGTTGAGGAAGGGTGAACTTGTGAACTGAAGTGTAAGAGATGTGGCTTCCTTCTGACAGAGCAAAGTACATCTCTGGATCCCTCTTGATTTTAGGTGAGGTTCAAATGACAGTATTTCCCTGCTTTGCAGGATTAATTTGAGAAAAATGTAGTCTAAGAAAACTTTGGTGCATTACAAGTGTACACTCATTTGAATTTATCTACTGAGCACGTAGATAGACAGAAATGTTATTAGCAGCCAGGGCCATCACTTAATCCATAGCCCTTATTGCTTGTAAGACTAGAGGACAGTTGGGGATTCTGTCTTCTAAGACACAAGAATCCAAGAGATTCTGCCTACTACCATACAGGATGAACACCAAAGAAGCCATGATTCAACCTTATACTGTCCAGTCTTCTTCTTTGGTGCCAGATGATAGTGAAATAAGCCATGCCACTGAGCTGGGTTTGGGCAGACCTGAGTATCTCTTCTTACACTCACTGATCTTGCCTGGATAGGAAGCCAGGGAAATGGTTCACCCCAATGAATGTAAACACTTAAACCTGATCCACTTTGGACTCTGTTCTCTCATTTTTAGCTGGTGCTTTAATCACAGCTCTCTCCATGCCATCACTGTCTTTGTAAAAGTGTCAAGCCGAGTAATTTCTTATTCCACTTTACAGACCACAGTTGATGTTTGTGTTTTTAGTTGGACAGGTGAACTACCCAAAGGTTGCAGACAATTCCTCCTTTGATGAGGACAGCAGTGATGCACTCTCCCCAGAGCAGCCAGCCAGCCATGAGTCCCAAGGCTCTGTCCCATCGCCGATGGACTCCCGGATTTGTGAACCTCTCCCTAGCACCACTGGTACATCACTAGCTCAGGTGAGAATGTGGAGGCCTCTTGCAGTGCCCTGGAGCTTCATGCTGATTTGTGGCAGAGGAGCCTAAAAAGTGAGACTAAGGCTTCCCTTGGAGGTACAGTCTGTGAGATTTCACAAGGGGTCTTAGCTTCGCGTGCTGTCAGTGACGTCCTCCTCTGGTTATTCACAAACCCTCAAGTTGGTGCCTTGTGGGCAAGTGGGCAGCCATTGCTTGGGGATACAGCCTATGTGCAACTGATCCCAGCAGGAAATGCTGGGAGATACAGGTGCTGGATTTTGATTCCTTTTCTGCCCTAAGAAGTTGTACTGCTTTTTAAGGACAACCGAAGCAGTGCGTTAAAGGCATCCGATTAAAAATTTGAAGCCTATGCTCCTTCTTTCTAAGTGGACATTTCCTGCACTCTGTTAAACTATTTCCCTCCTCTTGTGTGTATTCATTATGCCTTTATCTGTCCCTGCAGGGTTCATCCCAGTTGCAGATTAGTGCAGACTCCAGTGAAACTCTTTTCCTACCTGAGCAGCCACCTCCACCACTGCCACCTCCACCTCTTCTGCCCCCTAGTCTTACCAATGGAGTGGCTCTTACTGCTGCCAAGCCCCCACCAACACTCATTAAGGTACTATGTTGGCTGATGTCTTCATTGTTGTAGTCTGAAGGAAGATAAGAAGGTTGCTTTTAAGAAGGTTTGGAGTTGGAAGTATTAGATTAACAGATGCAAAGGGAGGAAACATTTCTCACTAGTTTCTTCCTCTGACACTAATGGTAACATATTTAATGGGGTTTTCTGTTCCATGGTGTATTCATCTTCTATAAAACGGATGCTGAATGCAAAATGTTTTGAAACAATCAGTGTTATCTGCAATTAGAGTCAATGAGTCTGCACTGAATGAGCAAATGATCTGGTGTGCTGGGAAGCTATAATATGATACGTAATATATGCTTACAGCATGTATTACAGCATGTATAGAGCAGCTTATGCTGCACCATAAGCTGTGCCAGTGCAGTGTCTGTAATGTCTCAGTTAGAGAAGCATGGAAAGACCCTGAGGTGAACAAACTAGAAAATTTCAGAATTAAAATCCCAGCGTGTGTTCTAGTTTACGTGGGGTATTACATTATATGAGTATTTCCTTTCTTACTTGCTTCCTCCTTTTCTTCCAAATAGCAAAGCCAGCCCAAGTCTGCTAGTGAGAAGTCTCAGCGCAGTAAAAAAGCCAAGGAGTTGAAGCCGAAAGTCAAGAAGCTTAAGTATCATCAGTATATTCCCCCGGACCAAAAGCAGGACAAGGGAGCTCCTCCCATGGATTCATCCTATGCCAAAATACTGCAGCAACAGCAGCTCTTTCTCCAGCTTCAGATCCTCAACCAGCAGCAGCAGCACTACAACTATCAGACCATCCTGCCAGCCCCACCTAAGTACGGGTCCGCAGTGACAGGTCCCTTAGCAAGCACTTAGCAGCACTCTTACCAGAGACCTGGTGTTCTGGGTGTCAGGGGTGGCCGCTGGCTGTGACAGTGTGACACACTCAGCCTTGTAGGTTCCAGAGGGCCTCAAAAAGAGCTGGTGTGAGATGAATCAAACAGAAGCAGCTGAAGGGAGTCGGTTGGCACAGCAAGGGGCATGGATGCAGTCGAGAGCATTGGTGTGCTTCAGAGTCTGGGCAGCACTAGTGACCCAGTTGTTTCTGAACGTGTATGTTTGTGGACATTGAGGGCCTCTGGTGTCTTTCTACTGTAGTTTTGATGTCTGTGTTTTTTCTTTTCCTGCAGGCCTCCAGGAGAGCAGCAGAGTGGTGCCAGTGCCCCTGCTGTACGCAATCTCTCTGCCACAGTCAGCAGCACACCTTCAGTATCTTCTGGTTCTAGTGGGCTGATGAGACAAAACAGTAACACTGCGGTGGGCAAGCCTGGCCCTCTACCTGCCAACCTGGATGAGATGAAGGTAAATGTCCTGTGAAGCTGAACAGACCCTTTCTGCCATTGTCAGCGGGCAGTACTGAAGGATGTTGCTGCTGATATCTAACTGATAGTTGTTCAGTTAGAGGTTCTTTTAATGTTGCCCTCTTTTTCCCCCCCTTATCAGGTAGCAGAGCTGAAGCAGGAGCTCAAGTTGAGGGCCTTGCCTGTCTCGGGCACAAAGACGGACCTGATTGAGCGTCTCCGAGCTTACCAAGAGCAGAACGGTGCAGCTGGCCAAACAACCCCCACTCCCAAGCCCAGCACAGCAGCCGTCCTCCCTAAAGCTGCTGAAGTGGTGGTGGCCTTCCCAACTGCCAGGCTGAGCACAGGGCCAGCCCTGGTCACCACTGGCATTGCACCAGCAGAAGTAGTTGTGGCCACAGTTACTGGTGGCAGCGTGATGAAGTTTGGGAGCACAGGCTCAACTCCTCCTGTTTCTCCAACTCCTTCTGAGCGCTCGCAAATGAGTACAGGGGATGAAAACTCGGGCACTGGAGATACCTTTGGAGAGATGGTGACTTCACCTTTGACTCAGCTTACCTTGCAGACATCTCCAGTGCAGTTCTTGGTGAAGGAAGAAAGCTCCAAGTCTGCTTCTTGCAGCATAAATGTGGCACCCAAGTCAGAGTGGTGTGGTGGTAACAGCAGAGATGCAGAAGTCAGGGACAAAGACCAGATGCTGCAGGAGAAGGACAAGCAGATTGAGGAACTCACCCGCATGCTGAAACAGAAGCAGCAGCTGGTGGAGATGCTTAGGCTGCAGCTGGAGCAGGAGAAGCGCTCCCAGCAGTCACAGCCAGCCCCAGCAGTCACAGGAGAAGGAACAGCCCTTGCCTCCAAACCAGGAGCGTTTGGCACCCAGGTCAAGAGTGAAAATGGTTTCCTGAGTTGCCAGTGTGCGAAGCAATCTAGTGGCCAAACAGACCAATTCAGCCCTGCACCAACCACTAGCCAAATGGACACTTCAAATCCAAGCCCAGTGCCAAAGAAAGCTGTGATGGTGAAGCAGGAGGAGGCAGAGCCGCCGTGCCAGTCCCACAGCCCGCGGCTTATCCTTGGCCAGCAAGGGAGCACCCTCATCAAGGGCACCCCTCCCCCCACCCTCATCACTGACTCCACAGGGACCCACATTGTCCTCACCGTGACCAAGCAGAGCACCGAGAGGCCGGGCCTCTCTCCCCACGGGATGGCAGGGAGCAGCTGCTCACCCCTGCAGGTAGGCAAGGGTCGGATCCCATCACTGCTGCGGGCGGTTGGGTTCCTCCTTGTCCCACTCAGGTTACCATAGGATGGCCTCACGGGGTGGAAATTCAGTCCAGTAAGTACTGAAAGGGCTGAGTTGCTCACTGCAGTGGTTGGTAGGTCATGGCTTTGTAAAACAGAGCAGTGTAAGCAGAACTTTGGCAAAAAGACTGGAATTTGACAATGATGAGCTGTGTACAGCAATGCACAATTGGCTCTGTGCATCACAGGCTGTTCAGCATTCTTCCAAACACATGGTTCTGCCTTTTGTCAGGCTGGACCTTGGGCTTGGACTACAAAGTTTTGTTGCCACAGTTCACTGGTTTTTAACAACTTATGCTTGTGGTAGTAAAATGAGCAGAGTGTATTTCACGTCTTGTCCTTAACTGTAGAGCTCGTAGTTGGAGTGATAGATGGGTCATCTTATCTACCAAGAGGTGAAATCAGACCCTGGGAGCAGACTGTTTGCTTTTTGGCTGCTCTTTGTTTTAATGCATGTCAGTATTCCTGTGTTAACAGAGTCTTTCATCAGAGATGATTTACGAATCCCCTGCTGGCATGAGCTCAGCACTTAACAGAAGTGTTCCGAGTGTTCCTTCCAGTAAGGGATAAATATGCCCAACTTTGATGGCATAAGTCAAACCTCAGCACCTTCCATGACATCAAAGATAATTTTCATTCTCTGCTGATACATTTCTTGCACTTTCTGCAGAGCAAGTGGCAGTGTCTGCCATTAGTGACAGGCACTGAGCAGGCTGTGTTTGCTGCATAGCAGGTGAGATGTCAGCAGCAGCGTGTCTCACCTGAGCTCCACTGCTGCTCTGCAAGGGCACAGCTCCTGTCAGGTCTGGCAGTCCTTGAGGTGTGTCATCCATAGCCCAGGGATTTAGGCTAATACTGCCTCCTCTCAGGACTCTCAATCGCATCTGGTCTGATTTCTCTGCTCAGGGAAAGAGAAAGATGGAATTTCATAAAGAATAAAGAGTGGGGAAAAAACAAATTATAAATCCTGTAAGAAGCCTAAGCCCTGTGTCAGGGTCATGTCTGGGGAATAACCTGGATACCCTTTTCTTTCCAGAGCGTACAATCATCACCCGCTAAAACTTCCAGCCAGCTGCCGTGTCAGGTACCTGCAAACAGCCCTCAGCAGCAGCAGCAGCAGCAGCAGCAGCAGCAGCAGCAGCAGCAGCAGCAGCAGCCCAGAGGACCAAACCAATCTAAGGTAGCTCACTGCCTGCTCACTTTTCTCCCTTGGTTTTCTTTGCCTGCTGCCAGTGTTTGTACCCACAGGCAGTGGGTGCAAATGTACCACATTCCAGTGGGTGTTGTCTGTGGAATAAAAACGAGGGGTTGGAGTAGGCAGCCTTGATTCACAGGGGTGTTCCAGATTCTTGAAGGACTGCTGCTGAACAGAAGAGGTGGCTGCTGCATGGAGAGAGGGTGGTGTAGATGGTGTGGCTGCTGCTGAAGGGGCATATGAGCTCAGAGGGTAAGAGTAAAAGGGCTGTGACCTTTTAGTCCCTGGTACTGCTGAGCATGCTGTCATTTCCATTCCCCTGCCATGAGCATGCCAGTTAATCACCACTTTGTCAAGTGTTATACTACTTCAGGAAAGGGAGCACCTCTGACTTTAACCCTCTCCAGGTGCTGGCTGTAAAGAGGCTATGCTGTACATCTCAACCCTTTCTAGCCTGCTTAGCTGTCTCTCTAAACTGTAATTAAGATAAGGTACAGAAAGATGATTAAGGGTTTTAGAGCTTGGAAGATAATTTCTGAGTCAGTTCCTGGAAAGGGTATGAAGACAGAAGTAATTTCTAGGATATTTAGAGTGAGAAATCTACTTTGCAAAGGGTCAGTGCCTTGGTTTGCTTTGAGACCTTGGAGAAAGTGGAGAAGGTAAATAAAGGCACCTTTTTCCTTGGAGTTCCTTAGCCTTTGTGCTGCAGAGGTGTCTGCACTGACTCTTCCAATTCTTTTGCCTCCCTGTGGGGTCAAAAGCCAGGTCTGCAGGTGATCACAGGGCAGCTGTGCACCAAGTTGTCTTCCTCAGCACCTCCAAATCTGCAGCCTTTCTTCCCCGATGGTTTCCATAAGCAGTTGTTGAGAATTGGTACTTCTGGTAAAACAGGCCCACCCAGTGTGTCAAAAAAGGTACCCTCCCAGCACACCCCAGTGGCCTGAGCCATGGTTTCCAGCCATTCTCAGGAAGAGTGGACCCCAGCAGAGCTGGTCTGGGGTTACTGCTCTACCTGTGGGTATCAAAGGCATCAGTATGTACCCGTGTTGGAAGTGGCATTCAGCTGCTGCCCAGGATTCGCTGCTCGAGGGTAACAGGTTTCTGTTGCTGTAGAGAGAAAGGCTTGATCCTCCTTCTTATAGGCAGTTATGTGCTGATTCATCTGGTAAAGCTGAGTCATGAGCACCATTTCCTGCAACACTTGGGGTTTCCTTTGGAGCTCTGGTGCTGCTGAGTGCTCTGGTGCTCTCCACCCACCAGCAGGCTGTGAAACTTGCTGCTAAGTGAAGCTGGCTTGTGACTCCAAAGTAGTGTAGAGGGAGGTGGGTAGAAGACAGGCCCTGGATATATTGCACAGAGTAGGCTGAACACACAAGGGAAATGCCCTTTCCCTCCAAAGTGCTGCAGGAATCCCCTGCTTAGATAGATGAGGCTCTCCCTGTCCAGGAGAAGTGAGGAGGTGGTTTGTGGTGTGGCTGCTTTAGCATTGGAAAAATCAACTAAAGATTTCCAGCTGTGAGTCGAGGGGAAATTTGTCTTCTTCCCCTGCAGTCAGGGCATAGGGCACTGAGTCCAGGGAAGGAGGCAGGCTGCTGTGGGCAGAGAAGTGCAGACTGCTGTGCAGTGCTTACAGGGAGAGGTGATGATCTCTCACATGAGCTCTGAGACAGGAGCTGATGTAGACTTTTCCCTGATTTGCATTCATTCCCTCTTCTGCCTTCATTCTAAACAGTCCTCATCGCAGCCTGGCTCTCCTGCTGCGCCTTCCCCCTCCCAGATGGACCTAGAGCAGCAACAGCACACGCCGCTTTTTGGAACTCCTCCACCTCCTCTTCCAGTTCCCTCGGTCCCAATGAAAGAGCCACCACCAGGCTATGAAGAGGCCATGAAGCAACAGCCAAAGGCCCAGGTGAGAGCTATTACTCTCCCTGGTTTCCTTGGAGAGCATATGAAAAGTTACCATTGTAAATCTACTTAGTTCCTTGATGTGGACCAGTGATAGGGAATGGAGACACAACTGCACCTTTCTCATTGAACTTCCTCTGGAGGGTTTGGGCCAAACCTAAATCACAGGTAGAAAATCCCAAGCCATTCATTGTTGTTGCTGACCATACTTTCCCAGCCAGTAACAGCCTGGGTTACAGAGGACTCTGGTGCCATGTCATGATGTGCTCATTCTTGCTAGAAAACAGCCCCATCCATGGGGCAAGGAGAGCCAGCAGCCAAGGGTGTTGCTGGAGGTGGAAGTTCCCCTGGTAAATAGGAAGCTAATCCTGCACTTGCTCTCCCCAGGAGAACGGCTGTTCCAGCCAGCAGATGGATGACCTGTTTGATATCCTCATTGAAAGTGGAGGTAAGGAGACAAAGCCAGCATTTCCCACAGTCCCTGGGTCTGAGTCTGGGGATTGCAGAGCACTGAGGGGAGAGTCTGTCATGGCCTCGCTCTCTTCTCCAGCATCCCTTTAGCACTGGCAGTAGTCATTAAGGCACTGAGGGAGATGTCAGTCAGGCCTTAATATGATTCTGTGATTCTTGATGGCTCTGCTGCATCAGAGTTAGGCACATCTCTTCTGAGATACTGATGGGATTTTGGGGAGGTGGGCTGAAAACTCCCCATAGCGAGGCAAGCACGGGCACAGGATGTTTCCTGATCCCAGCTGGTGGTCAGTGCTGGCTTAGTCTGGGGGATGTCTGTGGCCTGATGGGTACAGAATCCCAGGAGGGATTCTTCTGGTGTTCAGCCAGACTTTTTCTTACCTGGCCTGTTTGTTCCCTCTACAGAGATTTCTGCTGACTTCAAGGATCAGTCGTCCCCAGCTGGGAAAGAACCACCTGTGGCCCCGGCCTGTTCCCCACCGCCCAGCAGCAACCACTCCTCGGAGCTGGCAGTGCCAGTGTCCCTGGGGCAGCCGGTGCTCGTGGGCCGGCTGGAGGACTTCCTGGAGAGCAGCACCGGCCTCCCACTGCTGACGGCAGGCCACGATGGGCCGGAGCCCCTGTCCCTCATTGATGATCTCCACAGTGAGATGCTGAGCAGCTCGGCCATCCTGGACCACCCGCCTTCACCCATGGACACCTCCGAATTGCACTTTGCTCACGAGCCGTCTGGGGGCATAGCCCTGGATCTGGCTGAGGCTAACTTGGACAGCATGGACTGGCTAGAGCTGCCAGGGGGTTCTGTCATGAGCCTGGCTCCCCTGAGCACCACGGCTCCCAGCCTCTTTTCCACAGACTTTCTTGATGGACACGATCTGCAGCTGCACTGGGATTCTTGCTTGTAATTCTGTGAGCAGAGACTGAAGGGAATGGGAGTGGGAGGGCACAGGCATGCAGATGGAAGAGGCCAGTCAACCAAAAAAAAAAGAAGAATGAGCTCCTAGTATTTGAACTCCTCCCCTAACAGTGCCCTTCCTGTGTGAAGCCAGCAGTGGGCCAGGCCAGGGAGAACGGCTGCTGGGGGGGGACAAGAGGCAGGAGGAGCTGTGGGGCTGGCGGCCTCCTGCCCACTCCACACACCCTGGCCCAGCTGGGGTGAGAGCAGAGCCAGCAGCCCCTGTTCCTCCAGGCAGGAGCAATGGCAGCACATTGTTCCCTCACGTGGGACAGAGCATGACTGGGCCTGAGCTGTTTCCAGAAGCAGCACTCTGCTCTATCCTGGGATTGGTGGATAAAGGGGGTTGTGCTGCCCCAGCACGGTTGGTCTTAACGGTTGTGGAAAGGGATTCTACCTCTGGAGCAGGACAAAAAGGCAGGAGGGCTGGCTGGGGCCCAGAGCAGCTGCCCTCTGCACCACCTGCCATCTCTCAGAGGAGGGTCTGATCTGCCACAGGGCTGGGAGGAGCTGGGCAGAACAGGCACCTTCTCTAAATGTAGCCAAAGGGAACCAGGGCTCCCCACCAACCTGGTACCGTCTAAGCTGGTTTCCCAAATATTGCTGAGCTTGGCAGAGGCCTGCCTGCTAGCTTCACTCACTTTGGGCTGCAAAACAGTTTTTTAAGGTGCTAAAATCAGGTCCTTATATGTTAAAACTGCTGTCAGGCACAGCCCATTGCCCCCAGCTCCCACTGCACTCATGACATCCCCAGGTGAGCAGGGCAGTCAGCCTGGGCAGGGACATGAAAGCGCCTGCGTGTCCTGGGGAGCGGGTGAGGGGCACAGCTGGCAATCAGTAACATATCATCGGGGGCCATGTGCAATCTGTCTCTGCCTTCACTCTGTTGGTGCCTCACTGTAGCACGTGCCCCAGTGGAAAGCAGCAGCTGGGAATCGACGTTGGACCCCATAGGCAAGGAAAGGGAAGAGGGACTACAAGCGTGGTGTTGTGTGGCACAGCGCACGTCCTGGTTCAGTGACTGTGAGGGTCCCTTTCTGATGAGGAACCTGAAAGCAAGTGTTGAGCAGCTGACCTCTGCTCTTCCCTCCCTCCTGTCCCACAGGGTATAAGGCAAAAGTAAATGGCTGCTTACTTTGAGCTTGTGCCCTGTGTCCCTGTAAGGCCCCAGGCTGGTGCCTTGGGGCAACTGCAGGCTGAGGAGTGGGTGGACAAGCCCCCAGGCCTGTGGCTCACTCTTATGCTGTTACTTTAGAATTCCTGTGTCATTAGTAACTCATTGAGCAGGTGGGACGTGGCCTACATGGATCCCCACAAGGCTGTCCCTGCTTTGGCCCTGAGCTGGGTCCAGGCTGCTCATGCTGAGTGAGGTTGGGGAAGCTGTGGCTTCTGAAGTGATGCAGACTGAGGTACTGACCTGCTCAGGCAATGAAAAGATCAACTGCCATCCTTCTCAATATCTCCTTGAGGATGCTGTCCCCACCTTTCCCCCACGCTGGGCTGCAGAGCTTCCTGCTGGGGAGGGGTAGCTGTGAGCCACGTGCTGCTTCCCTGGAACTTTGGTACCTGGTCCTCTTCCCAGGGAGAGGCTGTGCCACAGGGGTGCTGGTACCTCTGCTCCGTGGTGAGGCAGGTAAATGCCAACCCTGCAAAATGTGCTCTCCCTCAGCCACTGAACTGGCAGCTGGGTGGGGTCATGCCTGTTTGCAGCTGGGAGATACTCCTGCTTTCCTGAGCCCTTTGCTTGTTAACTGCATGGGGAGCCACTTTCTTAATCATTAGCAGGGGGAGCCTGCTGGCAGCTTCCTTTCTTTCCCCTCCTCTCCTCTGGCCCTGAGCTGTAAGCAAGTTGGAGCCTCTTATATGCCTCCCTCAGTGTCTGGGTGGTGGGGACACCACCCCCCTCCCCCCTTCCCCACAGACTGTCTGTTCCTCTAGCTACAGCGTCACATCCTAAAAATCAGAATAAAAGAGTCTGGCGAGTACCCCCTTTATCCTCCTGAGCCCTCCCGGAATTCTCTCCTGGCAAAGCCCAGGTGCTCACTGGGAGCAGTGAGTACTTAGCAATCACCTTACAGAGCTTTCACCAGCTCTGCCCAGCTGTGGGAACAGGAGGCAAGGAGTTTCTAAGGAGGAAAGTATGGGGGGAGTGGGAGGAACTCCAAGATGCTAGGGGGAAAATGTGAGGCTGCCTGTTTGTCAGACTCAAGCAAAATCAGGTTCTTCAGCCCAGAGGTGCAGTAGCCCCCACAAAAACCAACTGTGTGATTTCTTTGGTACAAATAATTACAATTCTGCAGCTATTAAATAAAGAAGGAAATTATCAATAAAGTGCAGTGAGTTCCTAGAGGAAGGTGGGAGCACTCTAGCTGCAGTCCTGACCTGACCTAGTGATGGTTCCTTGCCCCAGCCAGGTATTCCAGTGACTGGCAGAGAGATGCCAATGCCTGATAACAGTGTAGCCCTTCCCGGAGATTGCTGGTGGAAGGCTGAGCTCACAGCTGCTCCCTTTCGCCTTCACCCATCCACCACCAGGTGTGAAACTGTAGGAATTTAATGACCCTGACTTTGCCCAACATACTTGCATTGGCTGAAGAGCTTCAAGGAGCCCAGAGGATACAGAACCACGAGCCTCATGTCCTGAGGAGACTGGCTGACCTGTGGGAGACCCCTCTGCACAAGGGGCTTCTGCCAGGAGAGAGAGTGCTAGCCCTGTGCCTGTGGGCAGAGGGGAAGGTGGTACCTCAGCCTCAGAAATCTTAGAAAGTCTTTTCCCCAAGCAGTGCCCAGAGCAGGCTTGCCCAGTTCTCTGCTTTCTTACTATTATTTCTTTGAATAATAGTTCAATAGTTCTTTGTTGGAAGAGGTATTTCCCTGGACGTACATTTTTGCACCCATTGGGAAAAACGACGTCTGATGTTCTGCCTCTACCTTGAATGTAATCCTGAATCTTTCTGCTGTAACCACTACTTGTTTGTAATGTGTATTTGACTAGCACGCACTCTCCCTTCCACTATGCAGCCACTGGCGAGGGGTGATCAGCACCATCACAGTCGGATGGTGCTGGGGCATCAGATCCAGAGCGAGTATTCAACTGGAAAAGGATAAAAGTGACAAGTTAATGGGGGAGAGAATGGATCTTTAAATTGAATTATTTTTTCAGTTACAAATATTTGAAGAAAAAAATCCATTTTATTAAAAAAATTCCAAACAGCCACGTTCTCAAAAACTTCTCTGCAATGCTAGTGGGAGGGCTTGGGGGCCATTCTGCCTTTTTCAGCTAAGGGTGGGTGATCCCTCCGTGTCTTTCTCAAACCTGAAAAAAGCAGCTTAAGTGGCTGTGGCTCATCTTTCTCAGCTGCAGGGAGATTCCCTCAGTGTATGGGAATTACCTACCCTGCAACCAGAATCAGGTTTTACCAGGGACAGCTATTCGTCTCCCCCAGCCCAGCGGGCTGGTCTAGACTGCAGGTAGTGGTGAGGTGACACTGCCCCTTCTGCAGCCACATTCCAAAAGAATTACCTTCACTGAAGACAGTCACTTTCAGAATATATGCTGCAACTTCCACCCTCCCACAAGCTTGGACTTCTAAACACAGTTCTCCCAAGGGCCTGTGCCCTGTTACTGTCCCACTCTGGAGCTCAGCCTACACCTGCTTATTCCAGACACTTCTCGTACAGAAAACACTGCTGTCCCCACCACCCAGCCCTGCTTTCTGCTAGCCCCTCTGCCTTTCCTAAGGGTCCTCCCTCTGCAGTGTCCCTGCAACCCGCAGTTTCCAGTATTTCTGTCTTTTCTGAGGCTCTGATGTGGATCTGCTCTTAAGGGCTGGTGGCGCAGAGGCAAGGCAGGGCTGCCACTGCTGGCAGCAGAACTGGCTCTGCCCTGGCTTCTGCCTGACCTTGTGGGCTGCTCCAATGGAAGGAGCTCCCTCAGTCAAATGGCAGAAAGGAAAAACTAAACCAAGTCCTGGCCCTGTCAAAAAAACCCCACAAAGTTCAGAACTCTCCCAAGACGCAGTTTTTATTTACAAACCCACCAAATAAAGGAAAGTAAGAATCTAGTGTCATCCCATCAGTAGTTTGTGCTCACAGACAAGCGCTTTCAGTAGAAAGTCACAGACTCTATATCCAGAGCCACCACCACAAAGCAGCAATTCTCCACTCCTGACCCATGTCCCCGTTGCCACTGCAGGGCGAGAAGGACGAGTAGGTCTCCCTGAGCCAGCTCCAACCTAAACCTTGTCCTGAGCTGCAACGATGCCAAAATATACATGTTCCTGGAGTAAATTTACAGCTTTTTGGTTAACAGTAAAAATCATCTCAAGACTAAAACAACAGCATGAAACACTCTTGTTTAGAGGAGAGGTGGTTTTTGTCTGCTCCCAGAGTAGACAATGACCATCCCCTAAGGCTGTTACAGTGGTAACAGGCTGGTAAATTTGGGCAACTCCTATCAACACCCCACACCAGTGCCAGGGAGGTGGGATGAAACTGATGCCAGTTCCCCCTTCTTAGCTCCAAGTCAAAGGAGCTCTGCTGTGTCCCCCAGCAGAGGGGAGCCCTTGGCTGCCATGAGGAGGGGATGTGCTCTCCCTGCTGCTGTATGGCAGTGAGTCTCTCACCAGCCCAATTCCACATGCAGCTGCAGTGCCAACTGTCAATGGCACCAGCTCTTATGGATCAAAGCCACCCCAAAAGGGTCATCTCCCCCCCACAGCTCCAGCCACAGACACACTCATATCTCCACACATGACTGCTAGTCCATGGGGCAGGGCACAATGGCTCCAGCCAGGCTGCTCCCCTGGGCACTGGTGGGGAGGCAGGGCTGAGGAAAGCAGAAGATAGGGGTGGCAGAGATGTGGAAAACTGGAGGGGGCACTTGCTTTTAGTAGCCAGAACACACTTGTCCCTTTGCAGCATCACCCTCAACCATCAGCCCCCTCGGGCCGGCAGCTCAGCCTCCTGGCACTGCTCCATCTGTCCCAGGTGGTTTGGCAGCCCCCGAGGGCGGGGGGGGGGTTTGTCACAGATACAAGTGGGTGGGGTGGGGAAGGGCAGGGTGTGAGACATGAGGGGGTGGAAGAGATGAGTGTGGCCATCCAGAAGGTCCCCAGGATGGGGTGGGGTGGAGGTCACCCATCTATGTCCCAGCTGAAGAGATGGTGCTTCACGAGCATGTCCTGCACCCCTTCCTTCAGTGGCTTCTTCTCCTTCTCCTGCAGGATGACACAGAGACCCAGGTCAGTGCACCACACCCAGGAAAGGAGAGGTTGTATCTGCGGGCAAAGCCTGAGCATACCGAGGCTCTGGCACCCAGAGCAGCTTCCAACTTCCCACCTTTGCATAGCTGGCCTTTGTTTGGAGAGCATCGGGGAAAGGGAGCCTGACACTTCCCTCTGCCCCAGCTGGGCAGGGAGGGCAGCCCCATCTGCCACCACTGCCCCACAGCTTCTGCTGCAGCTGCTGGAAAGCAGCCCCATCCACAGCCTCTGGAGCTGGCTCCAAAGGAGGCAGATGATGGGCTGAAGCACAAAGCTGGGAGAGGGAGGCAGTAAGTGAATCCCCTGGCTGAGTGAAAGAATGAGAGACGCCACCTACTCACCTCCCTCTTTATTGGCAGCTCCCAGTCCTGAGAGAGGCTGAAAGCAAATTTGCCGAGGACTCTGCAACAAAACCAGAAGAGTACGATGTTAAAACGGACCCCCCAGACCACACTCCCAGCCTTTGCCCACAACTGCTGCTCCAGGCACACAAATACACTGTCTCCCCAGCTTGTCCCAGCATGCCACTAAGCTTACAAGGATGAAATTCCTTGTTTGATGGTGTTGAAAAGACAGCAGCAGACACTTATTCCCTCCTTGCTGGGCTTCACATCCTCCCAGGCCAGGCTGGAAGAAGAAGCTTGAAGATGTGACTCAAGTGCAGCCCCTACAGAGCCTGGTGCAGCAGCACAGGGAGGCACAGGCAGCCCCGGGCTCTGGGGGACGGCAGACAGGCCTGGCTGAGGGCTGCAGTTGGCAGGTTCCTCTCCAGAAAGCAGACCCCTTCCTGCAGCACCTCAGAATTCTGCAGTGCCCTCCCTCTCCCTGGAGCAAGAGAAGTGTCCTGCAGCAGAAGTGTTCAAAGGGGCTGGCACGGGGCACTCCCTTACTGGCTGGGAGAGGCAGGACGGAAGACATGAACTAGTCCCACTCATGTGGGACTGTGCCTGACTGGCAGTGCCTCCGTGCTGTGGGACACGGCAGCCCAGAGGTGGCAGAAACCCCTCCCATTCAGCAGCAGGCTGAGAACATGACACCCTGAAGTGTGCACACACAGGGCTGCTCTGGCTACAGATGTTCCCACTGGGGCCTGAGGCAAGTGGTGGTGCACACAAAAGCCAGCTTCCATTGAACGACAGCAGGAACCAGGCTGGGGCAGTGGTGATGGCAGGGGCTTTGCCTTCCAGCTCCCTGGGACTTCATCTGGCTTTGCAGAGTGCAGGAGGGCTGGGGCATGGATGCCCGGAGCCCCAGGGATGTGTGCCCTGGGCTCCAAGTGACTGCCTTGTGAAACCTCAGGCACTGCTGCTTTCAGCCCCTCACCTAACCAGGGAGTCAGTAGGTGACTGACTCCTTCCCAGCCAATGACTGTCCAACTGTCTCCCTAGGACATTCCCTGCTCCCTGCTTGGACTTAGAGTGCCTGTCAAAGAACATAGAGAACAGTGGGGTTGAAAAGGCAGACTCTCCATCAGAGTAGGTGTACAGCAGGAGGCAAGCAAAGGCTGCCTGCTTGTCACAACAGGACCCCAGGATCCAAGTTCTCCTCTTGGATCAGGCAGGCACAGTGCCTCACGATAAACTGTCCAGAGATTTCCTGCTGCATCAGCACACGGCAGGAAATCTCTATGGCTGGGATGTCTGGGCAGCCCACGCTGCAACTCACTGGAGAGGGCCTAAACCCAGCTGTAGTGAGGGCCACCTCCTGCAGAGGAGGGGGAAATCTATTCCAGACACTGGTACAGGGACATGCCATGGGGACACTCACCTCAGCTCACATTTGATCTGCACCCAGCCAGGACTGCGCAGGAATGACCAGGGGTGGAACCACTTCTCCACAGTCTGCAGGCTTGAGCACAGCACCTCCAGCCACAAATGCAGCACCTGCTCGCTGCAACAATGGGGTATAGGCTTGTTACTCAGCTGCAGCCGGGGAAAGAAACCCCATCCCTCTGGGGTAGTCTCTTTTCAGCCCAAGCCTTGACCCCCATCCCTGTGGGAACAGGATAACCCCGTAAACTTGTGTGAGCCACCCCGTACAACAGGAGCTCCTTCTTCCAGCTAGGAATCAGGCCAGCACAATGCACAAGGAACAAGTCTCTCCCAGTGGCTGCAGTGAGAGGGGAAAAACGAAGCTGTGGCCTAAGATTGAAACCACTGCTGCCCTTAAGCCCACTCTGTCCCTTCCCAAGCTCTTTGCAGCCAAAATGCCGAGGGTGCCAGGGCCAGATGACTCACTTGAGTCCAACACAGATAAGAGAACGAAGCTTCACATCCATCTGTGCATGTGCAGCATCGTGTGTCATGTTCACAGCCTGAACCGCCTGCAGGGAGGGAAGGTGTGGTTACTGCTGAGCAGCCACTTTAGCAACACAGCCAAATGCTGCCCTCCCTGGAGCTCCCACCCCCACCAGTGCCCCCTGCTACCACCAGAGGGGCTAAGAGAAGGTCTGGGAGACTCTGGAGGATCTCCCTCCAACAGTCTCCACGGGAAACGTCCCCAAAGTAGCAGCTGGGCTCTGGCTGGGCTTGGGGCAGCACTCACCCTGTAAAGGAGCTCCTCTGGAGTGAGGACTTTGCCATCTTCATCAAGTCTGTAAAGATCACAGCAGAGATCCAGCTAGCTCCAGTCACCCTGAGCATATGCAGGCCTTTCCTGCTTCACACCCCAACAGCTCTCATGCTGCTACTGAGCCCAGAGGTGCCCCCGCAGCCATGAGAGCCAGATACAGACCCAGAATCAAACACAGGGGCCCAGGGGAGGGGACAAGAGCCACTGCCAGCCCCAGGTCAGCACAGGCACAGCAGCCTGCTGACACCACACCCACAGGAGCATGGGGCAGACCGTGAGCCTTGCCAAGGTGCAGAGCAGAATCAGTTTAATGAGCATGAAGGAACGGGGCACAGACCTGTAAGTCTTGCAGAGCACAAGTCGAGAATACACAGAGTCAAAGTCCCGTTCCACTTCCCGGCTTGCAGCCTGGAGGAGCAGAGGAACACTCAGCACACCTGCCCTAAACCTGCCACCTCAGCCCTCTGGCAACACTGCCCCATGAAAAGAACTGGGACGTCTCACCTCTTCAATGAACAGCCAAGGGTGGCAGGCTCCCCCCAGCAGAGATGGCTTCTTCAATCCATGTTCAAATATGGACTTCAAGGCTGGACAGAGTGTGCCTCGCACCAAGTCTGTCACTCCCTCTGTGACAGAGTCATCTCCAGCAATGGAGTACTGAGGAACAGGAAGAGCCAGCTCTCAGGGGGCAGAGCATGGAGGTGGTCCACTCACCTACACCTCTGCACAGACCAATTCTACTCCCAGGTGCCCACCAGAAACCCCTCCTCCCTGCCTCTATCTGCCATGCTCTTACATAAGGCCCCATGTTCTGTGCCAGTGCACAGGATCTCCTGAGACCTTTGTGTTTACGTGGTGCCCAGGAGACCCCACAAGTGACCCCAGCACCACCCTGGCAGCATTCAGCACATAGGAATGTGATGGTGTGATGCTGACTGGGCTAAGGTGTGGAGAGGGACTTGCACTGAGGGTCTCTGGGACTCTGTAAGCTGCTAAAAGTCAAGACAAACAGAACCAAATAGGAATTTCTAGGTCAGGGAGAACACCACTTTGAGGTATCATGCTGACACTCTGCTAACACTCCCATAAGTGGGATCCTCTCTGTTTCCAGAGTTAGGAGCAGAAACACAGAGTGCAGGACATTTCTGTGCACAGACAGGTGATCTGCATCTAAGGAGCCAGCCCTGAGAGAAGGGGAAAGAAGCGATAGGTCAATACTGACATCTCTCTGGGCGCTTCTCTAGGGGGACTTGGGTCAGCCTTTCAGCTCTTCCTCACTCCCCAAATGCTGAGAAGAGAGAGAACCAGGCCTTCTTCACTTCTCCTGTAAACTGCTTAGGTCAACAGCTGCTGATGTTTGTCTCATACACACTACCTGAATGTTGAGGACATATTGAAGTATCTGCAATAGATAAGTGCCATCCTATCACTGCCAGCTGGAAGAGAAACTAAGACAGACTGTCTCCTTGGGCACAGCTGCTTGGGAAGAATTTACTGTCATGGTCACAAAGCATGAGCAGGATCCATAGGTACAGCCTCAAAGGAGTAAAAGAACACAGGCAGCTGGGAGCAGACAGAAACACTGCCCTGCTTCCTCATCTCTAGGGTCCTTGCAATGCCTGGCATCTCACACAGGTGCCTCCGCAGCCCTCTAGTGCCCTCACTCTCCACTTGGTCAGCCTGAGGAATTTGAGTAAACAGATTTAGGAAGATAAGCTGCCTAAATCACAAAGCATCCAGTGGCCAGAGAAAGCAAACAGACTGAAACAGAGGGAAATCAATGGCTCTTTTCAACTGTGTTTTTTTAGTTATGACATAACCCTTTCTTTAAATGTGAAGTTTTTTTGTAATTGTGGGGGTTTTAAGTACCTCTTTACTCCGCTCATCCAAGATCTCCACAAATTTTGCAGGAAACCAACCTACAAAGAGTGAACAAAGAGATGAGCCTGACAAAGATACTGAGAAATCCTTACACAAAGCCCAGTGGGAGCTGAGAAAAAAATCGGAGTTCATAGGGCTTACCACAAAAGAAGGAAGCAAGCTGCCTCAAAATCACAATAACTAAGGCAGCTGCACAAGAAAGCCAGTTGCGGGACACTGCCCACACGCAGCAGTGGTGACATGCACCCAACCACCCCATGCCAGGAGGATGGAGCCAAAACCTACTGCTTGCAAGAAGTGACCAGGTCACTGCTGCATGACTGCTCTCATACATTTCCTTTGCCCCTGGCAGACACTCTGGGTACCTGCCAGAGCCTTTGGTGCCAGAGCAGGTGTTGCAGATTAATTGATGCTCTGCATCCGGCCCCACTCTCCCCAGTGCAACCCATCCTGTTCTCACCTCTCAGTCCATTCAGCTCTCCCACCCAACAGTGCTCATCCTTCTGGGAAATGATCTAAAAAAGAGGGAGTGGAAAATACCAGTTGAAGAGATTGCAGTGGCAGGAGGGGTGCAGCTGCCTGGCTGTGTGTCCACAATGAGGAACTGCTTTGTTCTCAAGTGCTTTGCCAATGTTGTCTTCTCACATAGCCCAGGGCCTTCAAGGGCACAAACTTACTGCAGACATCCTCTTCTCCCCAATTTTAGATGGGATGCTCACAGTTAAATACAAATGGATTAAATACAAATTTATTGCAATTCAGTATGCAGTGTTAAACTGGAACTTGGGTTAGACCAAATCCACCTTTTGCACAGCTGTACAACAGACTTTGTGGTGGCATTGAGAACGACCCACAGGACAACACCCACAGGAACACACTGCCTCATTGCCAGGCAGTCCCTAGGAGCACCAGCTGCTTCTCTTGAGCTCCTGACTGGGCTCTGAGCTTATCTCCTTCCTTCTTCCCCTGCAGGAGAGGTAGCACAGTAACCCAAACAAGCTGGGTCTGCTTGTCCCCCCGGTGCCTGTCCCCAGGCTGACACACCGTGATGATGTCGTTCTTGCGGAAGCCCAGCTCGTCGTCGTCGTGGCGCTCAAAATCCAGCAGTGCCTTGGCTCGGCGGCGCCGGTTGCGGGAACAGGCCACATAGTTCTCGTGGTCCCGCTGGTGACTCTCCATGCTGTAGTCTGGGGTCAGATCCTAGCAGGCACACACAGGAGAGTAGAGAAGAATCAAAGTCCACAGGTGAAGACTCCAAGCTATCTGCCAAAGCTTGCCTGCCCCTGTTCCCAAACCTTTTCCTGCTCCTTGACAGCAGACAACCTCTCAGCACAGCCCTCCACCATAGATGGATTAAGCAAGCCTCACCCTCCAGCCATTACACCTGGCTTGTTCTTTCTCAAGCCCACACTTCAAGAGAATTTGAACAGCCCTGTCCTGTGTTGAACACTCAAAACCCATGCCTGGAGCACACAGCAGTGCAATCCAGCTGTCTCCACTCACAATTATGCAGTTCTTGGGATCCACACACTGGAAGTGCCGTGCCACCTGGAGGATGGCCTCACGCAGGTCAGCCACCAGCTCTGTCTGCTTGATATTCTTGGCTTTCAGTGCCTCCAGATCATCATCCCCTGGTGGAGCCCACGCAGCCAGAGGGAAGACAAGGGAAGTGAAGCGAATACATGGTATTTAGATTTATTACTATTAGAAATTACTGGTTCTGAAGAAACCAAAAAAGCCTAACATCAGAAGTACCTACACTAAGGCAGGTACTTACTGCCAATCTATTCAATAATGTAAATAGTACATACCAATTTGACAGCATCAAATTTTAAGGAGATGATATTTCAAACCGCATATGGAACTGGAATATGTCATCTTTGATCTGTCTGGGAAACTCAGTATACCAAGGTACTACTTTAGAGAAGTGTCTATAATATATAGTCAGCTGAAAGGTGGGACACAAGACTGGGGAACTTGCAATAATTCCCTTCAACTGAAGTTCTCTTGAAATTGAATCAGGTTTTGGTTGAGTTACTTCTGATATTTGTATAACTCACAGGCTGAGAGCACATTCTTCACCGAGTCTTGGAAAAGATCTGAAAAACCAAGAGAGCCCACTTTCCTGTGCCAGTCATGAAGTCAGACCCACAAGAGACCTCAAACTCCTTAAGAGCCAGACTTCAAATGTTTGGGGTGTACAGAAACGGTCATGAGCCCAAAGTAAAAGTTACCAAAGCATCTTTTATCTACCACTAATCTCCCCAGGAGTTTTGACAGCCTATGTCTATTATCTTATGCAGAAGGATACCTGATGGGATGGATTCTTTAGACAGTTAATGTATCTAAATGCCTTAAACATTGGTACATGAGTTTGGGAACAATGAACCATTTGCTTATTTTTCTAAAAAAATCATTTTGTATTAAATCTGAAGTGTACTTTCATTTAATTAGTTTTGCTCCCTCTACAATATACTGAAGATGTTGTAGCTTGATTAACGAAATTAACATTTACACTGATATATTTTTATCACTGAACTCCAATGTTTGTACAAACACAGCTTTTATTCAGGAGCCGAGTAAATCATTGGCTAGCAAATTGGTACTCTGCTTATCTTGTAGCAGCATTATAGAAAACCGTATGAATAAAGCGTGGCCTGAGCTACAGCTGCTGCAACAGCTATATACACATTAGGCTTCTGCTAATTGGAAAGTGATTAAGAGTATCTCTTAATCATGTGATCCTAATTAAAAAGACCCAAGCTTTAGAAACATAAATAAAAGCACAAAATTAGATATAAAATTATTTCTATAATTGTTTTCTATTTGCTACATTAAATTATTTGAGATAAATCAGATACACGGAGCTTAAGAGAAAATGGAACTTTGCTTCAGAAAAATTGTGGGGCATAGCTACTCCCAGTCCAAGCAATAAAGAAATAACTAAATCTCCTCCCCTGTATCCAGGGGTAGGTACAGAGCATGCCAGAACTCTCACTACTCAGAGATGCAGAGACTGAAAATAGATAGGTGAGCACGTAGATGTCGGGGGTTCCCAGAAATTTCATGCTGCTAAAATAGAATGAGACTAGAGAAGAAACTAAACCACAGCTACACTAGCTCTGTGGGCTGCTCTCATTTACATAGATCATTGATTCTTTCTGTCATCTCTCAGTCCCATCTGGCCAAAATACCATGCTCTTCCTTCTGTACTCAGATCAATCCCAGCCAAACACAAGCAGGAGATGTGGGGAGCAAGTTCCACACTCTCCCACCTTAGAGTGGGCATGGTACAGAGGAAAGCAGTTGGCGTGTCCCCCAGACTCACCTCACTGCACTCAACATGTACACTTTCAAACTTCAACACCCACATTTCCAAAGAGGAAACCACACTGCACAATCAGCCACATGTGAGCAGGCTCTACTTTGAGCCTGCAAAGACTGACTGCACTGCTCTGCACAGGAAGAGCTCTTCCGCATTCCCTTGCTGCAATGCCCGCACAACAGGAAAACACCTCTTGCACATTCTGCTCTCCACCAAACAATCTTTCATTATTTCTTTCTCTTCCTGCATTGTAAATCTGGTTCAACTCTTTGAATCTCAACTACACAAAGCCCTGACCAACCTGATCTAGCATGAGCAAGAGTCTGCTTCAAGCAGGAGACATTGCAATACAGACACTGAGAGGTCTCTTCTAAACAGTGCTCCTGTCGTTCTATGACTCCTGCTCAAGTTACTACCAGATCTGAATTCACTCTAAGGAAGAAGAATTAAGCTCTCGGTAAGTTCTCCTTCCCTCCCAGATAAGGGCTAAGTACCAGTTCTGCACAGTAACTATCACAGGCGGCAGACTTTACATTTAGGATTGATTGTAAGTTCTCAGTAGAGGGTGAATTTATCACATACAAGCTTCCCTTCCTCTCACTTGGGCTGAATTTTTCCATTGTGGTCAACTGCTGCAGGATGACAACTTCTCAGTTTTAGCCAACATTTAAATACTAAGAATAATGTTAGGTGGAACACGTGATGGTCATTGTACAGACTAAAATGATAAAACCCTATCAATTATCTCTGTTCTACCACTGATATATTTTGAAGCTTGAACTTAAATTTTATCTTTGTGCAAGTGCATAATTCACTATCACGTCCATAAAAATACTCAAACTGTCAAGGAGACTAAGACACAAGAAAGGTGTGTGTGGCAGCCAAGCTCCCTGACAGTTCAGTCTGTACCAACTGTATGATAACATTACATACAAAAGCTCTGAGTTTAGATTGTACAAGCAACTTTCCTGTGTTTCTTCACATCTCATGCTTGACTTTACAGAATCATGGCTATTCCACCTTAATTTTTCTATGTAATGCTCTATGTGCTCGTAGGAAATCCGTGACAATATATCAGCTTCCTGGAGAACATCAGAAAAGCTCCTCTCTGGAAAGACCAGTAAAGCCCATTTTTAGATTTATTCAGGCCATTTCAACAACAGCAGGAACACTGTTTGAGCCCTGTAAATTCAGTATGTTGTCTTCTTCCGGAAAAACAATTCCTGTGTGACATGTGGCAATTTCAAGAAGGCTAGCTAACTTCAAGTAAGGTGATGACACTGAGGCTTACAGCAGAAAGGGCTCTTATGGAGTCAAGAAATAAGTTACTCTTAAACCCCAGCAAATGCTATTCTGACTGTGCCCTTTCTGGACATATGTTGGCTTGGCTCCTAAGTGAAGAAAATTAAGAGTCAAAAGCAAGACTTCCCCTTGTTGTTGAAGTCACAACATCAAACTCTCAGAATAAGTAATGGAAAACATAATGATGCTTTCATTTATCATTTTGATGGGTGACACACTTGACATCCTGCCCTGTCTCAGATCTTCACAGATGTTCCTGAAATGAGCAGAGTAAGATCAGAGAGTACCACATCCAGCCTGTGGACTGCATAAAGTCTGCCAAAAAATGTGTTTGACCTGT
Organism: Serinus canaria; assembly: GCF_022539315.1. Classification (NCBI taxonomy): domain Eukaryota; kingdom Metazoa; phylum Chordata; class Aves; order Passeriformes; family Fringillidae; genus Serinus; species Serinus canaria. Next base: position 48,481,329 of record NC_066314.1, read on the forward strand.
TGGTCAGTGCAAGAAGGATATTACAGCTGGGCTGATCTGCACCTCCTGTTGGTCCACTATTCATGGACTGTCTAATCTAAAATTTACTTTTTGAGCTCAGATCAAAGAAATCAAATGGTAAAGTGCACTTCTTCCCTCTTATCCTTCAGTTCTGACTCCCTTCTCTCCAATCCCTCTGTCCCAATGTTTCCTTGCTTTGTCTGCTCCCCTCCTTGCTAAGCTGCTATAGCCACCAGCTAGACATGAAAGGCACGGGATTGTCCTTACCAAAAAGCAGAGAGGTGATGCCGGATTTCCTGCGCTGAGTCCTGCGTCGCACAATCTGTGGGAGAGGAACAGAGAACAAAGTGCACATATCAGGACAGATTTCAGAAATAAAATAAACCAACCCACCACACCAGTCAGCTCTGGGCAAAGGGTCCTGACAGCTACCACTAGAAGGGGCAGGCCAGTGAACCGGCAGTTTTAGACAGTTGTAGTCCTAACACATTGAATCAGCTTTAGTGCTCCATCTGCTCCAAGTGCAACAGGTTATTTATACCATAATTATTACAAAAGCATAATTGAAGTTCAAGAATCAACCACAATCCATGTAAATAATTTTAACTCTAATTCTATTTGTTGCAAAAAGCAGTTCAACATGCAATTGCATATAAATTTCTAAGTGGGTGGGTATTACATTTTAGAATTGCTTGAGTGTCTTGTCTGCAACTGTAGATTTTAGTCTAAGATTAAACACTGGTGTATTTTTAATTTGGCTCCTCAAAAGCAGCTGCTGCTGTTTTTTGACTCTACCTTCCAAGGTTATTTTAGTGTACCAGTTTTTTACTAATAGATTAAATTCAGTTCCTACTCTGTGTGCTTCAAGAAAATTCTGCCAAAAGAATATTTTGTTTCTTTTAGTTTCCGTTAAGGAAATGCATCACGTTTCATCTTCACTCTCATGAATGATTATTGCAATTAGTGCTAATATCTCTTTCATCTGGGGATTTATCAACCAGGACAGAACGGGCAGCATGTAATTGGTACAGGACTTCCCAGTACACTTTCTTCACTGGGTAACAATTATCCTGGAACCAAAAATCCTCTCAAACAGGAGGACCTTCTGCTCCCAAACCGCAATTGGGTGGGAATCTGTAAGAAATGGTAAAAAGGGACTCCGTGCACTCACTTTGGACAGGTTGTTGACAGTGGTGCTGGAGTTGAGCAGCTGCCCCTGCTCAGCGATGAGGTAGGCCAGGTGTTTGCGGCGCTGGGTCTCCACCGCCACATCGGTCAGGGAGCCAGCCACGCGCATGGCCTCTCGCAGCAGCACATCTGCGTCTTCAATCTGGCTCGGGATGTCTGACAGCGTGTTGAAGATCGAGGCAGAGTTCTCGGACTGAATCAGCTCATCCTCCTGCAACAACACAGACATTTTTACCTCATGGAGGGGTGAACATGACAACTGTGCTCCTGAGGCTGCTAGATGCAGTTTTACATTCCGTGTACAGACTGGGTAGGTACAACTAGAAAATTCTGTTAAAAAAAACCTTCAACAGGAAAAGTCCTAGTTACTTTTGACAGGGGAACAGCATCTTCTACTGCTCCACTGCACTCTCCTCCCAGTATTCTAGATGGCATTTTTTTTGAATCGCAGCATTCACCATTGAAATGAAATCAAATCAGCACAGAAAACCAAACTCAAACTTGTTCTGCATCAACCACTGGGACTAGTCACAGCAGGGATCTTGCTAAGGATAAGAGAATGGGAGCTGTACTCTAGAGCACCATGTCAAACTGTGCTCCGCCTCCCCCTTACTCCCATAAGGATCACCCTTGCCCTTCACACAGCAAACTGAATAACTGAATACAAAATTGTTTTTCACATAGAAAAGGAAAAAATCAAATGCCGTCATGTTTTAGAGTATTCAAGCAATGCCATCCAAAACCTGCAAGATGATCACAACTTTGGCTTTCTCTTTCCTCCCAGATTGTGCAAAATCAAGAGGTATCTCGGTTTAAATTTAGATAAGACAGATCCTCAGGCTGGGACCTAGACTGATTAGAGGGTGGCAGTTGATGAGGTTTAATTATGTGGCAACAAATGAGATATGCACAGGAAACAGCAATCTCTAATTTCTGTGAAGTGCCTTAGAAGTTTTCACAGCCTCCAGTTCTGAAGGCAGCAGGATGTCATCTTCCCTAACACACTTCTAAAACACATACAGCAAGAGAATACAAAACCTTCTTGGCCCTAAATCTCAGAATTAAACACTGAAGTACAGTAAAGGTGGGACAGGAGCTAGGAATTACCTTCATACTTAGCATGCCCAAAGTGACTCGGAACAGCACCAGAGAGCCCTCGTAGAAGAAGAGGTCCCAAATACGCAGCAGCAGCTTGATGTGGACAACACTAGCAAAAGAGGTGAGGAACCAGTGCAAGGTGATCAGGGAGAGCTCTGTGAACAGAGACATGGAAAATAATCACAACAGAGGAAGTCAGTCAGCCAGTGAAGGTGGACTCTCCTGAGGGCTTTCCTCCATGCATTGGCTCCAGGGTCAGGAGGTTTGCTCCTCTCCCTGATGCTCTCCTTTGTGAAAAAGAACAATGCTCTTTGTCTGCATGTCACCCTGGCAAGAAATTTCTAGGGCACACTTTTACCAATGTCATGCTCCTGAAGCAGCTTGTCCAGGCGGGGCAGGTACTGCACGATGAGCTGCCGCAGGACACGCTGGTCTGTCTGCACACCCATGAGGGTGGTGCTGAAGTAGGAGGCAGGAACCAATTCTTCAATGATAGCACACATCATCCAGAAGGCATCTTCCTCCTCCAAGAAGAGCAGCAGAGAGGCAGCCACCTAGGATTTTGAGGGAAGAAAAACTGCATGTTCTAAGAGGGAACTCTTACAGTAGAGAAAAACTATATGTTCTAAGAGTAGAACTCTTTCTCCACTTTCTCATATGGAGAGATGGACCAGTATCTAGGTGACAAAAATCTTCCTTCTGCAGGAGCTCTACTGCAGTCTCCACTGAAAGGATCTCTTCTCAGTATAATGACTGCCCCCTCCCCAACAGATGGATCAAAGTCTTAATCTTTGGATGTCTGGTGCTACTTTGCTCTTCCTTCCTTAGGAAAAATATTCCAGGTGGAAGGGATTTCTCTTCAGCTCACCTGGAGACCACAGTTTCTGGCAGCACTACCTCAAATCATTCTGAGGTATGGTGTAGCAGCCAGAGACAAACTGATCCCTATCACAAAGACACTCTGAAAGCAGGTTACCATGCCAGTGCCCTGACAATATCCAATGTCTGGGTAGAGCCAGGCAAGTCCCCGTAGTATCCTGCGCAGCCGTGGCACCCCGATGCTGTTCATGTTGGAGAAGCAGGCGTTGCTGGGCATTGTGCGTAGCAAGTCCTTTTCAATCTGTCAGGCAGCCATAAACAAGGACAGAGTCAGTTTGCAGCATCTGAAAAACTGCCTTCAGCTCTCTGCACTTCCCCCTGCCCCCTGCCTCAGGGAACTCTGCCTCTCCACACGTACCATAAGTCCTCAGGCAACAAAGAAGATGTCTCTGTCCAAGCATCTGGGGTCAGTTTAACAGCCTTCACTGATATGTAGGAAAATGCCAGTGCAAACAGTGGCTTGCCAAATGCCTAGAAATACTTGCCTAAACTCAGATCCTAATTTCACCACTGACAATAGGAAACATACACTAGATGGGAATTACATCTGCTTGGATTTCAAGCATGGCTTCCCAACGAACGTATTCCAGAGAAAAACCAACAACATGACCAAATCCATGAGGTCAAAGGAAGAGGGGAAACACCCTTTAACAGTCTTTAATAGATGTTCAGAAACTTTGTGTTGGAGGGAACAAAGACAGGCCCTGAGAGCAGCTGCCACAATCTCAACAGAGTTGCGTCTGTCAGCCTTTCATCCTTCCCTTCCCTCAGTGACTATGAGGATGTTTGCTGAGATGCAACTGCAGCATTTTTCTTATCATGGCAGGGAGGCCCCCCTGCCTTCAGCCTAGGCTGCAGTACAAGTCGGCAGTTACCAGATATCGCAATGGGCCCCTGCTAGGTAATAATTAGCATTGACTCAATGATTCACAGAGGGCTGATCAATCTGTCTTTATTAAGAAACCCATTGCTTTTATAGACAGTTATGATACACGTGTACTTGACCGGTCCTTGAATTAAAACACCATCACCATTGGCGAATTAGGAAACCACCCTTTGGTAAACCAATCTCCATAACACATTCCACATGTTCACAACAGGTGCAGCAAGTTAAGATAAGAATTGTTTCTCATTCTTTTCTCTGATCTTCTCACAGCCTTTTCCCAGAAAGGCCTGGGAAAGTTGTCTATTGCTTTCTGTGGCCAGAGAGCTGCTGCCACATTTTCTAAACCTGCTGTCCTTGGAAAGAGCAGAGTAAACAATTGTTTTTCCAACAAAACAGAGGAGAAATATGCCCCACAGGATTAAGCTTTAGCAGGATTTAACCACACATCCTCTCAACTGCCCCTGCTGCAGGTGTCAGGCAGACACCCCATCCTCCTCACACAGCAAATCTTGCCCTTCTTCCCACTGAGCACTCAAAGGATCTCCTACCTGTTTGGCAGCAATGGTTTCATCGTTAGAGCTGTTTTTCACAATATCTCGATATGACATCTCTGAGTTCCTCTTCTTCTGCAAAGCCCCTGAAAGGCGCATCCACAGCTGGGGGGACAGGGTGAACAGAGACAGAAGTCACTCGGCCACAGAAAGCCATAACCTGGCACCCTCTCAACTGCCATCTCAAGAGATCCCATTCCATGATCTCTCACTCCAGGCAGGAGTGCCTGCCCAGAACAGGCAGCACTCTCACCTGTGGCCTCATGCTATGTGGGATGCCGGCCAGCACCAGGGAGCGCAGCTTGTCTGAATGTGGCAGGGTGACCTCAATTTTGTCCCAGGTGAGGTCACCCACATCATGGTTGTGTGTAAATTCAAGATGAGCCTGCCACTTGAGCCTCTGCTGTGGCTCCTCTGTCAGTGGGACCCCCAGAAGCTTGCTGGAGTTCGGCTCAGCACCATCTGCTTCAGCAAAGAGAAGAGAAAGGAATGGAAACAAGTGAGAGAGGGAGCAGGAGAGGAAATGAACACACAGCAGGGCGGGGAATAGGATGGCCATCTGAAAAAAGCACATTCAAAACATTCATATCTTTCAGTCAGAGCATGGAAAGGCAAAGGCTGGTTTCTAACTATCCACTCCATGCAGCAAATTTTATGGTCATAAGCAAAAGGCTTGGGACCTTGAGAACTAAAGAAGCTGTCAGCATGCTTCTAGTCTCTACTTACTCATGATTTAGACCACAGTGTGGCTGGAATTAAACAAGATCCTGGCAGCAGTCATCCTGCTGAGTTTTGTATGGATCTGTAAATCAGCCTGACAAAAGCATAGCAAGTCTCAGAGCTGGAAAGCAGAAGCTTTATGCTCATGGAAGTAATGAGGTGCAAAATGTTAACTTTGGGGATATTTAATCACCAAAATCCTTTAATAAGGACACTTCCAAATTCACAATGAGAGAGTACCTTAACCTGAGGCTGGCTTCCAAAAATAAGATACTTTAGCACAAGGACAGGTTTGACATAAGGCACTTTGTCCTTCATCATATAATACATCCCAGCAACGCGTTCCAAATCTTTCTGCTGATTTTATAATGTACAGATGTTCTGGCTGAAAAAAAAATGACTGCGTTCTTTCCTCATCTTCAGGTCATTGCTTCAAAGAGGATCTTCTATGACTCAAGGTGCCTCAGGGCACACATGCAAACAACTTCTGCCTTTACACTATATAGCCTGAGCCCTGGGAATGACCCCCAGAGCACATGAAACAATTCCTACATCTCCTACTTCTTTCTCTTCCTCTTTGCTAAGGCAGCCAGCTGTTGTACTTTAATGCTCAGCTTCAACAGCACTCCATGCCTCCTTCAATTTGGTTGTCTGCCTCCACAGCTTGCAGAAAAACTAGGATGTAGGTCTTTGCCCTACACTTTGCTCAGGTGGGCAGAGCACACCACCACTCTCCCTGGCCATGAGTTTTTCAGCAGACAGCACATTTTACTGTGCCTGCTATGAGCCCTTGCAGTGCTACTGAACACAATGGAGATCCCATTGTGAAAGGGGAAAGTTGCTCTTCTCCAGCATGCAGCTGGTAATGGAAATTTTCTCCCTCTTCCCCATGGCACAGCATAAGGGGATGGAAATGACTGCTCCACAGCTTATGCTCTGGACCTCCATAAGGCCAGCACATCTAATGCACTTGATTACAAATGGCAGGATACAGAAACAGGTGGCTAGACAAGACTTAGCACAGAATGGCTGCAAAATCCTGCCACACTTGAAAGCATGGGAAGGGCTGAACACAATGCAAGTGGGAGGGACGGGACTGGTTTTACCTTCCTTGTCAACTCGGAAACCGAATTCATCATAGCGGAACTCCGGCTGCTCGACGGATTCTTCTTTCTGGGAGATGTGAGGAAGGAAAACAGACATTTTCAGCAGTTTATCGCTGATAACCATACAGAGACACATAGATATCTCACCCCACCACTGCCCACGCTGTGCCCTTTGAGCAACTTGACCCCTTACCCTTTAATTTTTAGAGCCTACCACCACAATTCCCAGCTGAGGGGACATTGCCTGCCATTACCATTTTGACTTTTCCACAGAAAATAACTAGACAGATTTTCCCAGCAGGACTTGAGCTCAGCATCTTATCAAGATCAGAGCACAGCTCTCCTCATGGACTGATGAATATACACACACCAGCCAAAGTGGCCTCTACTGCCTGCATCACTAATACACAGCTGTCCTTCCTGTTACCTCTGTACACACACTGCAAACTCAGCTCCCTGCACCACTCCATCTTCTGCCTGTTGCTCTCAAATTTCCTTTGAAAGGCAGCAGGCAAAACTGGGATTTTCACCTGTGATGCAAGTCCAAATTATAGGCCAAAGAAAGTTAAGGTCCATGACCCAGATCTCAACCTTCTTCATCTGTGCTCATGGTTGGCATTGGGGCGTACTGGGGGATACACACTGGAGATTACCTCCAGGATTCTTTTAGGTGTAAATACCTACTGCTCTCTCCTTTCCTGCAAGCCCACCTGCACCTCCTGTGGGGGACTCTTGCAAGCACTGCAACCAGGCAGCACCTAAGAAGCAAGAAGCAGTGCCCACATACCTCCTACAAAAAGCTTTAATCTGCTTTCAGCAAACACTGTGGCTAAATTACAAAATTCCACAGCTGCTTCCTTCCTTCCTGTTCTACCCACCTGGTGACAAGCATTTCCTGTCATGCACAAGCCACCCAGAGTAGCTTGATGATGACAGAGGCCCCCTGAGGGCGTCAACATTTTTACAGTGGAGCAATAATTGCAAAACAGCAGGGAAATAATTCACAGAAGTTTCTTTGTGTTCTGCAAGATCCTCTTGCAAAAGCCAGGATGCAACCACTAACCTCCATACCCAAAGCACTGGAGGAAAAGTGCACCTCTCTCTCCTTTTCCCTATGGCTTTCAGAGACCACCAGAAAACACCAGGTTCCCCTCTACTTTTGCAGATCCAGAGAACATCCTCACCCTGTCCCACACTTTACCTGTGTGTATTTTGCCAGGATCTCCTGAGGCCAAATGCTGGGTGTGAGTGCTGAGAAGGGACCCCCAGCAGAGGGAGTGTGATGGCCTAAACAGAAAGAAATCAACACACAGCAGTGAAAATCTGCAAAAACACCCTTGGAAGATACACACTCCATACAGACTGCTCCAGCATGGGAAGGACTCACTCATCAGTTTGTTGCTACTGCTACTCTAAACACTGAGACAGCTCCCACTTCACCAAGGAAGGCAGTAATTTCAGATGGTTTTGTTCTTTTTTATTGAGCAAAAGAGGCAAAAGGGCCAAATGAAGATATCTCTAAGAAAGCAATTCTTAGGGAAGAGAAATAGTTCCATGGCATCACATGATCACTCACCTGCTTGGAAAAGCTATGTGATCAGCAACAAGCCAGGGGTATTATCACCAAATAAATATTATTTTGCAGAAGTAAATTCTTCCTATGGACCAGCACCAGGAACTCCAGAGTTCCCTGAAACTGTCACTCAGGCACCAGAATGAAAAATCAGAGCCCTCAGAAAGTTGCTCAACGGCTCCCTTTTTTTCCCTACAGGCTGGGATATTGTCAGATCATGTACAGAGAGATGCAGCAATGAAAGTATGCCTATAACCTTAGTATTTTGTGTTCAAGACAAACACCCTTCCATTCTCAGGTAGAGTCCCAGTGAACAGTTTCCCTTGGAATACAAGCAGACATATACTTGGCCTTGAAGCATAGTCTCCCCCTGGGTTATGTGCCCTGAAATAACCAGCTGGACCAGGAAGGTCGGTCTAGAAAAAAGTACAGGGTAGGAAAGTTGGCTTGTCTAAGAAGACCATCTGGTTTTAGCAAAGCTTCTATCTCAGAAGTCCACAACTGAACTCCAGTTATTCTTCAGCATTCTGCCTGTCCTAGAGCTACCATTGTACAGCAAAAATCTCTCACAGACATTGTGAGCCACTCACTTTAGGGGAAGTGTTGGGGGGAGAAGAGAATCAAGCAAATCTTAAGGAAAAACGGGGAAGGCAGAACAGATTTCAACCTCCTTCTTCCTCTCTGTTCAATGTCTGAAAAAGCTTCTACATTGTAAAAGAAGGAACTGAGTTCACCCTGAGTGAAAATGCTCCTGGGTCACAAAGGTTCCTCTCTCTCAATCTGACCAGAAAGTATGTTCTTGCAAAGAATGTCTCTTGGAACCAGAAACCTTTGCTATGAAGTTTCAGCTGAAGACAGAGCAAGCAAGGTAATGAGAGGATACTGTGTCAACTTCTGGGTGCTCACCTGACATTGCACTAGGCAAGGCTGAGTGGCACAGGTGTCAGCAAGTCCAGAAATGCTGTCCACAGAGGTGAGATACTACACTCCTGTTATAAAAAGACAAAAAGGGTGATTAGAGAATTCAATTAACATCTAAGAACATGGTGGGGGACTGACAGACCCCTCACATGCAACTTCCTCATGTGAAAATTAAATTCCTTAGTATACAAGAAATAAATTCCAGAGACTAGAATTTCCTTTTGGTTTCTTACCTACTGACCAGCTAGAAAGAGCACACTGTCATTTGCCAAATTTCTTGTGGAAATAACAGCATTACTGGTTGAGAGAATGTCAAAAAAACAAGTCAACTTTTAACACCTTTTCCATCACATATTGTGAGTCCTTTATTTAATAGCGTAAACTAAGAAAATACCCCACACATCATCATCTTCTGAAGACACTGACCATGGAGAAGGGACAGGAGTGGTGAAAAGGGTTTAAGGGGTAATCATTAGATGCTCTAAGTCCAAAAGAGACTTTAGGAGTAGCACCACAAAGCACAGGAGTAAAGAGTGTAGGGCTGCAGAATACAAGTCCCTGAAGCATGTGGATGTGGACAAGACACTATCAAGTACTTCTGCAATGAGTCACAAACCAGGCTCCTCTGAACTAAATCAGGCAATAAAGCTCCCCTCCTAGCTTTCCTGACACTAGTTAACAGCATATTTTTATGGGGATTTCTATGGGGATTTCCAGGAAAACAATGGAATACTTCAGTAATCAGAGAGATTCTGGACTTTAAAATCAACCTTACAAATTGAGTGTGGGAGACAGAAAGAGCCACCTCTACCAAGCAGATTAAGCCAGTGCTGGGATAGATCAGTCACTCACACTTCCTTGGGAAAGAACCTGGGAAAAACTAACATTTGTACACCTAGGATGGCTTTTCCAGCTTCCCTTTTCATTAAAGCTACTTATGACTGTAAGCTGCTGAAAGGAGGAACCCAGGAATTCATCCCACAGGCCCTATCCAAGTTGTTTCACAGTTCTGATTAGTACAAGGTTATACTGCCTTTGCATCTCAGTGAACTTTCCAGTGAGCACCTGCAGACAGTGACTTGCTACAACACTCCAAGATAAGCAGCTGCTCACCACTGCAAAAGCATAAAAAACATCTGTGTCTGAGAACACAAATGATAAGGTTTCCTCCTTATGGATCTAAACAGCTCTCTGCCTGAGAAAGGCCAGCAAGGATGAACAGACACACTGATCCATTTTGACACTAATGCTTATGGCAAAAAGAATCACAAACAAACAAAAAAATAAAATTCAGCTTTTGTTTCTGAGAAGTAGTGTTGTCCACAGGATGGTCAGTTGCAGGTCCATGAGTTCTGTAAATCTTTGTGTGTTCTTCCCTACACTCCAGTCCCATTTGCTCCCTTAGCACCAACTCTTCCCTTAGTAGTTGAAGACATCCCAACAATGACAAAATGAGTATCCACATGCTCATATTACATGGGAACACACAGAGCATGCACTCCAAGTAGGTAAACTGGCTGACATTGCTTACTTCCTTTTCAACATTGCTATGGATGTATTTTGATGCTTTTTTCACTGCCTTGCAACCATGGCTGTTCCTGAGCCTCCAAGGTGTCCTCCTCCCCTGCTTTCTCTCAGCCCAGTTAACCCTGTTTCCAATGGCTTTTATTAGGAATGCAGTCACCACGTGGTACGTCTGCCATGCTTGTCATTGCCTGTGCTCTGAATCCAGCCTCAGTGCCTTGAGCTTGTGAGCAGATTCCCCTCAGCCACTATTAACCTTCATTGCATGTACAACCACTGCTGACACAACCTGCTGTGGAGGAGCAGGTCAGGGTGTCAGGCACGTGTCTGAGAAAAAACCCATAAAAATGGAACTAACCACAGTGCTTGGAAACGGGGCAGGAGAGTGCTCAGTGAGCCTCTCCTTGTGCAGCAGATGGAACACCCTCCCTTGCTCACGTCATCATGCCCTGGCCCCCACCTTGCTGGGGATCACTCCCCTGCCTACTCTCCTGTCCCTGACATTAGAGCACTGAACTCGGTGGGCAGGTTTTTCCTGCCCCTGGTTCCCATAGAAACCTTCCTGCAAGCACCCATCTGGGACAGAGGCCAGAGAGAGCGTGAAGCTCACCTTGCTGCTGACATGGCTGTGCAGAAGGGCAGGGTGAGCAGCAGGAATCACACCAAGGGAAGGCTCCTGCTGTGGCACATGGAGACACTGCCCTGGACACTGCCCTCAGAGACAGGTGCCTCCAAGAGAAGGTGCTGAGGCCACTGATTCAGCCCCTCCAGCATCACAGGAACTGGGAAGAAGGTTCCCTGACACAGCCAGGCACCATCCAGTGTGAGCCAGGAGGAGATCTGATATGTGGGATTGACATATAAGGTCTTTCCTTTGACTGAGGGATACAAACCTAAAGCAACTCTCTAATATCTCCTAGCCAGGAGATAGCAAGTAACAAACGGGGGTCCACAAAGCCTGTGAAACCACGTGTGAAATTGCTGTTATTTGCAATGTACACACTTCTGAAAAAAAGCAACAGTAAGAAATACAAAGGAAAAAATACATCAGATCCAACAAATATTAATGCCAACTCCCAAACCCTCAGTAGTACAAAATTAAAACCAGTTTAACCCAAGCATTAAGGAGCATCTCCCATGTTTAAAGGCATTTTAAGTTTCTGATATGAAGCAATTGTGGTCACACAACAGGTAGTCTTCATATTTGAAAGAAATGTATTTTTTGCTAAAATGCAAACAGTACCTGTTAATCACAGATTTACTTTTTGAATTCAGAATCCAAAACAAATCACACTGTTATTATAGGATATAAAACAACACAAAGGCATACACTGCTGCTTTCAAGGTGAAGAAAAGGGAAGTTTAGCTTTTTATTTTAACATTTATAATTTTTTAAAAGTGACAGTGGATTGGAGTGTGACAGTGCCACCTCTCTAATGACACTGGACAAACCAACAGTCTATCAAATTTCTCTTCTTGTATAAAAGAATGCAAAACAATTAGTTATTTACTGAAAGTGTGTGAGAAAGTTCGTTATAAGAATGTAAACATCAGAAGGCTTAGAAAATCAGAACAACATCCCACCACCATTGTTTCCAGCCTGAAGGAACACAGGTGTGATGTACCTGAAAAATAAGGCTACAATAGAAGCACGTAGTCAGCCTCACGTTTTAAGAACTCCACCTGCAACACCTCTGTTGGAGTTGCAAACACACACCGTGCAGGATTATGTCCAATTAGTTTAATTTCTAGTGCAGGTGTCCTTTAGAAATTGATGTTTGCAAAGGAGTCCTGCAAATTTACCTCTACTTGGAAATAGTGTGCCTCCCCTGGACACACTGGCTCTTCCCCACAGCTGTAGTATGAGAGATTTCAGTTAGCTGGCTCCTGGCAAACACCAGACAGCAATCTCCTGCTGCCTGTGTTTTACCTGCTTAGCCTCTTTTGCTTAGGTGATCTCCACCTAGGCTTCTGGTGGTAGAGCCTGGATGTGCTAAGCACAAAATGACACTGTCTGGAGCCTTTCAGTAGGACCTTTATTTTGGGACAGAAACTCCTTCCTAAGAGTGTTCTTCCCCCACTGATTAAAAAAAAAAATCCACCGAAAAGGCAGCATACCTCTAGCAGACTGTGCAGAAGACAAACATTTTACCAGCAATGTTTTTGTCTCCTGAAAACTTCACAACCAGTAACTATGCAGGAACCTCCACTGAGTATCATCAGAAAGAACAGAACAAGCATAACAATTCTTTCTAGAATAATCTTCATTTACTGTTACAAGAACTGCACCTCTGTTCTGACACTTACAACACCTCTTCTGACAGTAAGCTAGCATGGGAAAAAAATCTGTTTTCCTTTATGTTTAATGAACAGAAAGCAACAGTGTATGCAGTATATCCCACTGCCACCTCTGGATTGTCAGCTGCTTTCCACTGTTCTCTATTCTCTTCCTTTATTAAGAAAGTAAGTTTTGGAAGAGAGAGAAGTGACTGAAAGTCACAGCACCCATCAGAAGGCTATGCACGTAGGTGTAGTTCTAGAAGCTTCTTCCAGCTCATCTTCTGAAATCCCAAGTAGATTGTGTCCAATTTAACATCTCCCTCTCTCAGAAATCGGACAAAAGCTCTGTACTGAACCAGGCAGTTCAATTTTGTCTTCTCACAACCAGAAAACTGACATTTTTCAAATTATAATCCTGATTTGCTCAATGAAATGTCCAAGGGAACTCTCAGCAGGATGCCCTTGGCCTTCCTTCCCTTCCCCCATCAGCGTCTCCCTCAAGTCAGGCAAAGGCATATCCTGGAGCTGCAAATGCCATTAGTCCACAAGTCAATATTTGCTCTGCTCCCAGAGTCAGAAGAGAACTCCAGCTTCACAAACAAATACACAAGTGAGCAAAGAGCAGCCACACACCTGACCAAGGGGGGCAGACAAGATGAAGAGAGCTCCTGTCCCCCACACCCTGACAGGCTGGCTTTGTAAAAAATGTGGAATCCCACAGAGACATGGACACAGACACTGGTTAAGGAGTCAATATGGTGTGAGTGAACCTGGCTCATCTCAAACTTTCAGTCTGAGGCTTACAAACCAGACCAGCCTCACACTGCTTTCACTGCTTTGGTTGTTGAGCAACACGTACAAATGCAAGCTGGAAGTGCTGAGGTGGCCTTCAGTCTTCCCCTCTACAACATGACTGGGAATGAAGAGCTGGGAACTTTAACAGCCCTTACCCCACTTGTAGTACTGGAAGCAAATCAGAGATGCACCAGAAGCTTAGGGCAGGTAAGGGGGGGATGAGAGACCTGGAGAGCAGCGACGGGGAGGCTTGCAGAGCCAGGCAGGCAAGCTGCTGAGAGGTTACACCACTGACTACAGAGGCACCACCCAGGACTCCAGCGCTCCCCAGTCATCAACTGGGATCACATACTGACAGCAGGAATGTGGCAGGGCAAAGCGTTTCCTCCCAGCTGCCTCAGGGCACTGCAAGAGCAACAGAGACAGCAAAAAGTAAACTGGAACTCTGTGTCTCCTGCCATAAAGCACCTTGTAGATTCCTGCCCTATTTGGAAGTGTAACTAAAAGATACTTCCATGTAACAGCTCTGCTCCTTGCACGGCTTGGGGTCCAGCAACACCTGCTGCAAAGACAGAGAGAGCTTCGGTGGAGCTGAAGCTGCTGAACTACAAAAACTATCAGTTTACACAAAAGGAACAAAACAAGTAACTTGCAGTTTTGTTCCCATTACATCTCCATTTTCAAAATAAGGATGTGAAAAAGCAGATCCTGCTTCCTATTGGAAGACAGATCACAGATGGACTTCCCAACCACAGTTCAATGTGTCAGCCCTGTCTCAGAAACACCCCTACATAACACCTGCTTGGAGATTGTAGATATCCTACACATCAACAGATATTTATTTTATTTCCAGAGCAGAACTGCCTTTTATTTACCTGGCTCCAAAGCAAACAGAATGCCAGCTAAGCATGAACTGCACCTCTGTGGAGAACCTCTTGTTAGCCAAGACCCTTGGGATCAGCGGAAGAGGAGGAGTTTCCCCTTTCCCAGTACTCCCATTATTTGAGAGGTGGAAAGATATGTGACAGGAATAGAGAGTGCTCCTTGCAACTCACACAGGAGGATTACAGAAACAACTGTTTTGGGGTTTTCTATCTGCATCGAATGAAGTTAGAAAGAGAGGCCAGGGTACAAACTCGCATGGTGCTCACTCTCACTGCACAGCAAAATTCTCCTTGCTTTCAACACAGAGGCAAGAAAACCTGTATGTGCCAAAAAAGGCAGGCCTGCAGTTACTCCAGTCTTCAAGGCTTAGGGTGAAGGCAATTCCCTGTTAAACACCACTATGCAAATATAAATCAAAGGTTTCTCATTAGTGTCTAAACATATCTTCCATGAGAGTCAAGTACTGCACAATAAATGGGAACTTTCTCCCAAATAAGCACAGTACAGGAATAAGGCACTTCTGCAGAGCTCTACAGAAATTTGTTTTCCCAAAAAATTTTCAGAAGAGTTGTTTACCTTCTGGTCCATTGCAAAACTGTAAGCTATGAGATGTCTGTGGAAAGCAATCAATCACAACTGTCTAGCTTCATATGAATACAGAAACTTGAAAGAAAATATTCCTGTTAGAGACGTGGGGCTGTACCAACCAAAGAAAGGATAAAAGACACTATCGACAGTTATTTAAAGTCAGGTATTACGAAGTCTTTTGTATCACACTCCTGTCCTGAGTGGTGACAAGCAGTGCCACCCGAGGCTGTCTCCATCACCAGCCCTGTAGGCTCACCCAGGTGGAAGTTTGATTCTCAAGCTGGTCTCATCCTACTGCTCCCAGTGACAATGGAACAAGGGCCTGAACAATGGCTCTTCCTTGATAGGGCCTCAGAGGACTGGCAGAGGTTTTGCGGTCATGGTTTGCTGTCACCTTGGTGAGGCACAGGAAAGGCTTCTTTCAGGTCACTCTCCTGCAGCTCCGTTTTGTTACTATTTGCTCCAGTATTAAAAAAAAAAAAAAGTCAGATTCACTTCACAGGACTCTAAGCAGGTCTTGTTTCATTTAGCTTCAGAAAATGGCTTTTAAGAAAGTAAATCCCACAGCATTCAAAACTTTTCCTTCAGGGCTTTGTCTTTACAGGAGTCAACTTTCTGAAGAGATTAGTAGCACTCAAAACACCTCTCAAGAGTGTTTGCAAAGCTCTTATCTAGCATGTCATGTTGGACTACTTAGATCTTGCTCCTGCAGAAATTTATGTGCACAGATAACTTAAGAGGAAAAAAAGCAAAATATACAAGGATTGTTAACATTTGTGACAAAACAAGACAAAAGCTCTGATATTTCCTGATTCTGTGGATCAGGAAGATTTCTTCACCAGAGAAAAAAGAACTGTCAGGTTATGGACTTTCTTTCTATTCTCCAAATCATCAAATACTTCCCAGACAGCACTTACTGGGCAGTAACAACAGTTCTTGTAGTCATGCTAATACCAATTATTATGGTAATGCCCACCAGTTCTGTAAATGTTGCTGTGTTCTTCCCAACACTCTCTTCTCTTCACCTATCTCATAACACAGGCCGTGCTTGCATTTCTTCCAGGGCATTTTCCTTAAGTCAGGAACAAAACTGCTCTGTTACCAATGTAACTGGTTACACTCCAGTTTAAAAAAATCTGAGACCTCCTCAAAGACAAAACAAATGTGGCAAGACAACATCATTCTCTTCCCCACAGGGTGCCAACAGTAACAGAGCTGGCAAGTGGGATTTTCCTCAGCACTCCCAGATACTCAGCCTGCGTAAGCTTTATGTATCAAAACCCTTGACCCTGGGATAAAAAATGGCAGAGAAAGCAGTTTAGACAAGTCTTTATGTGGCTGAGGACACAAACCTGAAGTACCAAAACCTCTCCATCTCTTAAGGGACACTTAGGACACCATACCCACAACAGAATGAAGATGTTTGTTTACCTCCTCCTACTGGACAGTTGCAAATTCTCTGTATCTCATCCATTTGAATTAGGGTAGGATCTAGAATAACCAGTGTGATACAGATCACCAGCAAGGGTCATTGCTGATGTAGCTAGAAAAGCTGTAGGACCATATACAGCAAAATATAAAGCACCTTAACTTTACCACTGCAGATAAAGTTGCAATACTCCTTGGGATTTATTTCTTAAAAGTTTTCCATACTTCTGATGTGTTCTGATGTGAGAAGTTTGCAAGTAACAGCCAGGAAGAGGCATCATTCCAACCATTTCCAAAACAGTCATTGCCTCAAACATGGTATCACCAATTCCTTTGTCAAAGCATCCCAAATACTTGGGAAGCAATTTTGCAACACACCAATCAATTCACCAAGAATGGGACTAAGACTGGCAGCTCTCACACGGACCTCTTAACCAATAATCTCTACTGTTATCATGTCACCTTAGGTAAGACATTAATTTTTAAAAGCCAAATAATTTTGATTATTACCTGCCTTTTAATATCATCAAGGTTCTTTAAAACACTGAGATTGGCAGAAGATCCCACCTTATGGGAAAGTGACAGGTAAAATGCACAGCAAAGAAGAAAAACCTAAACAACATTAGCAGAGACCCCTAAAACTGGAGAATTATTTCAGTCCTGAGCAAGCGTGCAGTACTTTCCTCACCTCAATTCTATCATTCCCTGATCAGTGCAATTCCTCCAGAAATATGCCCCTCCTCTCTGCTCCCCCTCAGGAATTCCCTTCATCCTTCTTCTTCAGAAGAGTCACTATGAATGACATCTCCTAAGAATATCAAACCACATTATCAAAATGTTATCATAAACAGGAATTAAAATAGGCAGTATTTGTCATTTCAATCTGTTAAATACAGAATGAACTCTTTATTAACATGACACAACCAGTCCCCACCCTGACCTCTTCAATTACATGTCATGCCTCTTCTCACCCTCTTCCTTCCCTTTTACTTTATGAATTCTCTAGAGTAGGAATTCAGCCTTCGTTTCTGCATAGGGACAGTCACACACACATTGTGTGAATCCAGAAATAAATAATGAAATTGAATTTTGTTCCAGTGGCTGATTCTTTCCAGGCCACCCCTCCAGACTCTGCAGCAGCTGAAAAACTAATCTAGAATTCAGATTATCCAGCAAGCAACTGTATCCTGATAACAGCTCAGCAAAATCACAGCAGTGCCCCAACTCCTGCTAGGCTGGTAGTTCCTTCTTGAGTGATTTTAAGATCCAGTCTTGCACTACTAAAAACCCACTGATGGTAATTCCAGTAATTCCAGTGCTTTGCTCTCACATCTATTTGCACTAAAGGATCCTCCATTTCCTCAAGACACTGTTCTTCCTTTATTCCCACTTCCCCTCTTAAAAAATAAAAATCACAGCAAGCCATGAAGAGTAGGGCTGAGACATCATGAAGTAGGAAGCTATGACATCACATAAAACCCCCACACACCAACACTGAAATGGACTTGTTTAGAAGGAAAGCACCTGCTTAAATTCAGCATCCCTCAAACAAACTGAGAAGGAAGCAAAACCACACATAGAATTTTTTTTTTTTGTCCCGCCCTTACCAGTTCTGTGTAGAGACATCAAGAGCCGTCCCGGAGCCCACAACCACTGCCTGCAACGAGATTTAAATCCGCGTGACTGTGGCTCTTTGCTTCCTTAGATTTACATCAGCAGGTACGAAGAATTACATCTGCCTCCTGCTCTCCTTCTAACATTTATTACAGCTGACAATCACAGGGCCTGCAGCACGTCTATCTGTGCCCACTGCCTAGAGGATACTGCCATATTTCCATCTGTGTTTCGTGACTGCTCCTTCCCCCCAGCCAGACAGGAGACAGACTGTCTCTACTCCGGGGCACCTCCGAAAAGGCGCAGGCGTGGAGAACAGATGAGTATGGCAGAGCAGGACCTCCGGGGGTCGCAGCCACGGCGGGCACGAGAAGAGGCGGGTTAGAGGAGAGGCACGTCCCGGGGAGCAGAGGGAGCCCAACCGGGGGAAGCGGGGCGCAGGGAGAGCGTGCCCCGGGCAGCGCAGATGGGGAAGCACAGCGTGAGTCACTCCCCGGAGCCAGACCCTGCGTCAGCGCGGCCAGTGCGTGAAGCCTTCCTCGGGCCGGGGTCCCTCCCTGCTCCCGCACCCCAGCCCGGCGAGCGGAGCCACGGCCGCGCACCCCCGCCCCGCACACAACCGCAGCAGCAGGGCCGCCCCGGCAGCCTCGGCCCCCGCTCCGTCCGAGGGGCCAGCAGGGCAGGGGGGTGCCGGGGTGAGGAGTGCGCGGGGGGCGCCGCACAGGTGGCGCAGCCGCTCCCGGGGAGCGCCCCCGGGCCGGGGATGAGAGCCCCGGGGGACGAAGGGCGGTACCCGCCCGCCCCGGCACACACCTGCCCCGGTACCCACCTGCTGCCAACGCCGCCACCGCCGTCCCCTCAGGGCGGGCGCCCGGCCCCGACCCGGCGGCCCCGCACGCCGCTGCCGGGGCGCATGCGCGGGAGGCGGGCGGCGGCGCGCGGCGCTGCGGGGGCTGTAGGCCGGGAAGCGCGGCCCGGCAGGCGCGGGGAGGCGCCGGGATGCCCCGCTGGGCACGG
Source organism: Serinus canaria (assembly GCF_022539315.1). Taxonomy (NCBI): domain Eukaryota; kingdom Metazoa; phylum Chordata; class Aves; order Passeriformes; family Fringillidae; genus Serinus; species Serinus canaria. Next base: position 48,500,382 of record NC_066314.1, read on the forward strand.
GCTCCAAGGACCTGCACCGAATGGTCCAAAGCGTGATCGGCCTCACGACGCGGCCACATAATCATAGAATTAGGTTGGAGAAGCTCTCTGAGATCGTGGAGTCCACGCTCTGACCGAACTCCAGCAGGTCAACCAGCCCATGGCATTGAGTACTACGTCCAGTCTTTCCTTACACACCTCCAGGGACGGTGACTCCACCACCCTGTCTAATCACCCTCTGTGAAATTCCTCTGAACGCCCCAACCTGAACCGCCCTGGTCCAGCCTAAGGCTATGCCTCTTGTCCTGTTGCTGGTTACCTGGGAGAAGAGGCTGACCCCCGCCTGTCTACACCCTACTTCCAGGTAGTTGTAGGGAGTGACAAATCCCCTAAACATCCTTCTCTGCAGGATAAACAACACCAGCTTCCGCAGCTGCTCCTCATCACATCTGTGCTCCTGACTCTTCACCAGCTTCCCTGCCCCTCTCTGGATTTGCTCCAGCATCTCACTGTCCTTTCTGAACTGAGGGGCTCAGAACTGGACACAGGTGTGGCCTCACCAGTGCTGAGTACAGGGGGAGAATAAAGAGCTGAACAGTTGAGAGCTGCTCCTGAAGCACTGCCTGCTGACCTCCTCCCAACAACCAAGAGAGGGGAGAATTACATCTCTGGCTGTTGCCACTGCCAACTCTGCAGGAAAGTAGAAAGTCAGGTCCCAAACCAAGGGGGGAAGTCTTCTAAAGGATTTATCATGCCAGTTTTCTAGGAGGATGACTTTTTCTCTGTATCACTGTTACTCATTTTAGAATTTCCAGGAAAACAAGTCCAATAGCTCACAGCTGGCTGTCTCTACCTGACAAATATTTATTTGCAATGATGAGAAAAAATACTGTTCCCCCTCTCCACACAGGGTTGCTTGGTTTTTTGTAAGAAGGAAAGAGGACCAAAAAAGGAGGACACATGCATCTGTCTGTTTTCTTTCTTGGCTATATCAGTTTGAGTAATAGCCTGAAAATGATGAGGGTTCAGTTAGAGTTATCCTTTTCAAACAGATGGCTAATTAAATGTTAATAGCACAAGCAACCAAAATGTTTTAAACACCATCAAACTCCCAAATGTTTGAGACATTTTGAATGCCATATTCTAGGGGCAAGGTAAAGCCAGAGCAATCTTGATGGAAGAAGATCACACCCTGAAGCTTCCCACTGCTCTCAACTAATTAATAAAGACAAGCCTTATTGAAGCATACAGTATTTTTAAAACCTCTTTCAACAATGATGACCTAAAGGACAGCAGGTAGCCTCCTTCAGTTATTTCTGCTTTTTAAAATTCTCTTGAGCAACCACACTTCAAAAATCATCAAGTAATCTTTATTAAGTCACCTCTGAGGGTCTGAATAAATAGGAGGCCAGAGAGAGAGCTTTTCTACTGCACTGAAGCAGAAGAAATGCTCTGTGATATAATAACACTGGAAGAAGAATTATTCCAGATTAAGTCAAAGGGAAAAGAATTTGATCCACTACTAAACGTCCAGTAAAGCACAGACATTACAAAACAGATCATTCATGTCAGAAATAAAACTGAAGGTCTTGAATTTCTCTGGCATTCAGTGAATTCCAGTATCTTTTTTCTTTCCTTATCAGACAAAACTTTCACATGCCAGAGTCCACCTGCCACTCATTATCAAGCACCTACAGCCAAGGACCACAATCACAACCAGAACACAATGACTGGTTTCTTACCAACACCTGTAAATATGATTTTCAGAAGCTACAGAGCCACAGCTACAGTATTAAATTAGGAAAGGAGCACTGAAGGAGCACCAGTTTGATGAGCCATGAAGTTCCATGGCCTTCCTCTTTCATTATTTCTAATATTTTGGCCTGTTTGCTTCCCAAGTCACAGTAGTCTGAAAGCCAGGATAAACTTGTCAACTTTTGAGACACCTGTGGAGAAAGTTTCAGGGCATGGAAAGAAAGATGAAAATGGGGTGGGCTCAGTCCCCCTTACCTCTGCTCTTCAACAAGTCAGTCCTACAAGAATGTCAGGCAGCACCAGGCATTGCTCTTTAACAGCTGGCAGTGCTCTGTGAGGGGCCAGTGAAGGTGCTGTGATTAGGTTACCTTGTCACAACTGAGCGTTTCTCAGTAACTCAGCACACTATAGACAGAGGCTCGACCTCCATAGGAACTGAAATCAACGTGGCTCTAAGCTCTGGGGCCTAAATGTACTGCAGAGAACCAAAATAACGTGACACAGTAAATAGACCTGGGTCAATAAGGCTTTTATTATCTTCCTGTGCTCACACACATTTGCAGACTATACCTAAAGTGCCAGTTCAACTTTCCCACCCATCTTGCTTTGGTATGGAATCAGTGCCGGTCGAACTTCATCCTTCAGGAACTTTGCCACCTGTTCAAGATGAGAAAAATAAAATTAGGAAAAGGACTTGCCTCCTCCTTCCCATTTGGACCTGCTTGTCTCACTGGGGTCTCTCTTTCACAAAGACACAAGAAAGCCAAGGAAATCGAAGGAGACAAATGTGTCTTCTCCTTAGTAGTACAGCTAGAGTTAGATAATATGTACACTCTGTAGCAAACAGTGTACATATTAGATACAAAAGGAGGCAGGATTAAACTACACATTGCACTCCAACCCACAGCCTCTTTCCACTGCTTTACCTGTTGAGGAGCACGTCCAGTGAAGGAGGAGGGATCCAACAGGCTTTCAAGTTGTTTATGGATAGGGGTGAAGTAAGGATCAGCACGGACACGGGCAATGAAGTCATTATCACCCCCTTCCTGTTTCACAACAGCTGCTGCTTGCTGAGAGAGAACACGGATTTTCTCATGGCAATCCTGTAAATACAGAGAGAGGAAGATAGAAAAAGAAATAAGTCAGTCCATTGCTATTGACAGGACATGTTCATCTCACCAACTTGGGTGGGAGGAAAAAATATCTAAGTGTATTGCCCTGGAGAGTGCAAAAAGAAGATGCAGTTTTGACTGCAGTACTTCACGTGCCACTACATTAAAAGAAGATTTTCTTCATCCTTTCACATCTGCCCTTTGAGGCTAAAACAGTCTGAATGTCACATACATTCCCTGTTGAACTATAACATAAACTAATGACACTGGAATAATTTATACTTCTTCAAATTTCCCAAATACTCTTAGGAGTCATTCTAGGGTTTGGTTGTTTTTTCTCCCCCAATTTTAAATAATGTAAAACCTCTACAGATTTTGAAAAGGGAAAAGAAAATAATCTGTCCAACTTAACAAGCAGTGAGACTTTGCAAACCATGGCCTACATAAGGATAGACTGAGGAAAAAAGCCCATTCCTTTGGAATCAACTGGTACGAACAAGGGAACCCAAATGTAGTCAGGTATCACCAACAAAATCAGATTTTGCCATGCTGGTCCTAAAATACAGCCATGTGACTGCATTTACAGCTAGGCAGGGAACTTCTCCTTAAATGTATTATCCTTGATCTACAATTGGGACAAAAATAATCCTGCTTCCTCTATCCAAACGTCATTTTGCTTCACCACTGACCTGCCTCAGGTGAACACATCTATCTTCTGGATATTTAGGGGAGGGATATGTTTAGTAGTGGGGAAAGGAAGTGAGTTTTAGTGCTATGAGGTGAGCAAGCCTAGAAAATGTGCTGTTCCAAAGCTCCCAGAACACAAAACCAGAACATATGAATGTGAATATGAACACCTTCTACAAAGGTACTAAGCCCTATGGGTATGTAACTAAACATCACCAGGAAGAAGGCAGGTCAACAAGAGACACAAATGAATCGCAGAATGTGATTCACATGATGTGACCCTTAATGCATTTAATAATAACGCATAGTCAGGAAGCTTACTCACTGACCCCAAAGGAGGGAAAAAAGGATGTTTCCTCACTAATATAATGGGTGACTTGCCACAACTGTTTCAGAAAACTGAAACCACATATATTCTGCTCAAAGCTTCTTTCAAACCCTTTCATTGTTCTTGCAAGTTTCACTTCTATCCTTGATGTGGAAATAATCATAGAAGGAAAAATTATTATCTAAAAGGTAAATGAAAATAAGGTGTTTCATTAAGATGGAAATTTGATTATCAATTTTGACGTGAACTGTGAAATGAAATGATAAGGAAATATAATCTAATTGTGTCTGGGTTTATTTACTAAGGAAAATACTTAATTACAGTTTGCTTGAACACAGGAAGCTGAATGAAAGACTATGAATAAATTGATTAATATACTGTACTGAGTTAGGGAAGAATGACACATGAATGAGTGATTCAGAATGGTCTTACTTGCTTTTTTTGTTAACAGTACTGATTCATCCTCTTTTAATTTATAAGGTAGCCAACTGCCAAGATGTTCCATTTAAAGAAGCCTGGCCTGGGTTCCAAGTTCCTTCAAACACTTAAAAAAGGAAAACGCCTACTAGTATCAAACATAAAAATAGGTCTCCCTCTTCTCCAGCACAGCCAGCCAGATTAGCCCAAACACACAGTGCTCCTAACAGAAAATAGGGATCTCCACAAGTGCTCTCCCCTCAGAGAGCAGAGCCTGGCTTTGCAGCACCAGTGTAATAACTCTGCGGGAGCAGGTGAAAAGCGGAGAAAGGTCAGATAGGACAAGAGCCCAGATACATTTGTTTCTCAGGAGACAAACACCAGGCTGTAAACAAAGGTAATTTGGACACTTCATTTGTACCTGACGATTGCCTCCAGCCTTCACCATTGCCATGATTATATTCTCTGTGGCCATGAATGGCAGCTCCTGCCGGATCCTTCTCTCAATCACCTTAAACACACACACAAAAAAAAAAAAAAAAAAAAAAAAACAGGAAAAAAAGAAACAGCGTTATAGAAAGTCTATAGACAACTGAAAACTTTGCAGTGAAGTTTTTTTTTCTTCTCCCGTTGAATCTCTGGGACTGGACAATGGTGACAGAATCACAGAAGAGTTTGGGTTGGAAGTGACCTTTAAATCTAGTTTAACCACCTGCAATGAGTAGTGACATCTTCAATGAGATCAGTTTGCTCAGAGCCCTGTCCTACCTGATGCTGAATGTTTCCAGTGATGGGGCATCCACCACCTCTCTGGGTAACCTATTCTAGTGTTTCACCACCCTCTTTGTAATAAAACTTCTTTCCTCTATCATCTGAATTGTCCCTCTGTCAGTTTAAAACCATTACCCCTTGTCCTATTATAACAGGCCCTGATAAAAAATTTGTCCCCATGATGCAAAGACACATCGTCATTTTGAGCTTCGGTCTGGAAATCCAAATATTGAAGTCGATAATACTTAGAAGCCATATCTTGTACCAGACATTAGTTTGAAAAGATGTCCAATAGTTTTTTTTAACCTGTAGTAAGTTCCAGGACTGGATGAGGTCTGTCTAGACAGTAACTTTTCCTGCTAAGTTCTACAGATCTGTTCTGTAATTCAGGGAAAAATATCCTTTGTGACAAGTTTTGTATTTACTCTATTATTGGCCTCACAAGAGGCCCCTAATGTAAGTCCTTACAACAGTAAGAATATGGCAAGAATAGAGCAAAATTCAGAAACCATTTGAACTAACATAAAAACGTAATTCTTGGAGTGGGAGCATTTTTGTACACTTTGTCACAGTTGTAGCATTACCAAGGAGGTCCATTATCTCCTGCTTTACCTTTGGATACACCACAAGTCCCTCGGAGACATTCTGCAGTGTACTCAGAATGATGTCAGCTGTGAGGAAAGCCTCAGCCAGACAGACACGCCTGTGGGACACACATACCCAGAGCCCTGGTCAGCCACAAAGCCATTCCAGCCCACCTCAGATCCTTCAGCTGCTGTAAATAATGCTCTACATAGCACTACTGTGGCCTACCACTAGAGCTGTTCCCTTTTTTTTTTTTTTTTTTCCTTTTTGGTCAGTAGAGAGGGAAAAGGGTGAAGGCACACACAGAATGCTCCAGGATAATTCAGTGCTTACACAGACAGGAAACAGGGCAGCAATCTGCAGGATCTTCCCCTATGTGTTCTTTGCTGAAGCGTCTACTACTGATCCTACCCTCCAACTGTAAGACATGCTGCATGCATGTCATGCTATGCCTGGCTGTGCTGACTGGGGAATTTCCAAGGGGATCCATGCATTTGGTGAGGGCTTCCTCCAAGAAACCAGCTCCTGGTCACAAAGGAGGCTCCTGACAAAAAGCAAAGGAGGGAAACGAGGAGTAGTGGGGCCTGAGCTGTATCAGGCAAAATGCTCTGCATCACAGTGCAGCAAACATAGCATCATACATCTGTGACAGCAGGGCCTGGCCCATCCTAATCTGTCATCTTTTAAAATATCCTAGTTCTTGAACCTTGTGCTACATCTAAGCCCTCCAATTCTATCACAGTGCCTTAAAACAACTTTGCTGGATTGTAGATTGATTGAACTTTCTCTGGCTTGTTTTCCTTCAAAACACTGTAGATTTAACAAGAGCACAGACTTTTATAACTGGTTAATGAAGTGGACAGATTAGTCTTTCTATTAGATGAGATGAAAATAAAATTTTAAACATTCCAGTACATCTCTCAGCATTTGGTATCTATTGGGAAATAAAAACACCATATCAACCAGTATGCAATTGCTTAAATTTACATTGTTTTCTGCTGCCTATGCAGCTCTTTTTTTAATGAGAGTAGCAGCTGTGGAGTAAGGTCCCTCTGGGAAAAAATCCTCTATTTTTTCACGAAATGCTCTGCAGGTATTACGTTTGTGGAGACATTTTAAAAATAACATTCTTGTCAGCAATATTAATGCTAATCTAGCATCAATTAAGCCAAAACTGCTGCTGTTCATTGTCTCACAGGTGCCATACCTTAGAAGTCTAGAGATTTCTAAGATTCTAAGAGATCAAATTCTGCAACAGAATATGACTTTGAAACTAAAACGTTTCAAAGGCAGGTATGAGCTTTATGCAATTTAGTACCAAATAAAAGATGGAAGCATTGAATTTAATTGCTGTAATTTACTTGAAAATAATTGTAGACAACTTCTGCTAAACTCAAAATAGTTGCACTGAAGAATTATAAAAAAAAGCAAAATTGGCTAACCAATATCCTAAAGACCTGCACAGATTTTCATGAAACTTTTAAAAAAGTATAGTAATTGTGCTCTTTCTCCAGGATCTAATTCTTGTAAAGAATATTTTTCAAAATTAAAATATGTTTTTTTAGATTATTTGGAGGGTTAAGGTATTGGACTATTCTTGAAAAAGTGAAAAAAAAAAGAGCAGGGTCAAAAAACTGCATCCAAAATAAGGAGGAGAATTTGAGAATTGTGAGTATTGTAATACTGTGCTATTGAAACAGGAAGACTATGAAAGCAATTTATCACCTTGGCTTCTGTATCTCTCCCTTTCACTGCTGGTTTACTTTACAAAAGATCTTGACATTAGAAAGAACCTGACAGTTTTTATCTGATGGTACAGAGGAAGCCAGTTTGTAGTCTCTAGGTTCTACTGAGACTGCTTTTTGTCAAGGTGGTATCCTCTGGGTTTAGTTTAAAGGCAGTATTTTCTGCAGAGGCCAGAGGACCTTTCTGCATAAGGCCCCCTGCAGAGCAGAATGTGAACAGACCTGTTGGCACTGTCATCCAGTGTCCGCTCAAACCACTGCACGGCGGCCGTCTGCAGGGGATCCATCACCAGCGTCATCAGGTGCCGCGCGAGGCTGCAGCAGCGCTCCGAGCGCATCGGGTTCCTCTTGTAGGGCATCGCACTCGAGCCTGGCAAAGCAGGAACAGGGATGCAAACAGGGCAACAGAAGGAGTGCTGCATGCAGGGAGAAGAGATGAAGGTCCTCCCCCAGGAAAGAAATATGTGTCAGGAATCGTAGTGTCACTATAGGACACGAAACAACATGAGGGCACACACTGCTGCTCTCAAGGTGAACAAAAGGAGAAGTTTATTTTCTGACTCTAACATTTACAGTTCTCTAAAAGTGACAGTGGATTGGAAGGTGAAAGTGCCACCTCTCCAATGACACTGGACAAATGAACAGTCTTATCAAATTTCTCTTCTTCCATAAAAGAATGCAAAACAATAAGTTATTTACAGAAAGTGTGTGAGACAGTTTGTTATAAGAATGTAAACACCAGAAAGCTTAGAAAATCTTAAAAAAACAGGGTGACATCATAGTTTTGACTAAAGCTTCAACATACAACGATTTTCTAGAATAACAAAAATGACACCACCATTTTCCCCTTCAGATCAGAAACATCTAAATGTGGGCAAAGAAAAAGTGAGATTACATTTTTGCAATTCTGCAAAACAGAAGTACTACCGCATAAAAGGGACAAATAGTTGTACTTTTAAATGTAGTTTTTAGCACCATCTCTCTAGGCTACCCATGGCAATCTTAGCCCTGTTGGAGCCTCCATCTGCTCAGTAACACTGTCCTTCCAAGTCAGATGCTTACATTGCTGCCTGTTGTTCTAGTGAATGGGTATTAAAATTATCCACAGAATGTAGAATGGTACAAGTACCAGATAGGACTAAGCCTTAAGTCACTGATTCAATTCTATACAACTATTTAATGGACCCAAACTTTCTTTCAGCCAAGAGCTAAAATGCTACATTTCCTTTTCCTTTTCTAACAGTGTCAGAATCACATCATTGGTGTTCTTCTGGCAAGGGTGCAAGGGTCCACCCTAGTTTCATTGTTCCTAATTTGTTTGCTTATAAAGATCAAAATGCTGAGTTAGGCTCAAAACCTACTTTCCAGTCAGCCTCATGAGGACAGGAAAACATGAAGCACGCCTCAGATCCAGGTCTGCCTCTCTAAGCAATGAGACACACATGGCTACTCCTGCTCTCCCCACAAACAAAGGGAGGGCACAAATACAAATCTGATTTTAATTAATTAATTTCCTTTAGGTAGAAATCTTTTAGAAACCTTTGGGTAAGGTGTTTTTTCTTTTTCCTTCCCTCCTCCCCTCCTGTCTTTTTCTTTTAAAAGGATTGAAAATACTAACAATGTCAACTCCAGTTAATTTAAAGCAAATTCTGTCACTGACATTTCTAAGTTTGTTTAAAAGGCCACACCAACATAAATGAAAAGACACATATGCCAGTCCAGGAAAATTTTCTCATCCCTTACCAATCTGGTCTTTCTCAAAAGGCTCCTCTATCTCCTTCAGGTTGGCCAAAAGACGAATGTCAGTGCAAATCTAGAAAGCAAGCATGAGAAATTAACAAAACAGAACCAAACTGATACCCACCAATGTATCTTAGTGTTTGTGCTCTTGGAGAACCTTTGCATCTATGTGCAAGAAGTAAACTGGGGGCAGTGGAAAATTTGACAAAAAAATTGATACTGCAATCATACTTCCTGGCCTAAAAATGTTTGTCAAGACAACACAGAAAGCAGCATGCCCACTGGATTAGATGGGAACAGGACTCCAACAAGGGCAAATGTTTGTAGGGAATGGAAGACACATCAGAAGAGAACACTGAAAATGCATAACAAACTTGCACGGTGATTTGCAAACACAGATAATGTGTGCTCACTGAACTGGGAAAAAACCAAAACAGAAGAAAATACCACAGATCACTTTAGCCCAAGAGGAGGAAGGAGGGAACAGAGATAAATCAATGAAAAGAATCCACAAGGACAGAGAGAAGAACACCATTATCAGAAAGGCAATTAACTAGGAGGAAATGGTGAAATTTAAGAACTCATACACCACTAGGAAAGACATTTACTCTAATTGGATCTATTTAGCATAGATTGGACTAATATCTGGTGTGGGAGTTGTTAACCTATTTTAGAATCTGCTCAGTTAACTTGCTTTATTTGTCACTTTGGTTTTAAGATCTTTAGATTTAAGTATTAGGCACGTACCTAGTGGTGAATTTTCATGATCACAAAGAAGACAGCTGAACAAGGAACACCAATATTTCTTGAGCAGAGCATTCTGCACCAAAGCACCTTTTCTTCAAGATCTGAAACATTTCTCCCTCTTCCCAATGTATACAACCAGGGTGCTCACCTTGTGTATAGAAGCCCCCAGACTGGCCAGCACAGCCAGGACTCCAATATCCACCTTGCGACTGTAGGTCTGCCCGGTGACCATGTAAGCCCTAGAAATACGCACAGAAGTTGAGTGCTGCAGCCAGACACAACAATACTGCAAGACTTTGAGCAAGCGGTGACATGGCTCTTGAAGTGGAGGCTCTGTCATGGCTCTGTCATTCTGCTCGGATGAGAACAACTTTGGATTCAAGCTGTCAGTTTCTTGGGGCAGCATGCAGGTGGGAGAGAGGTAAACAGGGGAAAAGGGACAGCTGTGCTTTGACAGGGAGACAAGAAGAAGCGGCCTATTTACAAGGTGAAGTTTCATGCAGGAAAATGCAACTAGGAATGGAAGATGGCAAGGGGGATAAGTGAACAGCAGCACAGATGTTGGTTTGGCAGCCAGGGGAACCTGGGCCAACACTATCAGCAGGAGTCACACATTGCTAGGAATGTGTGTTACATACCGCTTGAATCCTGCCTTCTCAGTCACTAATCTGTCCAGTTCTTCAACCTTGGGGTGAAGTGAAAAAAAAAAACCAGAGCTCAAAATACAACTCAGCAAGGTCAGCAAGAGTAAAAATGGTCTTTGCTTTTCTCAGTTTACTGTCAAAAAATCTTTTACTTTCTGTGAAACATCCCTTCCCAAATGCTTCTTACTTTCAAAGAGCCTTGTCAATGAGCCCCAGAGGGATCAGGGTGACTTTGTAAATTTAATGCGAGAATTTCCATGTTCTCTCAAAGAAAACAGCATTCCAGAGCCGAAAATTGCCAAGACTGTATGTCTGCACCCTGGGCTGTCTGACGTACTTTACTGTGGTCTCCCTCAAAGAGCTGCAAGAAGCTGGCTTGAGTGCCAGTGGTGCCTTTCACACCCCGGAAGCGCAGGTCATCCCGAGCCCGCTCCAGGTTCTGCAGGTCCATGCACAAGTCTTGAATCCACAAGCAGCAGCGTTTCCCCACAGTGGTGAGCTGGGCAGGTCTAAAAACAATCAAGAACACAACATGACTCATTGAGGATTTGCCCAAGCACCACACTTCATTGCTGAGCTTGCCATTAAGAGTTCCCTACAGATTCAATTATATTGACTCATTTGAGCAGAAATTAACAGGATTTGGCTTAGGCAGAAGGATGTACCAATGTCAGCAGTAAATGGTACTGAAGATGTAATCATTCCTTTCAGGAATTAGATGGAATTACATTACCAGAAAACAGCAATTCTGTGTCCAAATGCCAGGCGGGCGCCCCCTGCCGGCCTGCAGGGGCTGTGCCAGACTGGGGTGCATCTGCCCCCCATCCCAATTCTGCTCATCTGGAGCATGGGGGACACCCTGGCTGACTTACAGCACTGGTGTGAACTTCTCAGCACACAGACATCTGCACTCCCCTTGTGATTTTAAATTATTTCTCTCAGGAACCTTTCCTTCTTATTTATAAAAATGTGTTCCTCAGCCTCTGGGCAAACACACTTCAATGATGCTGTCAGCCAACACTGCTTGTAAGACCTCTACCTTGGAATAAGTAACTGCAAACTTCAGCTACACTTTGGTCCCCCTGAAAATGCTTTGAGGCAAAAACAGGGATGTTTCTGGAAATCACTCTCCAGAAAGTGAAATATTTCCAATTATCCACATGAACTCCAAAGGAAACCTCTATACTACTTCAAAAAACCATACACACATGAACAATGTGCTCCTGATTAAGCTCAGACATAAAAAGGAAGCTTGTATGATCTGGAAGCAGGGACAGGGGATCCAGAAGGAATACAAAGAAACTATTCAACACTGCAGAGACTGGGCAAGGAAAGCCAAAACCCACCTGGATGAATTTAATACGGCATGTGAAAGGCAACAAGATAGGCCTCTGCAAGTACATAAGCAGGAAAAGGGAAGGCTAGGGAAAACATGGATGTGATTGTGAATGGAGTAAAGGTCCTGCTGACAAACGACTCAGAAAAGGCTGAGACACCTTGTATACACTTCTTGGACACTCCTCTGTCCTCTTTCCAAAAGCCCAAATAAAATTAGCAGAGATACTCCTCCAAAGAGCTGTAGATGAAGAGGGCTGTAGGACTAGAGCTGATGGAACCGACACTGCACATACAGCAAGATGACAGATCAGAGACCTGACCTGATGCTTTCACTGTCCTTTGGGAGAAATGTTGAAGTCTGACACGACCTGTGCTTAATTTCCCTGCCTCTGCTGCTCCATATCACTGGGGTAGAAGACCCAGGCTTAACTCATGGTATAGTTTATTTGCTTCTGAAAACAGTCTTCATGAAGCAGGAGATTAAACTACCCCAAGAACAGAAGCACCCAGATCTCATTATCCTTTGACTCAGCATCTGTAGTAACAAGTTTAATTAACAAAACTTTCTAGGCTGCAGCGGAAAATCTGACTGGAAGACAGTCTTAGTGCAATGCCCAGTCACACTTTTTTGAAACAGCCCGGAACATGCACATCTGTGTTTTCCTGGAAGTCATCCTCTATACGAAGCTGTGTTGAAGCAACTGCTGACAGCTAGTCAAAGCAACTGTCCAATTTCCTGAGCAAGCCTGGAGTCAGGCACATGCACCTTTTCTGAGCCACCAACTGGTCAGAGATGGGAAAAAGGATGGCAAAAGAGCAGTAGCAGGTCAATTTCATCAAAGCACAGACAACAAAAAGAAAGCAAAGGCTGATGGCTACTTACTGGTAGTGAGTGAAGCCCAAAGCAGGCATGTCAGCATACTTCTCAGCAAAGTCGGCCAGCCGGCTGATCACCCTTGCGAGCTGGTGGAAGCAGGAAGGATTGAAAAGAGGTGGAATAACCCCAAACAACACAGCAGAAGTTCACATGCTTAAGCACAATATCGTGAGAAAAACGGGAGGGAAACCACTGTGCAGGAAGGGGCAGTTCTGCAGGGATGGACCTTGAGGGGCAACTGTGCAGCCCCCTCTAACTGTAGAATATGGTGTGTTCCAGTTTTTCAGGGCATGCATGCAATTTCTGCTTGCTACAAGACTCAAGCAAGAGCTCACACAAGTCATTGGATTTGAGCTCAAACTAGTCTAATCTTCATGCCCAACCCAATCCTGCAGTTGGTTCATCCTTGGATATTTTCTTTATTCCTGGAATTGGTCAGAAATAAAGCTGCTTGGGGTGTAATTGAAACACATACAGTCCAGGGCAAATTGGATGCCAACTCATTCAGGTCAGATAGACACCACTGCACTACACTCCTGCTCTATTTGACCTCAGAAAATTATATAGCTTCTTGAATGCTGACAGACTCCTAGGAATATAGCTAAGGATAAGACTAAGATAATCCTGAAAGCAATACAATTATATTGCTAGGTAGTACCTGTGGCACAGATAAACAAGGAGCTGCTTATAATTCCCACCGTGAGCCGAAAAGCTCGGGGAAAAGACTTGAGAAAGGAAAGGAAGGGAACTTCATTTTTTTGAGAACAACCCAGACAGACAACTCCTAGTTTCCCACAAAGGTTTAGGAAAATCCAAGTTAAACTCAGGCTATGAAAAGGACATGAGTGCTCCCCAGTTCTGAGACACTGCAGAACCACCTTCTCACCTTGGGTAGCAGGAGGTTAAACCCATCACGGAGGACAATCAAATCCTGAAAGAAGCAAAGAAAGGAACTTTGGGCCATGTTTAAAGGACCAGACATAACAGTTTCTCTCAGAGAGGACACAGACTATGCTTTGTTGATTCGAAAGTCTCCTCTTAAATGATTTGCTTTCCTTCTTGTAATAGAGGTTGCACTGAACTTGCTTATGACAAAAATGCTGGATCCACCATTGTTCCTTTTATACTGTCCATGGAAAGTCATAAGTGGTGCAAGACCTGATTCCATCAAGTACCTATGAATGATTATTTTGAGGTCTTGGGACTGCCCAAGGAATGACAGACTAAATCACATGGTCCCAAGTGGAAAATACAGGGACTGTAGGCTAAAGACAGCAGGAAAGTAAGCGGGCTGATGAGGCACCAGTTGTCTTTACTCCTTTTGAAACTGAGGTACAGCTGGGCACAGGTGTCACAAGGAAGGTGATATTACACAAAAGCTAAAAAGGTTTGCAAAGGAGAAGAGAAAAAATAATCACAGAGCAGCTTTTCATGCAACGAAAGCAGCTATGAAGTTGCAATGGCTTGAACAGTGGAACAGCAACATATACTGAGAAATAAGGCTTCAGTTTGCACTCCATTGTAGATGAGGTTCTTCACAAGTATTTTACAGTTCTGTAGAACCGTAGTACTTCCTTTTTCACTTAACACACTCATCCATTCTCTTCTCTACTGAAAAGCTTGTTTTCCCCTGAATTATGCAGGGGTTCCAAGTAGCAAATGAAAGCTCATGAACCTTGTTCTGTAAGTCAGTGAACTCTTGTCGCAGGGGGGTAACTGATAAATCACACAGTTCACATGTTTTTTCATCTGTTTGCAACTCCCCTCTTACCTCCTTGAACATTTAACATGCAAGCAGAGGTTAGGGAACAGTTTCCAGATAGATTTTACTTCACATCAGAAGAAATAAGGCAAGTGGAACTTACTATCTTAGGGTAGCCACGTTAAAGAACCGAATGAACTTCAACAGTAGAATCAACAAAAATGATTGAAAAATCCATGTAATATTTTATAAAGAAAAGTTTATGAAGAGATATAAAATAAACAACTGTAGCTCTGTTTTACCCAGCTCTGCAGGCAGGGAACTGGAAATACACTATTACCGTGTTATCCCCTACGTAGCAGGAAGTCGCTCCAAGGTGGATGATGGCTGCAGCTTTCGGACAGCAGTGGGCGAAGGTGTGCACGTGGGCCATCACATCGTGACGCAGCTTCTTCTCCTCCTCCGCTGCCATCTTGAAGTCGATGTTGTCCAGATTTGCTTCCATCTCCCGTATCTGCTCATCAGTGATTGAAAGCCCAAGCGACTGCAAGGGGAAAAGAACTTCCATTGCATTTTCTCTTTACCAAGAAACTGAGACAGAAGCTGTTCAAATAATTTACTCCCGTGTGACATCTGCCAGAAGTGTGACAATTTGGTAGAAACGAGCTGTAACAGCAAATGCTTTCATTCTAGGGCTCTCCAGCATTTTCCAATAGGACAGGACAGTGCTCATTCTCAGATGTTT